>NW_021620926.1:5698687-5787930 GCF_004785775.1 Grammomys surdaster
GAGGGAGAGAGGGAGAGAGGGAGAGAGAGAGAGAGAGAGACAGAGACAGAGACAGAGACAGAGAGAGGAAGCGCATGCGCGCCTGGACACTCTGGTGCAAGCCAGGTACCTGGCACTGGGTGATGAGGTAAGCTGTTGTTAGGTCGCTGTTGCTAAGTTCCTGGGAGGAGTCCAGTGGAATTATCTGTAAACCAATAGCGATTAACACACACAACTGTCCAAAGTAAAGAAACTGACTGACTGTAGAATGCTCAGCCCCAAATGGGGCATCTGTATCATAGTCCTCTCCTCCAAAGACTCGGTGATCATTGCGTAAAAGGGGCGTGGAAAGGAGAGGCTGGAATGATCGGACGGCTACAAGGAAGCAGCCTCCTCAGGATACAGCAGGGAGTGCATTTATGAGCTCTCAGCAGTTCGACAGCAAGCACAAAAACTGTAGAACCTCAAGCCATACACAGTCTCAGCACAGAGAAGGGTTGTGGACCCAGGTTTGAGTCTCAGCACCAACATAGTGGCTTACTGTTCTAAAGGCTCTAGTGCCCTCTTCTGGCCTGTGTGTACACTACACTTTTGGTTCATATATATACACACATACACACATACACACACATACACACACATATACACACACATACACACACACATGCAAAACTCTCATACACATTTTAATTTAAAAAATACAGAATTAGGCTCAAAAATGAATATTTACCAGAAGAAAACACAATTAAGAATTACAAATTTTAAATAGCAGGAATTGAGTATCACGAGCCTCATGGTGACATGTCTCCCTTCCACTTCTGGCTGTACATTCTTTGATCCCTATGTCATCGTTTGTATACAGGTGAGGTCTCACTCTTATGTGTTGCATAAGATGTAACACACCCATCACACGCCCCAGTTGATATAGAGGCTTCAAGGCCCAGCAGTCTTCTGGCTGGTCAAGCCCTAGCTCATGCCCCATAGCCCTGACTCACGGCAGCATGCCATACAGATCTGGGCAGGACGCAAAGCCAGAGTCCAAGGCAGTGAGCAGCTGTGGGGACTAGACTTATCTTTGATCACTAGGGTGTGTAGGGGAAGGGCTGAGAGACCTGGGCTATCTCCTCCCTGATCCCCATACCTCAAAGAACCTTCTACTCTGAGTTAGCTTCAAGGCACAAACAAAGACCATGGAGAAGGGTCCAGGGGTTAAATAGCACAACCTCAGGGCACACCGGTAGCTCATGTGACCTTCCAAGTAGCAGAAGGCCCATGAACATGTTTGGCGCCCATGAACACTCACCCCTTGGCCTCTACTACTGGGTTTTGTCATTTGTCGGTGTGCCTCTTTTACCTGTGTCATATGAAGAGAGTCACGCACTCACTATGTGGCCTTTTGTGCCTGGATTCTTTGCTTACCCGCCCATTTCCCAGGTTCATCTACACTGCGGCAGCAACAGTACCTTTTGGGTTTTTCTCTTTTGTCTGGAAGTTTTTACACACACTGGGGCCAGGGAGTCAGTCCTTCTTGGCAACCGCTTTTCTCCTGCTGTTGGGAATGTCTCTCAACTTCTTTTCAATTCTTCCTAACTCATCGTTGTCCTTAGATTCCCTGGGCAGCTGTGACATAGCCGCTTGCTCTTAAGGGTTGTTCCACTTTCACAAGGAAGGTCTTCCCAAAAGGCGCCTTTGCTGAGGGCTTCATCCCCACCTAGTGGTGCTAGTTTGGAAGTTTCTGGAAAACTTAGAATCGAGACCTAGCTAGAGGAAGAAGGTCACTGGGGGTATGTCCTTGGAGGATTCTTGACCCCATTTCCTCCTTGTCTGTCCTCTGCTTCCTGGTCACCATGCTGTGAAGTGTACTACTGTGTCAAGCACTCTTCACCACAGTGGACTGTTATAAATTCCTGAATTGGGGCCTCATGGAGCCCAAGCTACCGTTGAACACCTGTTTCTTGCTTCTACTTGCACATGGCTGGGATTCCAAACCTGACCTTGAAAGTCCAGATCCTTTAAATTCCTTATGGGAGGTATTTGGCCACAGTGATAAGAAAATGAACACGTGGGTCAAGCTACATTCTTCTGAGACCATGGCCACTTGGACATAGTGTGCTCCAGCCACAGTGCCTGTGCCTTGGCTGCCACATTCTTGGTTTCCTGGGGCCTTGTTAAGGCTCATAGCCTCAAGGTGCCAGAGCTCCCCACCCCCAGTGCTACTCAAAATTTTACTTTTTACATTTATTTATTTAGTGTATGTGTGTGGACTTGGCACGTCATGGTGCATTCATGAAGGTCAGAGGACAACTTACAGGAACCAATTTTCTCTTGTCACTATGTGGGTCCCTGGAATCAAATTCAGACCAACAGGCTAAGCAGGAAGCACCTCTGCCAACTGAACCATCTTGCTGAATGAAGACGACTCTGACAAAACTGCCAAATAATTTCTACAATATACCACATTTTTATTTATCCAGTCATAAGTGGATAAACACTTAGGCTATTCATTTGCATCTAACACATATAAGTAGTTAGCTGCCCATTTTTGATTCATGGACAGCCACTGCCCCAAATACACCCCATAAAATGCTGGCAGCCATGGCTCCTGGAGTCTTTCCCAGACTGACTCTTCTCACAAGCGAATCATGCTCCAAGACCACAACTCCCTTGCCTCACTATCAACTCCATAGATTTAGAATCCCCTAGGAGACACACTTCTGGGCATGTTTGTGAAAGCATTCTTGGAAAGCTTTAACTGAGAAAGGAAACCTGGTCAATGTATACATCACCATCCCCAGAGGCTGGCAGCCCAGAAAGAAGCAAAGGAGCAAAAGGGAAAAGCCAGCTGGGTCCCAGCATTGTCTGTCTCTGCCCCTCCCCAAACTACAGAAACATGGCCAGACTCTTCACCTTCCCGCTCCTGTGTTTTCCTTGCTACAATGACTGTTGTCCCCTCAAAGTGTGACCAAATCAACTATCCCTTCTGCAAGTCATTTTTGTGTCATGGCAGCAAGACACCCAGCCCCAGGGAAAGCCAGAGCCTCTGCTCTCCTTTCTGTATTGGCCTCAGCCAAGCTTTCCCCGTCCCACATGGTCAGCTGTGCTGCAGCAACGTGGACTTCAAAACAGAACGCTAGAGCAGCTGCCAGTCTTCCTCAGTACCCTGCCATCTTTTCAAATTAGCCAGACTGTTGGCAAGCCCCTGCCCAGACTCCACTTCATTACACACACCAACTGCACCCACCACCACCATCAATAAGATCCTTGGGTGGCTACCCACATCTAAGTAGTTTGAAGGGTCTCTCATTATGCCAACCCTTGACCTCAAGATGAAGTGTAAGGAAAATCCAGTTTCTATTCCACAAGGATGATCTGGCAACCACTGCTTTAGAACTATCTAAACATCCCTGACCTTATATCCAGCGTTCTTCTCTAGTACCCGGAAATCCAGCACAGCCTTGGCTATGCAGACAGGGGAAGGAAGGAAACCTCAGAGAGAGATAGCCTGGGACCGGCTACTGGGCCAGGGGAGGCCATAGCCTTGACCTCTGCTCACCTCCACATAATTGCTGATCCTGATTGACTCAGGTCTTCCCCAGCTTCAGCAATGAGATTCTCTCATTTGGGGAAACTCCTTGGTCTCTGACAAAGCAGAGCCACTAGACACCATGGCACACCAACTACAGCAGCTGTTGAAGATAGAGGGAATGCCCCAGCAGATTTGCATACCAGGCAGATTATAGGGCGTGAACAAAAGCAATTAGCCAAACAAGCCCATTCTTTACGTCATCAAAATAGTAATGGCTTGAGACCACAATTTGGTACTTCTAGAGAATGTGCATGTCAAATTGTAAAGACTTGTCCTCAATGTCCTCAGTTTCTTCCTGTAACCACATAATGGTGTTAATCCTTGAGGACTAGTACCTAATCAGTTATGGCACGTGAATGTTATTCATATTTCTGACTTTGGAAAATTAAAATATGTACATGTGACTATTGACTTTTTCTCAGGCTTTCTAGTTGCAACTGCTTTAGCAGGAGAGGCAACTGAAAATATAAGTACTCATTGCCTATGTTGTTTCTCTATGCTGGGTGTTCCAATCAGATTAAGACAGACAATGGAACCGGCTATTACAGTCAAGCATTTGAGACATTTTGTTGACAATTTAATATTATTCATATTATTGGGATTTCTTATAATCCTCAAGGACAAGGTAACAGGCCCATGAAACTTTACAATATTTTTATAAAATAAAAATGGAGAATTATATCCTCATACACCACAAAATTACTTAAATCATGTTCTTTTTATTTTAAATGTTTTAAAATGTTTTAAAAAATTAGAATGTCAAGGAAATCTCAGTGTGTCTATGTCAACTAGGCAAACTTATTTATCTAGGTGAAATGGAAGGATCCACTTACTGGCATACGGCATGATCCTGATCAGATATTAATAAGGGGAAGAGGCATGTTAGTGTTTTTTTCACAGGATGCTGAAGGAGCATGGTGGCTGCCAGAGTGATTGGTGAGACATGCTGATGCTGAGACAAAGAATGATGCTGACCTGTGAGCTTGCTGAGTGCCCTGACAATGGTGACTGGGAAGCTGCACTGGATATATCTTCCTGACCCACCTTTGCTTGCCTATGTCCCAGATTGGACAAGCTGCCTTGCTTCAAGTTTTTAGACCTTGTAGGACAGAGAACATGGAGACTGTGGAATCTGCCTTCAAAAAATTAATCAAATAGAGAAGTTGTTATAAAGACCCTTTTCTTAATGTGACCAGCTATCCTGATTCAATCATGGACTGGTCTGGAAATTAATCCAATACTGGAAAAAAGGAAAAGACAGTGGGCATTTGGAAGGCTGGTTCTGGACATTTTCAGAGACATTCTTGAAAATTGACAGCTGCCTTGTATGAAGCTATGTTTACAGTGGATAAAGTTGGGACAGAATCTGAATTTTTAAAAAATATCAGTGCATGTGTTAAACCTCCTAAACTTTTATTAATTGGCCATGTTAAAATTACTTTTGTTTCTTCTATGGTGTTTAACATAAGTTGTGTTGACTGTACACTTTCTATAAACTTTTTTTAAGATTTATTTATTTCATTTATATGAATACATTGCAGATGGTTGTAAGCCACCATGTGGATTGTACACTTTCTAATTGTGTTAGTGTATTGAAATCTGGTGTGTCTGTTATAATGATCTATCAGCCAGCTTTTGTTTTATTACCTGTGAGTATTACAGGACCTTGGAATTCTGAAAAAAGCTTGCAGATATTAGAAGAAGTGAGTCAGGCTTTAAGCAGAAGCAAGAGGGTAGTGGGCTTGATTATTGCTGGTTTAGCAGCTTTGATTACATTAATAGCTAGCTCCATTGCTCCTGCAATTGCTTTGACACAAGAAGTTAAGACAGCTACTTTTGTTAATCATTTAGCAAAAAAAAAAAAAAAAAATGTTACTAATGCTTTGAGTATTTAAGAAGATTTAGATAGGCATTTGGAACAACAGATTGATGCTCTTTATACTATTCAAATTATTGGAGAGGAGGTTCAGAGTTTAAGAGTAAGAAGCCATCTAAAATGTCATGCTAAATACCAATGGATTTGTGTCACTTCTAAAGTTTACAATAATAGTCAACATAATTTTATAATTGGGAGAAAAATCAAAGACACTTGCAGGATATTTGGCATAATTCTAACACCTTTCTGGATATTTTAACTTTGCATAATAAGATTATGAATTTAAAGAGTGCTGCTCCACTGAGCTTTGATGCTGTGGATACTGCTGATAAAATTATTCATAGTTTAAGGTCAAGCTTCTAAGAATGGCTTATATAGCCTGACCATGTTGGCCCTTCTTGTCCTGGGAATACTTTTATTCCTGCCCATTGTGATAAAACTTGCCTTTAACAATATCAACATGTTGGAGGCCAAAATACATGGCTTGAAATTAAAAATGGATCCCCAGACAGAATCATTAATTTAACAGGCTAGCAGTCAAAGACTGATTCAGCACAGAGCCTTACCAACCTAAGACAGAAATGCATTGCTTTTGAAAATGCATATTCCAAGATGGGTAAGGAAGGCATTCTTTTCAAAAGACAGATGCAGTCTCATTATGAAATAAAAAGGGGGAGATGTTGAGAGCTTTTGGAACCATTTCTAGAAATTTGGTAATTTGTCATCTGGTTCAGACAAGCTAGTAGGCTTGGGTAAGAATATTTTACATTTGAGCTAATACAAAGCTCAAGGTAAACACAGCCGAGGAATGTGGGGCATTCCTTTTATCTTGGTCATCCTGATAAGCCCCCAGACCCAGTGACTAAGGGACTTTATTGCCTTGTTTGATTACTACCTTGTTTGATCTCTGTGTTTATTGCCTTGTTTGACTACTTCCTATCTTTGATCTAAAACTGACCCTATTCTCTGCTAGTACCTAGAACGGTATAAAATCTGGCTGGAGAAAAACAAACCCACTTCAGCCTCAGCACTGGCTGGAGTCATGTTATAATGTTGTCTAATTGTCTCATTCTTTTCAATCCTCGCTCCCTCCCCAAGACCCTGTTAACTGACTGTGCTGGCTTGGTCATCCCTCCAAAGCTACTCTTATGCCAAAAGTATACACAGGGGCTGGTGGTCACTCTCAAGCCAAAAGCAGGGAAATGGAGTAGGGGAAGAAGAGAAGGGAGGGAGGGCAGAAGAGAGGCAGGGAGGGGAAAGGAGAGGCAGGGAAGGGAAGGAGAGGTAGGGAAGAGAGAGGAGAGACAGACTCCTCCCACTTCCTTGTCAGAGCCCCGGACTGGAGAAACCTTTAAAAAGCAATCAAACCTTTTAGAAAAAACCCATTAAAGAAAAACCAATACTGGAAGAAAGGGGAAGAAAAGAAAAGAGAGGGGAAGGTGGAGAGGAATACAGTTCCTATTGAGAGTACACCCCCAATGACCAAAAGGCCTCCCCAAAACTGTCTCCAAGGATACCACCTCCCAACAGCATTACCCTCAAAGCCAAGGCCTAAACATGTGGGGCTTTGTGGGGACTTCTAAGTTAACACCTCAACCACAGTGCGACACATGGAGAGAGGCTCAAAATCTGTATTCCCTCCTTCAATGACAGCTTCCTCCTTCCAGCAAGGATTATCAGGTCTCTACAGCTTTATATACACATGTACACACACACACACACACAGACACAGTCACAGACACACACACCCTTTCTTCCCTCTACCATTTCCTTAGCTCAGCACCACACGTTATTACCACGTCTTTCTCTGCTTCCGCACACCCACTCAGTGGTTGATTATCCTTAATTTGGCTCTCCTGGCTTTAGTAGTACTTTCTTTAAAGTCATTGATGTGTGCAGGAGCCACCTACACATTGGTCCAGCCTCCTCCACCCTCCCCCTAGTCTGCCTTCGGTGTGTTGACCAGCCTCTCCCTCCAGATCCTCTCTCTGCCTTGTTCCTCCTCTGCCTCAGCTTGGCATCACTGGTGTTCCTGTCTTTGTTTCTTACTTGGTTAGGAGATGCTGGAGGCAGAGTCATTTACAAGGATCTCTACCTTATGTCTGTCAGTCAGGACTGGCTGTGGAGAACTGTGTGGGTGCATTTGTTCCAAAACAAGACATCAACTGCAGGCACCCAGACTCTTTCCTTTCGGTAAGGGATCAAGAGCTTCTCTTTGCTCTTCTATGTGACCCTGGACCATACCAAGATTCATTTATCAGGCTCTGGTTTTGTGGCATCTACAGAGCCTTTGGGCACAGGAGAAAGAATAAGGCTTTAGCCTCAGACCTAGTGTGATTCTGGATGTCATCAGAAAGCTTCGAGGAAGGATTAGCAAGCTTCCTTGATGTTCGTAGAAGTCATTGTTGCTTTCACGTTTAACTAATTAACCTTTGATACTGTGTGGTTATAGCGTGCTAACCACATGTCACTTTGTCTACACGACTTTCACCACTGATACAAGTGTCTTCTCACATCAACCACAGCAGCATCCTGCTGTGATCCAGGTGGGTGTTCTCCCCGAGGGGGTTGTACACATTACATGCTGCCTGCAAGCTTGCCCTGGGCTGAGTGGAGTGTAGGCTAGCCCACACTAGCCTAGGGATGTGAATAGCCACACATACACTAGGGATGTGACATTTATCCCTACCTCACCAGAACCTCTTGTGGCAGAGCCAGTGGTCCACATTGTGTTCTGGAGAGTACACTGAGCCACCCCAAGCTAGGACTCCTGCCTTCCTTTGCATCTGGTTTTTCTCTAGTTTAATGGATCTGCTTCTGGAAGGCAGGCCCTCCCCAGAGGGATGCCTGGGATACAGTCTGGTCACCTTCATCAATTGCCCAGGAAGCAGGCTACTTTGTGTGGGGGAGTGTTCTACAATTTAGTCTTCTAGATTATAAGGAAGCTCACCTCTCCTCTCCAGAAAGGATTCTAAATCTGCCCAGTCTTCAGAGTATAGCAGCTACAAATGACTCTACAGTCCAGACCAAGCTTCTTAAAGCCCCTTCTGGATCTGACGTGTTCTTTGGGACTCCTCTTTTTGACCTGAGCACACCACCAGGTCCCCAGCTACCAGCTTAACCTCCTCCTAGTTTAGGAGTTGTCTGTTCAACACCTTCCCTCTTCCTCCTGGCCAGGGATCTATGGCTGCCCTGAAGAGGATTCCCAGGCCCTTCTTTACATGCTGGATTGTGACACTGTTCCTTAATTACGACCTGACAAGTACCTCCTCTAGTGCCACATGTCATCGCTTCTAAGGGCCCCTCCCTTCCAGGAGACAGGACTCTGACCTCCACATACACCTACAATCACCCACAGAAACATGCACCCACACGAGCACACGTACGTGAGGTAGGACTGTAATGGCCCAGGATAAATGAGGGAGGCGTTGAGGAGAGCTTCAACCCTAGATAAAATTGAGGATGGCAGGCGTTGGCTCCCCACCATCAACTCTAGTAAGAATTTACTACCTTCACGGTTATCAAGCTTCACTCCTTGTTTGACCTTATAAGGTTGTTTTCCCTGCATCCCCTAACCCCTTAGTATCCGGATGAAGTATCTTCCAACACCATTCTTCTGGTTAATTGCATATAGTCATACAAACCTTGCCTCAGAGACCCTGGCCACCTCCCCGGGGGCATAAATAACCCCTTCCCAGCCCCCAATAAACTGAACTAGTTCTCCAAAGCTGTTTCCCGGTTTGTGTGTTCTTTACCTGAGCACTCACTGCCAGCCAAGGCCTTGCATTGCACCCACCAGCCCCAGCCAATGAAGCTCCCCTCCCTCCAGCACAGCCCTGTGCACGATGGGCCAACTACTCTGAAGGGGAAAAGCAGACATGGAACGGCACACATACACACAAAATAAACAAATAAATGACATTCTTCCTTGTCTATGAAGGGTAACTTCCAAACCCAGATTGGATACTCAAAACCTTGGATGGCACCAAGCTATGTAATATACTGTCATACCCTATACGTACATATTTATACAGATAAAAATGCATCTTTAACATACTTATGTAGTGTTAGGCACAGTGAGGGGTTAAGAACAATAACTATGGCAAAACAGCACAATTATAACAATATACTAGACGGTTCTTATAGACTCATCTTTTCCTCTCTAAATATCCTGTTGAATTGTCCCCACTCTCCTGGTGATGTAACGTGAGGCAGTGTCTAAAGGGGAAGATGAGGTGAGGTGGACGATGCCGGGTGACGATGTGTGTTAGCTCACTGTCGCAGTCAGGGTTTCAGTGCTGTGAACAGACACCATGACCAAGGCAACTCTTACAAGGATGACATTTAATTGGGGCTGGCTCACAGGTTCAGAGATTCAGTCCATTATCATCAAGGCGGGAGCATGGCAGTGTCCAGGCAGACTTGGGACTGGGAGAGCTGAGAGTTCCACCTCAGCTAACAGAAGACTGACTTCCAGGCAGCTAGGACAAGGGTATTAAGGCCCACACCCACAATGACACACACAGTCCAACAAAACCACACCTCCTAACAGTGCCACTCCCTGGGCCAAGCATATACAAACCATCACAGTTAGTATCTCAGGGTTCTCCAACACAGTGCTCTATGACCGATACCGAAACCTCCAATTCCATAATCCAAATAGCTACTAAGTGACCAACAAGTTAAGTAAGAGTACCCAGCATGGACCTGTGGGATAAAGGGACGAAACAGTGATGGATCTCACAGTGTTTATCCCGCTAATCAGAACATCATGCAAATGGAAACATATGAATTGTTACTTCCATGGAAATCAAATCATGAATAAACAATGTGGCTCCTGTTCACACTCACAGCACAAACGGCCCTATGCTGCATTCATTCATTGGTCTAAACTGCTTTCCAATGAACTCTAAATAAGGGAATGAATGGGATACAGCATTGGCTTTTTAAATTTATCATTATTATTGGGAAGCAGTGTTCAGTTGATTTCCAGAACTGTTGACTAAGTTAATCCAGGAGGTTCTCAACTTTTACTGGAAGCCTCAATTCTGGCATGATCTTATACAAGAGGAGTATGTCCCCAGGGCTTATCTCTAGAGAGATTAAAAGGATTCAATTAAAAAAAAGCTGCTATTCCAGTAAGCCTTCTCCCTACTCAGACCTAAAGACTGGCCAGCTCTGCTCAGGTGTCTCTCCCCGATGCCTTCTTGAAACCAGGAGGCGGCAACCTTGTTCACAGATATATAAAGCTTCATCAAGAACTGCTGCAAATCCTTCTGGCTCTTAGCTCTCCAGGCCACAAGAGAGCTCTAACCATTCTATACCATTTGGATTTTCTGCTGTTTTTATTTTAATTTATTTTCTTTCAGTTCTGGAGATGGAACCCAGGGTCCAGTAGGTAGATTCTATACCACTGAACTACACTCCTGGGACTTCCCTTTCTAGTAAAGCTAGGATGTTAGTAAGTTAACAAGGACAAATTGGTGCCAGTCCCAGGATGCATATCCTTGCCAGGTCATGGCCTTTATTTAGAATTGGGATAAGGAAGGTGGCATAGTGGCCAGTCAGGGCTGGTATTTGGATAGGAAATATCCACTCTGAAATGAAACACGGATCCAAGTAAGAGTGCTGAGAAGTCGGTCTGTGCCATCCCTGCACGGGAGGATTAACGGTCCCACAGATTTCTGTGATTTAACTGCCAACACGGAAACATTAGCTAGCTTCCTGTGTTGTGGCAAAACACCTGAAGTAAATCAACTTGAAGGAGAGAAAGCTCATGTTGGGTCACAGTTTCCAAGACTGCAATCCGTGACTGCTTAGCCTCTTTCTTTAGACCTGTGGTGACACAGAACTTATGACAGAAGTTCCTGGCTGAGATAATGAGAGCTAACGGTGGAGTTCAGTGGAGCCTTCCACAGTGAGTTCCCGACGACCTAACTTCCTCCCATCGGAGCCTTCCTCTTACCTGCCGTCAGTACCACAGGCTGGGGCCAACCTTTGCCACAAGGGCCTTAGTGTCAGGGCACAAGTTTCCCTGCATGTGGAAGGGGGAGGGGATCAGAGAACAAGAAGGTGAGAGATGGAAAGCTAGATGAAACGAGCAAGGAAGAGAGAGAGAACGAGCTGAATAACGGAAGAACCTGTGCTGCTGACTTAAGGAAAAGGGGCTCATGAATTGGAATAAGGCACCAACCTCTCGAAGCTAGAAAAGGCAAAGAAATGTATCTCTCTTCCCCTGGAGCCTCCCCCAAAGCCACAGCTGTGTCAACCCTTTGGAGATTCCTGCCATTTTTATCTTAAAACACTAAGTTTGTGGTGGCATGTTAGAGCAGCAATATGGAACCCATGTTGACAGGACAAAAGCCCAGGAAGACCTCACAGAAGGAAGGCACTGCTGAGGGACATGGCTCACCCATCTCTGAACTGGGGGCTCTCAGGATGGATCCCTGCCATGCTGCAGACATGCCAGATAGGAGGAATGAAGCACCCACAGGGTGGGTCTCAAAAGTCCCAAAAGCCCTGTAGAAAGTGTTCACTTTCCCAGGAAAGACTTGGGGCATATTAAACAGAAAGTCTTTTTACCTGTGGCCTGAATTACACCCTCTTCAGCGTGGCAACTTGCTCTGCCTCAAGAATTGAGAATCGCCAACTGGCAACTCCCAAGAGGTTGTAGCAGGAAGTAAGTTAGACTCAACTCACCCAGTGCATCTTTTTTGTTGTTGTTGTTGCAGCTACACGAGCAGCTAGCCCGTTCCTAGACAAACTACACGAAACGAAACAGAGGCTGAGGCTGAAAAAAACAAACCAAACCAAAAAAAACCTGTCCTTTCTCAGCAACTCTGTTCTGTGGACTTTTTCACAGGTCAAAGCTCAAGTCCTGTTCAAAACATACTCATCTACACACACCACAGATATATGCATGTGTAAGTACACACATACCTACACATACACTCACATACAAGTGCACACGGATACACGCTGGAGACGGACTCTCCTCCCACAAGTGAGGAAAGCACAGAAAACAAGATTCATAAGAGCTTCAAGGAAAACCTTTGCAAACACAGAGAGTAACAGTAAATAAATAAAAAAATATATCTTGAGGGCAAAGATTCTTGTTTGTTTGTTTGTTTGTTTGTTTGTTTTTGAGACAGGGTTTCTCTGTGTAGCCTTGGCTGTCCTGGAACTCACTTTGTAGTCCAGACTGGCCTTGAACTCAGAGATCCACCTGATTAAAAGTGTACCCCACCACCAACCAGCACTTTTTACGTTTCTTAACACTTCTTGAGGGAGAGTGCAAGTGTAATTTTCCACTACCATAAAAGTATCTGTCAAGTTTCCCTCATTTGGGGAAATCACAGAGATCAATATATCTTGAGCAAAGTGGGTAAGTCTTGCCCTGGAAAACTACCATCATGGCCATGGTCTCTCCCGGGCCAGGCTAGTATCAAATATATAGTCTTAAAACAAAGGGACTCACAATGATCAAGGTAAGGGAAACATGGGAAAGGGTTTATGTGTGGATGTTTGCAAAGAAAGAGACCAGGATTAGCCTTTTTTTAGCCAATAGAGTAGATGATGTAAAATTCTTTCAGTTTAATGGAGTTGAGAAAGAATTGTTGGGCTGGAGAGATGGCTCAGTGGTTAAGAGCACTGACTGCTGTTCCATAGGCCCTGAGTTCAATTCCAAGCAACCACATGGTGGCCCACAACCATCTGTAATGGAATCTGATAAACTCTTCTGGTGTGTCTGAAGACAGCAATGATGTACTCATATACATAAATAAATAAATAAATAAATAAATAAATAAATCTTTAAAAAAAAAAAAAGAATTGTTAGAAGGGCTGAAGAGATGGCTCAGCACCCACTGGCTGCTCTTGCAAAGCACCCTGGTTGGATTTCCTCCACCCATGACAGCTCACAACCATGAATCTGATGCCCTCTTCTGACCTCAGTGGGCACCAGGCATGGACATAGTTCACAGACATACATGCAGGCAAAACACTCATACACATAAAATAATGTTTTAAAATGTTGAGGAATCAGACATCCAGGAGGTGCGCCAGGTGGGGCCGGGAGTGATTTGGGGTGTGTTTTGGGGACAGTGGAGACATGCTGTTTAAAGCCACTCCTGTGGAGAATGAAGCCAGCACAAACCGAAAGAGATGGATGCATGCTGTAAGCAAGGAGGGCTCGGGATTGAAATTTTCTCGAGGCACAAGGTATTCATAAGACTGAAAATGGCCCCGAAGACAGCAAGGTTCTGGGCAGTCCAAAAGTACGACCCGTGGTCACTGCCTTCCATCACAGGTTTGTGTGAGGCTCAGTGGAGCAATCACACATAAGACTGACCAAGGAGACTGCTGGTCAGTGGAGAGCATGGACGTAACTTCAGGTCTGCTGATAGCACCAAAGTGAATCACACGTGTCTCTCTGGTGCCTCCCAGTTCTTCCCTGTGACTTACACCCATCACCAAAGCATCCAGCCCTGCATCTGAGACAGCTCTGATTTGCCCAACTGCCAAGCTTTTCCTGGAAACTTACAGGATCCCAGAGAGTAAATGTTACATCACACACACACACACACACACACATACACACGCACACACACACACCATGATCTTAATCTTTCTAGAAAAAAAGATTAATCGAAGGTTCTCAGAATTAGCAAAACATGGGAGACTTCATGACACACATCCTGCCCTGAGTCCAAGCAAACAAAACCTCAGCCTTCCCTTTCCAGTTCCCACCAGGAACTTCCAGAAGCCTGTGGTGTCTTCTTGGGGTTGATGGTACTTATCACATACAAGGGGAGTCTAAGCCAAGGGGCAGAAGTGCCCCTTGTCAAGAGAGCGAGAAGCTGGAAGATGCTCTCTTCTCTGCTGGACACTTCTCACGGCTTGTTTGAAGAAGGCATGGTCAGTAGGTGTCCTGCTCTGTAACACACTCTTTCACTCAGGAGGGTCGCTGATAGTGGAGGGTGCTGGAGAAGACATGGGAGGTTTCTGAAGTGTAACTCCTTGACAATCAACAAACCCAGTGTTTTGGGGCTGAGGGAGGAGGGAGCTGTGACCAGTGATGGACACAGTAAGAAACAGTCTGCTCCTGCAGACCTCAGGGAAGTTGCTCTTCTCTGCAGATTTCACTTGAATTTGTTACCAGCCAACGGTGCTAACTCAGGAGTCTGTGGAACCTTCTAGGAGATGGGGCCTAGCTGGCAGAAGTAGGTCACCAAGGGCAGGCCTTTGAAGGTTACACTTGTACCTGGTTCCTGTTCTCTGGTGCTCTGCAATGTGAAAGGCTTCCACACACACTCCCGCTGTTCCGCTGTCCCTGCTGGGATAGAGTGAAACTCTTTGAGCCCTTGAGCCGAAATAAATGCTCCCTTAAGAAAATGAGAACTGCAAAAGTCACTACCATTTGTGGAAAGGTTTCTGAGCCTGCGCCTGAAAGAGAAAGTGCCCAGCAACAACCCAAAACTTCACTCAGCGATCATCAGATGCCTACTTAGGGTTTAATTAAAACAGGAGGCTCAGTTTATGCCCACAGAGGGCACTCAACTGCAGACACCCAGAGAAGTCAGTGAGCCCCCTATGGAGGTGCCACATCCTATAGAGAGCAGTAATTTGAGAAGTGATACCAAGCAAAGAAAAAGGTGAGGGAGGGAGGCTCCAGGTCTCTGGAGGCAGATGCCCAGAGGAGAGACTGAGCTTAGCATTTAGATAATAGGCATGGGAACAAGGGACTTGGAGAAGAGGGGCAAGGTGTTAAATCCACAGCAGCAAAAGAAGCAGAGATGTGGGCACAGTGGCCTCTGAGAAACACAGCTGCAGGGACTCCTGGGTAGTTAACAGCAAGGAGAGAGCTACTGGGACTGGTTCCAGGAGAATGAAGCCAGCAGCCGAAGTCAGTTAGATTCGAACTGAAGTAGGCTTTAAAGTCAAGCAAGTGCCCAGCATTAGCTACCGATCACGTGGTCTGAGACAAGCTCAGCCAGAATTTGATCAAAGGAGCAGAAGCATCATGCAACGTGCACATGCATGTGATAGGATGTTAGAAGTATTTGATCTGATACAGGAGTTGACCACAGTCTAGGTGGCACCGTCTTTCCCATGTCGGAGGTGGCACCGTCTTTCCCATGTCGGAGGAGGAAGAGCTCAGGCAAGAAATTGGGAGACTGTAAATGAGAAGTAAGGAATCGGGACCAGTTAGCAACTAAAAGTAGCTAGAACCCAGACCTCTCCATTATCAGGCCTCCAATTTGAATATTCATGCAGATGTCCTGCAGGGAAAGCTGGTACCCTTTATCACAGAGCAAAAACTAAACACACTTGGCCTGAGAAATGAGGCAGTGGTAGTGGAATATCCGGTAGGGGCTCATTCCTGCCATTCAGGATGTCAGCCAACTAGTAAGCCTTCCTCTGTGAGCAGTGACAAGGCTTTACGTACACACGAAGTAAATATTTTTGAAAGCACTGTGACTATGTGCATGCTCTCATGGTCTTGGAAGATGCAAATAAAACACCCTAAGTTTTGATCTTTTACTCTGTCCACAGTAAGCCTATCTCCAAAGGGAAGAAACACCATGAAAGAGAGAAAACACAGAAATGGAGGCACATGGCACAGGTGCTCAGAGGGAAAGACAGAGCCAAGAGTGCTATACACCGTTCACAGGAAATGCCAGAGCCGAGTTTCTGTTATCTTCCGCTGCCAGATCTCAGCAGAAGAGCCAGCTATCGACATCAGGGCTCCTCTAGTCAGGAAGGGCAAGAGAGTGGATGTCAGCGCCTAGCTGGCCTGCCTTGGGGCAAGGAGAGAACCACTTGCATTTGGGGTGCTGTATGCTGGAGGCATGGGGTGTAGATCCAAGGAATGCCCTTTAGCATTGTGCTGGGGGAGGGCGATTCCAGAGAGGGGTGTGGTAGGGAGTGGGGTAGGGTAGTAGCACATCTGGGGTTAAGACCACTGGCTGAAAAGCTCAGTGGTCACAAACCCTTCGTGGCTTTAGTTGAGTCCTTTTCCTTAACCTGCCTCATAAAAATAAAACATGCTGAGGGTGGCGGGTACAGGGCACTGAGAAGGGCACACTTATTCGTAATCCACAGCCAGTGGTGGTTAGGTTTTCTCTCCTTTACCTCTCCTGTGTTGAAAAGAATCCAACAAGCCCTCTTCACTTGGCATGCAAGTACATTTTTGTGTCTTGAAATTCTCAAGGCAAAGTTCGAATTCTTGCCAGCTATTTCATCACGTATTTTTATAACAGGCCAACTTCTGGAGCCATAGGCACAAGGGAAGTTGTTGGGGCCCACGACTAACCCCTGAGAAGTAGCAACGTGAGGATCTGAAGTTCAAGGCCAGCTTCAACTACAGTTTAAAGTCAACTTCAGCTTCCTGAGGCGGAGGCCTTAGTGGTTAGGAGTCATAGCTGCGGTTCTGATGACCCCTTTCTTTGACTCTGGGTCTCTCAAACCATTCCTTTCGTTGCCCCTTTTTTTGTGGCCGAAATGTGAACGTCTCTGCCAACAGGCTTGCCACTGGGGAAGGCTCAGGCAGGGAGCCTGTCCCTGCCCGGCTCTGGGGTCACTTCCTCGTAGCTTCACAGCCACAAAGGGACAAACCCACAGACTGTTAAGCAACCAGTGAAGTTCCTTTAGCTTTTCTTCCTCGTTCTCTGTGACTCCACAGCCCAGAGAGTCCCTTCTGCTATACCCTTAAGTAACCCTCTGCTTAAAGGGTTCAAAGCTTAGCACGATCTTTCGGGCCATTAAAGAGAACAGAATTCAAAATAAATGGACAGGTCCTTAAATCGTGCGTGGCGGGAGTCGGAGGTGGGGTGGGGCTGGGTGTCCGCGGGTCTCTCCGGAAAGATGATCCTAGAGGCCCCTGGCCACGCCTTGGAGGTCGGCTCGGCGGGGTGCGGCCAGGGTCACCGCGGCAGGGTGCCTAGCTGCGGGGGCCCCGGTTCCCGGGAACACCGGGGAAAGTCCCGCGGTCGGGCGGGGCGGGGCCGGGCTCGGTGGGGGCGGGGCGGGCGGGGCGGCGCCGCTCTGCGGCCAGGCTGGGAAGAGGCGGGCGCTCGGCTCGCCATGGCCGCTGCGGTGCTGGTCTGAGCGGCGTCCGCCCCGCGGTCCCGGGCCGCCCGGGCCATGCGGCCTCCGCCACTGTGGCTGCCGTCGCTGCTGTTCTGTGGGCTCGGCGCTACGATGTCTCTGCCAGGTAAGCGCGGTCCAAGAGACACCCCGACTCCCTGGGCTTCCGCGGGTGTCGCGTGGGTGCCGCCGAGAGTCTGCACCCGGCGCAGGGTTGGGGATCTGCAGCGCTTCCCGATCTGCGGGTGACCGCGATCGGGCGGGGGGACCGACCGGGAGGAGTCTGCAAGAGGGAGCTGCAGTGAGTGTGGCGTGGACCACGGGGAATTCCAGGCCTGGAGCTGGAAAGTCCTGTTCGTCTTTGGCTGCTTGGTGCCAGGGAGATCAGCTGAAGGGCAGGACCAGTATTTGTCTGGGTGGCCTATAAAATCCTGGTACTCAATTCCTCAGGATCTTATCGATGGGGAGCAGAAATGTCTGTGTCCCCCTCCAGTGTATGGGGACAGGGGGTCAGCTGAGCCACACTTTTAAGCTCTACCCTACTCCGCTCACACAGCCCTTTCCCGTTCTTCAACTTCCCACCTTTGTCACCACCTGACTGTATTTATGAGCCAGTCATCAAAACCAACAAAAGAAAAACATCACCGGCCAAGAACATTCTTCCTATATGATTATGTTCTGCTGGATTCTTTCCCATGCACAGATCATATCAAAGTTTGGGTGTCTGGAGTCTACAGTGAGTCTGGGGTGCATCCTTGTGAAAACAAAGAACTCAGGATGAGAAAGAAGGGCCTTGAAGTTTCCGGCTGGGCTAGCTTGGGCTACTCGCAGTGGGTCTTGCTTTTTGCTGTTGTTGGTTTTTTGTTTTGTTTTGTTTTGTTTTGTTTTTTTAAAGTTTGGCCATTAGTTAAATAAGCCTACGAATTGGGAAGTTCCCTCCCCTTGGAAGTGGTGTTGAGGGGTTGGTCCTCTGTCAGCATCCCGCAAAGGCCCTGAAGTTGTCTTTCTCCTTTTTGGCTGCAGTGCACAGGAGGATGTATCAGTCACACGGTTAACTTTTTCTCCTAGAGTCAAATAAATGTTTTAAACCCTGACTCTCATTTTGCCTTGAGCAATCTGTATCTAACACACCCACACACACAGTTAGGTCTCCTTTGGAGGAGAGCCTGCAATTGTCTGAGATGTCTGTGAACTATGAGTTCAGAAGTTGCTAGACTATTTAGAAACTTTACAACAGACATTTTTCTAATGATTAACTTTTATTATTTTCCACAAAAGTCGAGGTCTATGGCTCGTTAACAACAAATTGGATCCTTAGATATTTTGAAAATGGTAGCCTTTTGTAAATCTCTTAGACCCTCATGTCACTCTTAACAAACAATAATGCAAAATTTTCACACTTTTATGAAAAGAAAAACCTTACTACGATATATTTAAAAGAAACCCTTTTTAGTCACAATGCAAAGTGAAAATATTAAGTATTCTTGCGTCCAACAGGTAATGAGAATATTCCCATACTGTTCCATAGGTTATGAATGGTCCTCAGGAATCGTAAGATTCCTTTTAACAACATACGGGTTTTTGCCTGCATGTATGTCTGTGCACCACTTGCATTTGGAGACCAAAAGAGGCTGTCAGAGCTCCCAGAACTGGAGCTATAAATACTTCTGAGCCGCCATGTGAGGGCTAGAACTCTGGTAGAGGCGCTCTTAACCACTAGGCCATCTCTACAGCCCCCATACAAGGCTTTGAAAGGGAAGTTTACCCTTTTCTTTTCTTTTTCTTTTCTCTTCATAAAAGTGTGAAAATTTTGCATTATTGTTTGTTAAGAGTGACATGAGGGTCTAAGGGAATATCAAACCCTTCCAGGGAGTCAAGGATAGCATAATACTGTACCCCAAACAGTCTGTAGTTACTCTTTGTTGCATTGTTAGGTGGCAGCCTTTTGCTGCAGACCAGAAAAAAAACAAAACAAAAACAAATGAAAAAATTAATGGCATGAGACTCCTTATTCAGTCTGCATGGAAGGATCAAGGCTTAGCTTGTCGTCAAGGCTGCTCATTGTACAGTGGAGTAGCCGTGTGTGTGTGTGCGTGTGTGTGTCTGTGTATATGTGTGCGTGTGTGTGTGTCTGTGTGTATATGTATGCATGCATGTGTCTGTGTGTATATGTGTGTGTATGTGTGTCTGTGTATGTGTGTCTCTGTGTGTCTGTCTGTCTGAGTATGTCATGTGTCTCTGCATATATGAGTGTGTATATGTGCATGTGTGTCTGTATGTGTGTCTCTCTATGTGTGTGTCTGTGTATATGTGTCTTTCTGTGTGTATGTGTCTGTGTGTGCATCTCTTTGTGTGTGTCTCTTTCTGTCTCTGTGTGCAAGTGAGTGTGTGTGCAAGTAAGTGTGTGTGTGTGTGTGTCTGTACTTGAAGGAAGGTCCAAACCAATGGGTGTTAGGGAGTTTCCTGTTTGGGTGTTGTCTCTTCAGGTGAAACTGTCTTGTAGTTGGATAGGTGATAATCCTAGCTCCCATTTATTGAGACAAGCTGCTAAGGGCTGTATGTATATTTTCTCTTTTAATCTTCATATTTTACTCCCAGGAAGAGACAAATGATCTAGGGGGAAAAAAAAAACCACTTGCTGTTGGGGATTTACTAAAAAGAATAACTTCCTGGCTCTGACTGAGGAGTGAGGACTGATGATTTCCCTGTTACATTTAAGTTGCTGGAGGTGAGGTCATTGGTGTCAGGCGTGATTCATGGGAGGCTGACCAGAGGCAGAGAGAGAGGCTAGAACCAGGGAGTGGGTATAACCTTCAGAGACCTGTCTTCACTGGATCTGTTCCTTCCATGCAGGCTCTGCACTTATAGGCTCCATAGCTCTCAAAATAGCCTCACAGGCTGGAGAACCAGTGAGCTTGTAGGGGACATGTCAGCCCCTAACAATAACGAGGCTCACATAGGGCCACGGCACAGCTTCGTGGGAGCAGAATAATGGGTAAAGGGCCTCGCCTGGAATCCTGCCATGAGCCACAGGATCCCGCAAGCCCACACCTGGGTCTCGGTTTCCTCATAAATAATGAAACTCCTTCCCATAGAGTTGTGAGAGGCAAGCCCAGGATCGGAAGTGAAAAGCAGAGCTGAGGAGATGGCGGCTAAGAGTACTCACTGCTCCTGCAGAGGTCTGGGGTTCGGTTCCCAGCACCCATGTCAAGCGGCTCACAGCTACCAATTCAGGGGGTCAGACGCTATCTGCCCTCTGTGGCACCTGATAGCCACATGCAGGCACATACACATTCACGTAAATAAAAATAATGAATAAATCTTAAAAAAAAATAAGTGAAAGGCAAAACCAGACAGCATAGTCTGTCTTTTGTTTTTTATTTTTAAAGATGTGATTGTTTTGAGTGTTGTTTTGGTTTTTTGGGGGGAGTGGGGGGATGGTGAGATAGATGCTTGTTGGCAAGGCTAGTGACTTAACTCTGAAATCTAGGATCTGCAAGGTAGCAGGAGAGAATTGACTTCCACAAGTCATTCTCTCTCTCTATCTCTCTCTCTCTGTGTCTCTGTCTCTCTCTCTCTCTGTCTCTCTCTCTCTCTCTCTCTCTCTCATACACACACACACACACACTCATACACACACAAATTAAGTAAAGATATCACATTTAAGATGTGGCTGTTTCTTAATTCCCGATTCCCATGGCTGCCTTGCAGTTAATGAGAGCTGGTTCCAGAGACTGCTTGCAGTGGTCTCCGGCTGGCACAGTATTCAGTGGCTCTGTCCTGTCACAGAGTAGCATGCCTTCTTCTTCAAGATGCCTGTGTCCTGTGACTGTTAGGTTACATGAGAAGTGGCAGGTTCCTAGTCAGAGGATCTTAGCTGGCAGTCTGTTTTGGCATATCTGGGCTATATGCAGTATAATCACGAGAGAGATTGTTTCAGTAGAATCTGGGCGGGGTAGAGTTCTTCCACCTGCAGCACTAGGACCATGACCTTTGCCCTGGAAACACCTGCCACTCTCTGGCCGAAGCACTTTGAGATAATGTTTATTGTTTTCAGACACTAATTTTTTGGTCATTGCTATTGCTTTCCTATAGCAACAACAATAGGAAAGTAACATGGCCCCTGTGGGTGGATACCAGGTCTTCAAAGACATTGCACCTTCTACGGGCAAAAGCTCCCAGGTCCTAGGGGAGTGAGTAAAGCTCCTCCTTTCTCCCTGCCCCAGTGGCCTCTGAGTCACGAACCACTCAGGATAAGAGCTGGGCGTAGTCTGCATGAACGTGCTCCCTGTATCTCCGTCCCAGCTGCACCTCCATCCCAGGTCCTTCTATCTTGCCCCTCATGCTTCACCCAAGATGTTCCGGGATCTAGACACCTGAGACTTGATCGATTCTTAAGAATAGGTTAGGTATGCAGCCACACACACTCAGCTGCCAATGACAGCTTTTCCACATGCGTTCCTTCCCTGTTAGGATGGACGGAGATCCACTGCAATCATGAACCAAACTACTAGCAGGTAGTTAGATCCCAGTGACACAACAGTATCAGGAGTTTTTAGAGCCATCCAGAGAAGGTCAGCACAAAACCATGGGCCATACACAAAGCAAGCAAGGAAGAGAGCGCCTGGGCCTTATGTGGGTTTTGTTCCTTTTTTTTTTTTCATGGTTGACGCCTGTCTGTCAGTATAACACTCATTCTTCACTCTTCTGAGCCTGCTGTTCCAGGTCCAGAGAAAAAGCACCCCTGAATCCCACAGTACCTCAGCTTTTCAAAGTGTCTGTCTGGTGCTGAGGAGAGACTGATGGACAGCTGTCAACAACAACAACAACAAAAAAGGGAGCAGAACCTGGGGGTGGCGGGACACACCTACACAGCACACAAACTCACTCCTTCCTCAGAAAGACTGTATGGGGCTGGAGAGATGGCTCAGTGGTTAAGAGCACTGACTGCTCTCTGCCAGAGGTCCTGAGTTCAATTCCCAGCAACCACATGGTGGCTTACAACCATCTGTAATGGGATCAGATGCACTCTTCTGGTGTGTCTGAAGACAGCTACAGTGTACTCAAATAAATAAATAAATAAATAAATAAATAAATAGACTGTATTGAGAGTACACTGTGACCAGCCCCTCTGTGGAGACCCAAACGCTTTATCCAGAGGCAAACACAGAAGACAATAGCGGAGGAGCCCAAATGATCTACATCTAAAGTCTGTGCTTCTCACCACTGTCCAGTGTGAATCTCCCTCGGGAGTAAAATCAGCATGACAATAGAGATGGGCGGTTTATATGTTTACTATAGGGTCAGTCTGAACAGACAGCAGGGAGGCTCCTTGGAGAGGGAGCAGCAAAGCAAGGTTCCAAGTACAGTGTGTGCTGTTTCCCAGGCGCAGAGAGGGGCTGATGCAGAGAGGGTGAGGTTCCAGGACGGGCCATCCAGAAAGTGAAGAAGGCTGTCTGGTAAAGTGCTTTCTGGCAGACGGTCTCTGGCACTTCCCTGGGGAGTCCACAGTTCTGAGACTCGTTTTCTCCAGTAAATAAGATTAGATAAGTTCCAAGAAACTCCCAGTGGAGACAAAGTCACGCTGTGTGAGTGAGGTTTTCCTTATAGCCTGTCTGAGAACTCCCTCTTGCCAAGTCAGCTTTTTGTTGTTTGTGTTTAAGTGTTGGGCATCCGACCCAGGGCTTTAAGCCACTGGGCAAGTGTGTGCCACTGAGCTCTACTCCTGCCCCCAGCCCCAGCCCTGACTTGTTCGTAAAGCGAAGACAGAAAGGCTCCAAGGAGTGGTTGAGGTGGAGGAGATCAGAGAGTACAGTCCGAGGCATCCGGAGGAGTCCACAACAGGGGAAGTAGTACTGAGCATGGCCAGCAGACTGGACCAGGCTGTGCAGAGAGGAGGAGACAGAGACTGAGGAAGGCAAAAGAGGTCCAAGAAAGCGCATAGCTCAAATGTCAGATGATTACCTAGGAAAGCGCATAGCTCAAATGTCAGATTACCTAGGAATGAGAAGCTGGCTCCCCCTTCCCCCGGAAGGAAGCCAGAAGCCAGTGAGCTGGAGTTTAGGATAGGGGTTGGATGAGAAGTGCTCAGGAGACCCACAGGTCCTGAGTGGGCCTTGAGGCCGCAGACACTTGGTGTGCTAATAGGCACCACAGTTAGCCATTTGTCCTGAGTTTCTTTTGTATCTGAGAACTAGATAGCTTTCTTCTTCCACATGTGGTTAGAGTAAGGTTCTTTCTCACCTGGTCCCTCTCTTAGATGATGTTTAGATTGTAAGGATAGGGACCCAGCAGAGGAAGAAAATACTCCTTCTGGTTCCTCCAGAGATGTAAGAGATGGGGAGGGGAGCGTGTGTTCAGCAGAGTAATGCCCGTTAAAGGATGCCCAGGCACTGATGCCCGGACCTTGGGGATATGTGGTCTGACAGAAGGGTCTTTGCAGGTATGACTGAGTTGAACATCCTGACTGAGGGGATGATCCTGGATTCTGATCTACATGGACTCACGGTCATTGCCAGGGTCCTTGAACGATAGAGTGAGGAACCATGAAAGAGAATCAGAGAGGGCAACACAAGGCTGACTGGGCCCAGCACTAACAGAGAAAGCCTATAGCTTCCAGAGCACAAAGAAGGAGGAGCCCTGGGGTTTTCTCATGGCTACTCCAGAAGGAACAGGGGCCCCACTGCCATCTCCACCCTAGGCCTACTTCACACATCTGACCTCAGAGTGACGATCAATGTAGTGAAATAAATGAGATAATAAGAGCTCTGGTGTTTGGGGGATGTGCTACATCAGGGACAGAAACCCAGCGCACACAGGAAAAGCTGTCTCTGAGATTTGTTGATGGGTGCCTGGCTTCCCTGGCTTCCGCTAAGCCCTCAGTGAGCTGACCATGCCTGCCCTCCACCTTGCTGCTTTGCAGATCTGGCTTGCCCCGCCACCCCGTCCCCCGAGGCCTGTGTGAATGTTCCCCAGTGTTGAGCGGCCGGAGCTCCCAGAGGTGAAGGTGCTGGGCAGTCAGTGCATAGACAGGTGGCGGCAGCCTGGTGTGGGTCCGCCATGCCTCGGCGGCTGGAGGCGGCTCTGCACCCTTCTTTGGGCTTGGAAGGGCTCTCTGAAAACATGTGGTTTGGGCTTCCTGCTTTGAATTCTGGAGCAGCATGTTTTTCTTTCCACCTTCTGAGTAGTCCTCATTAATCTTTCCATCAGAGAAAGTGTTACAATGATTTCTCTTTTGAGGGAAGGTTCCAGTGTTTTCAGTCTCTACCAGCCTGCAGAGTATCTGCCTGGTCTCTTAGAGGAAACTTCTACCTCCAAGGAATACATTCTTTTGTGACTTGTGGCTCTCAGAGCTGGGAGGCAAGTTAAAAGTACACATTTCCTCTGTGGCTTCGACCCTGGGATTCAGAACGTTCTCCAGATCTCAGCAATGGGATGCTGAAAGGTTTTGAGGAGCAAATAATGTCCACGCTTGCTCACCTGTCAAACGTCTTTGGGAGTTGTCTATCTGATTTGGGGCATCTGCATCAACACATATATGCAGGGTCACCTTGGTATTCTACCTGGGCCTAGTAGATGCTTACTCTATGGGGTGTTCTATTATTGGTTAAGGGTAGGGTTATCCCTGTAGAAAGATGGAGTCTTGGGCAGCCCACAGTCCAGTGCCACTCATGGTAGAAGTGGGAACCCAGTATAGTCAGGCTGTGGTTACCACGACCTAGAGGGTAACCTAAAACATGCCTCCTCACACTCAGGCCCAGGGGGTGTGTCAGGGAGAACAGCTGCTCCCTTCCCAGAACCAAACTGCAACCAGAGCTGTGTTGAAGAAATGGCTTTGATAACAGGCACAGAAACACTTTAGTGATTCAGTGTTTTCTGAACTGTCCCCTTCTCTCCCGCCCCGTTCCTCCTCCCGTTCCCTGTCCCTCTCAAGACTCTTTTTCCCAGCTTGCTGCTCCTCTGAACCCGAAGCTTCACCTGTACAACGAAGAGCAGATTCTAACTTGGGAGCCGTCGCCTTCCAGCAACGACGCGAGACCAGTGGTCTACCAGGTGGAGTATAGCTAGTAAGTGAACGCTCTGCGATATCCTCGCTGGGACCTGCTGGGGCTGGGGAGTGGGGGGATTGGATGGAAGGCCTGGAGTCAGATCCTGACCCGGGCTCTCAGCAAGACTGTAGTGGGTGGGACCTTGTATGCATTTAAAACTTCGAGGACAGAGATTTCATCACCGCCTGCTCAGCAGAGGTGGATTTAAGCCTGGCTTCTACACTGGCTGCTGAGACCTCCTTTAGTGGTGAAAGTTAACCCCTTTGTCCTGTACAGAGAGAGGATTCACTTCCGCCCTCTCTGAAAGGCAAGAGGCAGCTTTCAGGTTTAAAAACCTCAAAGTCCAAACTGACCCTACTGAGGACTTTATTCAGCAGACTACAATGAGCTCTGTTTCTCACCTGGTTTTCTGTTCTGAATGTTCGCGCCCTTTGTTCTGCCTCTCCCCTTTGTTCTGCCTCTCACCTCCGGTCTGTCTTTCTCCATCGCTGGCCACCACTTGATTTGCAAAGAAATATTCAGTAAGAAACTGCTCAGTTAAACAGTTTTGTTTTTGGTTTCCTGGTCACATAAGTAAGTTGAAGATCAAACTGAAATCACTGGGCACATGGTAATAAACAAAACCTGTCTGGTTTTGAGACATGTATTCCATTTTTACTCAGAGAGCCCTGGAGCTGGAAATCCTCCTGCCTCAGCCTCCAGGAATAGCTGACACTCCAGGAGTAGCTGACACTCCAGGCCTGTGTCACTGTACTCTGAGCTTTTTAAAAAGACTTCCACAGAGCTTCATATTACAGACTGACTTGTTTGACTCTAGGGTTGTTTGTCTGTTTGTCTGTGGGGTGGGTGAGTGCACATGTGTATGCAAACCTCTCTCTCTCTCACACACACACACACATGTGCGTGCATGTACACACACAGGCATGTGGAAGCCAGGGAGCATGGTAGAGTGCCTTCCTTAGTAATGCGCCCCTTAGTGTTTGAAACGAAGACTTAAAAACTGTGTTTGTCTGTGGTCAAGCAGAACTGCCATTGTAAATGAAGATGCCTCCTTTGCTTTTTATGAAGGTCATGGTAGCAAAGCCAAATCTACAGGAGAGTCAAGTTAGCAGTTCAAATTCACCATCACAGATGCCCGGCACTCTCTCGCACAACAAGTTAGGTAATTTCTGAAACAGAAGTCTAGAATGACCTCGTGCGCAGTGTAGAGAGAATCTCTTGTCTCTTGCACTGTGAAAAAGACGACTGCCATGTAGCAAAAGGCAGGAAGAAATACGTGGGAGTTCTGGTAGAAAAGGGTGGAACTCTGGGAATTCAGCAGAGGCGCTGGAGACGGGAGAGGTATCCAGCCATGTGGCCCTCAGAATAGAATAAACGGGTTATGTAAGTTACAAGCTAGACAGGGAAGGAGCGAAAGCTTGCGGCCTAGGCATTTATTCATATACAATTCAGTCTCCAAGTCTTTATTCTGGGAACAAAGAGGCCAGGGAGAAAAGCTTGTGGCCACAGCATTGAAGTGGGGAGGACTCTCCTGATAGTCAAGCTTAGACCAACGGATCTGGTGGAGCTCGATGAACCCTGTTCACTTCATTGTTCATTTCAATGCAGCCAAAATCAGCCTGTTTTTACCCTCTGTACCCCTGTTCCCCCACAAGTCTGTCTTCTGAGAAACATTCTTACAATTGTTGTGAGATGAGTGGTGGTGGCTCACACCTTTAATCCCAGCACATGAATGCACATAAAGACAATACACAAAATGTTAAAGCTTTAGAGGAAAAAGACGGAGACATTCTCTATCTTGAATGGACCTGCCATAAAGGCAGCCACGAGAGACCAGTAGGTCATACGTATCCACATGGCATGGTTCCTTCCGTTCAGGATGAGGGTGCCTCTTGAGACAGACAGTACCTCAGTCCTTGCTGCTGACTGGGGCTTCAGGTTGAAGAGGAGTGGAGAATCACTCTCAATAGATACCAGATGGGGGCTTTTGTGGGGGAGGAGCAAATAACCACATATTTTAAAAATGGATCATACTGGTGGTCTCCTAACCTTGTGCACATCCTGAGAGCATTGGCACTTGAGTAGGCCTGGTGTGTGAATTAATCTAGTCAAGAGTTTCTGTGCTTGACCTTTGCCAAAAGGACGAGTGAGTAAGCTACTCAGATGGAGAAGTTAGTGTTTTTAGTGTTGCGTGTGAAGAGAGAATTCTGTGAATTGAGATCTTGTCTTCTTTCCCAGCATAGATGGCACTTGGTATAGGTTGCAGAGGCTGAACTGTACAGACATCGCAGAGACTAAGTGTGACTTCACAGGAGGCGGCCGCTTAAAGGGTTTCACACGCTCACTCTCTGTCTTCCTGCGGGTGCGAGCCAAGCAAGGAAATCGCACTTCCGACTGGGTGACGCTGGATCCGTTTCTACACTACGAGAATGGTAAGAGGACTCAGGAAGAAAGCTTTACAGGGGCTAGAGAGGCAACTCAGCCGTTGGCTCTTGCTGAGGACCAGAGTTCAGTTCCCAGCACCTACGTTTGGGAGCTCACAACTGTCTGAAACTCCAGCTCCAGGCCCTTTTCTGGCCTCCTCAGGCACCCACACCCACACACAGATAGATAAAATAGGCACACCTTTAAAAAGAAATGTCACAGTCCCAGGTTTCCTCTGCGTGCTTCTTCAGTGATCAGTACCGAACCTACCCAACACCTTGGTCCTGGCCTTCATCCTAATACGCCAAAGACAAATGGTAAGGTTGTCAGAGATCACGGACCTCAAGCTGCTGCTGCACCAGGCTCTAGGGCTCGCAATCTGACTCCACACCTGTTATTGTAAACTGTTTTTAAAGAAACATTTATTTATTTTATGTATATGAGTACACCATTGCTCTCTTCAGACACACCAGAAGAGGGCGTCGGATCCCATTACAGATGGTTGTGAGCCACTGTGTGGTTGCTGGGAGTTGAACTCAGGACCTCTAGAAGAGCAGTCGGTGCTCTTCACCGCTGAGCTATCTCTCCAGCCCATAAACAGTGTTTTATGGGAAGACAGTTACAACCATTTTTTGTTTTCTTTGCTGTGGTGCTAGGAAGCAAGGACCTGATACCTCCCAGGCAGGTGCTGTACTGCTGAGCCCCCATATATACACACACATGCTCGAAATTCAAGTATAAGACAACAGACATGACCACTGTCTAGATAGTTCATGCTGTAGTAAGCAGTTACAGTATTTTGGCTAGGGTTTTTCTTTTCTTTTCTTTTCTTTTCTTTTCTTTTCTTTTTTTTTTTTTTAAGAAGTATAATCCTGGGTAGCATGTCAGATTTTATTGTTCCTCCCACTATAACAGCAAAATGTAATAGAAAACTTAAAGCTAAATAAATTAATAAATGAATAAATAAAATCCCCCAAATAATCCAGAGCCATTAAAATGCCAGCTTATTTAAAAGTGAGCTGGGGGTTAAGGGTGGTGCACACCTTTAATCGGAGCACTTGGGAGGTAGAGGCAGGCAGATGTCCATGAGTTCAAAGCCAGCCTGGTCTATAGCGTGAGTTCCAAGCTAGACAGAACTACACATTGAGAGACCCTGTTTCAAAAAATCAACAGTGAAAGAAAACCCAATGATAGGGTAAATGTTATACTACCCCTACACTTTGTCCTGTTTACATGTAACATATTTAGTGTTACACATGAACACGATAGACTGAGATCCTCGTATGAGGCGGAACATGCAGTGTCTTTTTCTCTCTGAGTTCAGTCCCTCACTTAACACAATGTTCTCTAGATCCACCCACTTCTCTGAAAATTTCAAACCTTGCACACCTCTTCCACCCTGAATGAAAACTTCGCCTCCAGCTTAAGTTTCTGTTCTGTTTCTCTGGGATTCTGATGTCTGCTGTGATTCTGGAAGCTTTGCTTGCAGTCAGATGACTCCCAGCTGAGAAACAGCATCTCTGCTAGAACAATCTTGAATGCCTCTCTCAAGGCCACAGTCCTTGAAGCGTGCCCCTCCCTGATGGGGATCAGAAAACAACTTCCACGTAGCTCTAATAGATTCCAGCTCAGAGGGCCTTTCAGCAGGGTGAATCCTGCACCTGCCAGAGCCCGCAGGTTCTCATATTCAGAGAACCTTGTATTCAGAATGGGCACCTGAGTGTAGCCCATTGCTTGTGTAAGTATAAATGTTTGTGTACACACACTGTAGATGTGTATTGTGTTTAATAGACATACACAGTATATATGCGTGTTTGTGCGTCACTCATGTGAGGTCTTTGTGATTCCATTTCAGTTACTGTTGGACCTCCAAAAAACATCTCGGTGACCCCAGGAAAAGACTCCCTCGTCCTACACTTTTCTCCTCCCTTTAATGTGGACCAGGGGGCAACTTTTCAGTATCTTGTCCACTACTGGGAGAAGACAGGAACCCAACAGGCAAGGACCCTTTTCTTCTGTTTTTTTTTTTCTCTTTAGGGTTTTTTTGTTGTTGTTGTTTTAAGATTTATTTTATATATATGAGTACACTGTAGCTGTCTTTAGACACACCAGAAGAGGATCCCATTACAGATGATTGTGAGCCACCATGTGGTTGCTGGGAATTGAACTCAGGACCTCTGCATGAGTAGTCAGTGCTTTTAACCACTGAGCCATCTCTACAGTCCCTAGAGTTTCTTACTCACAAGAAAGAAGATTTTCCATATGAGATGGGAGACTAGGGTTGCCAGTGTCTCCTGGAGCTTGAGCCCTGAGCTGGTTTTAGCCCTCCTTGCTGTCCTGAGCCCTCCTCTACCAGAAGGATCTGACCCTTTGGTGTCATCCATTCCTGCTGTCTGGTTACATTCATGGGCTTTGCTGGTTCCCTCCCTATCACGGCTTTGCTGTATCTGTACTTTGGGGAGGTCTAGGGACCTGGTTCTTTTTCAAACAACAGTTAGGCCTGGCATATAGACAGCAATAGATGTGTGATGTCATTTCAGTTACTGTCATCATGGGAGCAACACCAGGACAAGGCCCAAGTGTCCTCCCTCTCCTCTTTGATGTCAGCCCTCGTGGGGCCACTTCTGGTGTAGACTACATGACAGTGGTTTGCAATGTCATGTAAAGGGTTTGATTGGTTTGCAAGAGGCCACACAGGACTAGATGGAGACAGCAGGAGAGAAAGGAGACAGGACATCCTGGGATTAATACCTCCAAGTAGAGAAAGCAAAGCACACCATGACACGGCAGGTACTTTGATCAGTCTAAGCTACAAGACAGGTGTGGCCAACAGAAGAGTTGACACAGCCTGAGGATATAAATACCTACGTCCTTTTAACCATAAAGAGATCGGCACATTTCACTTCAGATCAGAAACTGGGAATTAAAGGCACATTGCAGGATGCTTTTTCTCTGTTGTCTAACCCAAGACACAGATGGTTATTATTGTCTCTTTGTGTGTGTGTGTGTGTGTGTGTGTGTGTGTGTGTGTGTGTGTGTGTGTACGTAGGCCTGCACACAGGTCCACACATCCATGCTTGTGTGGGGGGAGGGTGGGGCAGAGGGTGACATCAGGTGGCCTCTCTGTTGCTCTCCGCCTTCGTTTTTTGAGTCTCTCCCTGAACCTAGAATTCACCACTTATCCAGACTGGCTGGCCACTAAACTCCAAGGATCTGCCTGTCTCTGCCCCCCCAATGCCTGACTCTGCCCCCCAATAATGGAGATAAGAGATGGAACATCAAGCCGGACTTTACATAGGTGCTGAGGGAATGAACTCAGCTTCTTGTGATCACACAGCAAACACTGTGCCCACCGAACCATCTTCCCAGCCCAAGGCTTTAGTTTTACAGGAGAAATTTCTATACTAGAAATTAAGATTTGTGACGTTTCGGCTGCCTCATGAGGCTTAATGGGTCCTCACAGCCCCAAGGTCTTGTTACCATTTGGTTTTGTTCACTGTGGATTTGAGGAGTCACTAGAAAAGCTAGAAGCTGCATGGCTCTGTCTGCCTGTCTGTCTGTCTGTCTGTCTGTCTCTGTCTGTCTGACCTGTGTGGCTCTGGTGCTATCTATACAGGTTGAAGGCCCTTTCAAGAGCAACTCCATTGTGCTGGGTAATCTGAAGCCATTCAGAGTATATTGTTTACAAACTGAGGCACAACTGATTTTGAAAAACAAAAATATCCGACCACACGGGCTTTTGAGCAATGTATCCTGTCATGAAACAACAGCAGATGGTAAGACATACCTTTATTTATCCGTTACCTGCTGAGGACAGCATGCTGTGGCGTAGCTGGTGGTCACGGCAGAGAGACCGGAAGTACTTACCTGCAGCAGCAAGGGCTGAGACTAGGCTGAGCATCCTCCACAACACTTGGGACCAGGAGTGTGTCAGATTTGTGGTTGTCTTGTTTCAGATTTAAAATATTTGTATATACATAGTGAGAGTCTTAGGGATGAATCCTAAATCTGAACACAAAATTCCCTTATGTTTCATAGACACCTTGCATGCATAGCCTGAAGGAGGTTTTATATAATATTTTTAATACAGTGATATAGAATTTTAGTGCATTTTTTGCTTACTTACTGTGTGTGCATGTGCAAACATGTGCATCTGGTATTGTGACAGGGCAGAGGATGGTCACACTGCTCTCTGCTGTCACACATGGGTCTCCAGGATGAAACGCAGGCTTGTCAGGCTTAGAGACAGGTACCTTCACTTGCTGAGCTATCTCACCACTCCAAGTGCACTGGGGCTTGCACTGGGGCTTGCACTGGGACTTGCACTGGGGCCCATCAGATGAATTTGGATGTGGAATTTCCCATTTGTGGTATTATGACAGGGCAGTTTTTGATTTTGGAATAGAAATTTTCAGGTTTTACATTTTCAAGACAAAATTATTAGTTTAAGCGCATATTAAGGCAAGGGCGGGGTTGGGGGAGAGGGAGCCTGTGGGTTTTCCTGGGACAAGGAAACGGCCCAGCAGAGGAGGTGAGGCGTGGACTGCTGCTTGTGGCTTGCTCACTTCTGCCATCTTTAGCCTCCACCAGGCTGCCGCCCGTCATCCTGATCCCTGTGGGCATCTTCACATTGCTGCTGGTGCTGACAGGAGCCTGCTTCATCCTGTTCCTCAGATACCAAAGCCGGCTGAAATACTGGTTTCAAGCTCCACCAAACATCCCAGAACAGATAAAAGAGGTCAGTGTGCAGATTTGTGAGTGAGCCTCTGTGACCCCGACACCCACATGGTAGGAGAGCACTGATACCCCGTGTTATCCTCTGCCCCCATGCGTGGCCACCTGCCCACACACGTACGTTCACACAGAATAACTAAGTAGTAAAATGAATGTTGGGTTAGGTCAGAGTCCGCGGTGATGGGTTAAAGGTTTCCCTGGTTGACACTGCCTTTGAGGTTTTACTGGGCTCATCCTGCCTCTTGGGTACAGCCCTCAGAGGAACTGAGTCTGGGTTACCACAGTTGTCTCTCTGGGGCAGAGATCTAAGGTTTTGGTGTACTTTTTTGGGAAAGTGTGAAGGACTGACTGCCAGAGGCTGCTGACGTTACCCGAGAGTAAAGAGCGGTTTCGCTTCTGTGTCTGGGGTTTCAGGCCGAGCACACGTGACTTCTGTTCCTCTTTCGGTTGGCCGTTAGCACTTCTAAGAGCTGCAGGCAGAGCCTTGGAATCCTGAGGAGCTTATAGCCAAGGGCAAAAGGGAAAGAAAGTTCAGGGCTGTGAGACCCCTCTTCACTGTCAGCCCCACCCAGACGTGTCCAGGGTTGTGTGCAGGTGGAAGGAGGGGCTAAAACTTAGGGACGGTCCCTGCCTTATCCTGCCATAGCTGACTGAAAGCTGAAGACTACTTCTTTTATTTTATTGGACAGGGTGTGTTCGAGCACATGTGTGCATTTGTGTGAGTGTATGTGTGTGTGAGTGTGTGTGTGTGTGTGTATGTGTGTGTGTATGCAGGTCAGAAGACAACTCTTGTGAGTTTTCTCCTTTTATCGTAGAGGCCTTGGGAACCAAGCTCAGGTGGTCAGGCTTGGCAGCAAGTGCCCTAACCAAAATGTAATTACATTTCTTAAATATTTTAAGGTTCATAACCCACTGAATATACACCAAGGACAGTGGGGATTCCGACTTTTTCTGAGTTCTGCCCATCACAGTTTTCATCAGATGAATAGAGGCTGGAACCCAGGCCCCTGTACTTTCTAGACAAGCATTCTTGCTCTGAGCTCCACCTAGGCCTGCACCACTACAGAGATAAGGGATGAAGGGAACATGAGGCACGTGCTGGAAATCAGGGCTGAGCATGTGTTAGCAGCAGAGTGTGCCCCTGCCATGTGCCAGGCCTCGGCTTGACCCCCAGAATACAACAGTAACAATAATGATTGGTGGTGGTCATCGTCCTTGACCCACAAAGTAAAGTTGTACCTGATTAATACGACTTCACCAAGTACAAGTAGAGACCTTGTATATGACTATTTGTAACCGGCCGGCCTTCTACCCTCTTCTAGTATTTAAAGGACCCAGATCAATTCATCTTGGAGGCCTTGGACAAGGACAGTTCACCGAAGGATGATTCCTGGGACTCCGTGTCAATCATTTCTTCTCCAGAAAAGGATTGAGATGATGTGTTTCAAACACCATGAACTAGGCCATGGTCTCTGCTTGCCCAGGATGACAGTGTTCAGGGCAGCTTCGAGAGACCCCCAGTGCCCCAGGGACATCTGCCTCGGAGCTGGGGGAGATGGCGTATTGTTTATTCTTTGAGTTTTCTGGATCCTACAAGTATCTAAAAGGATTCCATAGAAAGATATCTCAGGAAAAAAAAAAAAGGTTTCTCTTAAACACTAAAAGGACAATTACTCATTACTGGCAACATGGCTGCAAACCTGTGATGCTTTCTTCGGTATTAGCTGCCCCAGCTGTCAGAAGACTGGGTCCTTGCCTTCACTCTAGAAAATGAGTTGTCCCACGCATCACAGCCTGTCACAAAGAAGGGCCCTTTGTGTCCTCTTCATGTCCATTGTGATGGCTTAAATGTGACTACCCTGAACTCAGCGTTTGCCTAGAATATCCAAGCCCCACCCCAGCACCTCACGCACATAGAGGTGATTAATCTTGTAAATACTGTCCTGATAATTTAAGTCGTTTTTTAAAATCTAGAAATAAAAGATTGTATATTAAACTTTTTTTTAAAGTCTATCTGCCTGATGGTGGCACTCACCTTTATTCCCGGCACTTGGGAGGCAGAGGCAGGTGGATCTCTGAGTTCCAGGCCAGCTTGGTCTACATGAGTGAGTTCCAGGACAGCCAGGGCTATAGAGAGAAACCCTGTCTCAAAAAAACAAAAAAAAAAAGAAAAAAGTATATGTGTTCCTTCTTTATCTGTCTCTTTACCATTTTGCCTTCTTTGCTTTGGCCTGTTTTCTATCAAGTATTAACTTTGCAAAGTCTTAGCCAGGCAGGGTGACACAAGCCTTTATCCCAACACTTGAAAAGCAGAAGCCAGCAGGTTTCTGTGAGTTTGAGCCCAGCCTGGTCTACATAGTGAGTTCCAGGACAGCCAGGGCCATATAGAGAGATCCTGTCTCTCTAAATAAATAAATAAATAAATAAATAAATAAATAAATAAAAATATCTGTATGTAAACTTGTATTTTCTCAAGTTACATTTAGCAAAGCTGATGAGTCTCAGGAGACTTCAGCAAGAAACAAGTTCCTACTGTCTCACGTGTTAGTTCTTCAAAGCCCGAGGACACCACAGTTCACAAATGAGTCACACCATTTGGCCCAGTATAGGGGTGGGCCACCAACCATGTCGCCCAGGAACACACCTGAGCTGATGGCCACCCTTGCTCAGCCTCCCAAAGGCACCTTTTAAACCCTGTGGCATGGTTTAACATTTAGGAAAGGGTGTCCAGCTCCCTCCTCTCCCACACACATTGCCACACAGAGGCCCCTGTGGTCCACTGTGAGGAGCCCTGCCCACAGCCTTGTCCTGATAGTGGGAGGAGACTCAAGCTTGTTGGCATAGCCACCTCATCCTCTGTTGGCCTCTGTGCCCTTAGTGAGAAGTAGGGAGCCTCTCTAACTAGATACTGTATCCACCATCTTGGTGGTGGGGTTGAGGACATTAAGGGTTAAAAGGACAGGGCTGGGCCTAGGACTCAGTATTGAGTGCTTGCCTAGGGTGCCTAGGGCCTTGAGTTCCATTCCCGGTACTGCAAGAAAGTAGTGATGAAAGTAGTGACCACTGTGGTCCCTCCATTTCAGGGAGAGGGGTTAGTTCCAAGTACAGCCATCACAAACAGGGGTGAGCCTGGTCTGCTGTCCTGAGGCAGAAGGCTGCTGTGGCTGAGCCCCGAAGGGCGGCAAATGGGCCAAGGGTGACAGGAATGTCAGTGGGGAGCACGGAGCCCAGGCTCAGAGCAAACACTTTCTAGAAGTGGGGGGCAGGATGGGCTACCAAGCTTATTCTCTGGGTGAAGGGCTAACCTGAACACATTCATCTACTGAGAATTCAAACAGCTACAAATAAGCGTCTCTGTTGTCGTTACTTAGTTTTGAGACAGAGCCTTACCATGTAGCTCTGGCTGGCATGGAATAGCTATATGGAACAGACTGGATGTACAGATCAAGCTGGCTTCAACCTCACAGGGCATGTGCACCACGCCCAGAAGAAACAGGAGGAAAGCAGTTTTACAACCCTCTTCACCATTGTAATGACCTACTTGGCTGGTTATTGACAATGATGTTAAGCCAATTAAAAGTCTGAAGTCCTTTCTATGTATGGCCCGAGTGGGCCTGTGCCTCAAAAACATCTCTCCGACCAAAGCACAGGATACAGAATTTTTAAAGGCAAAAAGCACAAAGACTGTACATCTAAGATGACAGTCAGAACAACCTTAAAAAGGTCATTCCTGGCAGAACATAGTGACTATTTTAGACATAACTTGGCAATTATTTTTGAATTATATCCTTTCTAGTTATTTTAGTTAATACATCTAGACCATGGTGGAGACCATGGAAACCTCAAACTTACATACATGAAATAAATAAATCTTTAAAAGATTTACTGTTATTTTATGTGGTTTATCCATATGACTATTTTGCCTTAATATATGACTACTCACTGTGTGTATGCAGTATCCTTGGAGGTCAGAAAAGGGCTCAGAGTCCCTAGCACAGGAGTTATAGAAGATTGTGAGCCACCATGTGGGTGCTGGGACATGAACTTAACTTCTGGAAGAGCAGCCATCTTTCCAGCCCCTTCCCCAAAAACACAATTTCCAATTATTTTAAAAATTATTTATTGAAAAAAAAAGTATAGAAATCACTATATAACTATCCCCTCTTTAAAGCATGTCATGTGAACTGTGAGTCCATGTGGGTGCACATGTATGTGTACTCCTGCATGCATGTGCAGAGGCCCAGAGGCCCAGCTCAGGTGTCATTCCTCAGAAACCATTCGCCATGGCTTTCAGGATAGGGTCCCTCACTGACTCACAACTCACCAAGTAGGCTGGCTGGCCAGAGAGCTCTAGGACTCTAACGTATCCATAGCCCCAGTGTAAATTTCACAGCAAAAAACCTTAATTTTTTTTAGCTTGGGTGCTGGGAGATTGAAGTTGTGTCTTTGTGTCTTCAAGGCAAGCACATTATCAACTGAGCTAGCCTCTATCCCACAATAAACATTTTATAGAGCTCTAATTTAAAAAAAAAATCCCACAGGGGAGAACTAAAAAGATGTTTACCCTAATTCAGTCCGGGGGGTTCCCATGCTTCTTTGACATTGTACTTTTCCTGGGTCCCTGAAAGGTCTTCAGTGTTCCAGGAGCAGTTTACAAGTGCTGGCTGAGTGAACAGCAGGGCTTTAGGTCATGGAGAAAGTCTGAGTCACCAACGAGCTACCCGACCTCTCTGGACCCAATAGGGAACTTCAGAGGAGAGAATATAGGACACGATGTTCCCAGAGCTATCTATGTGGAGCAGAAAAATGACTCAGGACACCAGAAGCTGAGTGCCTAAACTGGCAGTCATAAAAGGGGGGACGGTGACCTGTCACAGGAATGCTGAGGGAGGCTAGGGCAGTCGGGCTCCTCAGCCACTACAGGCCCTCGTCACTCCAATCCACCCTCACATCCCCTCCCCTGGCACTGGCTGAAGTGTATTTGTGACCCCAGAATCAATATTTGGGGCAATTTCCTGATCCTCTAAGGATATATGCAGAGAGTTCTAAGTTGCCTGATGGAGCTGGTTCAAACAAGGGCCTAGTCTGTCTGGTACGTGGCCTCCGAGGGTGGAGTTCAAGTTCTGTCTAGTGTTCAGCTGCAGGAAGGTTGTAACGTGGGTCCAGTGTGGCACATGCACAGTGTGGTCCAGTTGAATGAGGTGAGACACAAAGCATCCCTGATCAATGGGACCACATTGTGACGAGTAGCTCTCAGAGACCTAGTCCTGTCCTTGCTCTAGGGACAAAGGTTTGGTGTTCTCTAAACCAGTGTTCACTGGGACTTAGAACCAACCAAGGGAGGAAATCTAAGAAGTCAGTGTATCTGGAGTGTCAAGTTCAAGGTTTCCTTCTTAAAGGGAAAAAAAGAAATGGAGGACATCTGGGGATGGTTATGGTGACATGTGGTTTAGCCTAATTTAATCATTTCACAACGTGTTTTTTGAAAACTACAGCCTGGCATAGTGACCCATGCCTTTAATCCCAGCACTTTGGAGGCAGAGGCAGGTAGATATAGATCTCCGTGAGATCCAGCCTGGTCTACATAGTGAGTTCTAGGACAGCCAAGGCTACATAGAGAAACCCTGTCTTGAAAAATAAAATAAATAAGTAAATAAATAAATACATAAATAAATAAACATACTACTTAGTACCCTCTGGACACATACCATTTGTTAACACCTAAAAAGCAAGTGTGAGCACTCGTGAAATTCAAGGAATGAAAATGGGAAATGTGGACTCTTTAAACATTAAACAGTCTGTGCAAATAAATTAGTTCATTTTTTAATAGAACAAAAACATCCTAGAAAGCTATTTCTAAGAAAATGGGAATAGGTAAGAAGAGAAATTGTGCCATGATCTTGTCACAGTGAAGAATGAGTCTACAGTGAAACAGCCCTGTTCCACTTTCCTCAGCAACTCACAAAGGACAGGAGCTGGGCCTGTCAGCCAGGGCGAGTCAACTCCTCTGCTTTCCCCTCACAGGGAAAACAGCTCATGGAGCGGCCCAAAGGACTCGTGAGCCATGGCTGTAGCTCAGTAACCCAGGATGTTCTGAGCAGATCAACTCCAGCAAACACACCCCAAGATAGTCATTTCTATTTCAATGAGCTTCTACTTTAGTGACTGTCCTGGCTGGCTTCATGTGTCAGGGTGACACAAGCTAGAGTCATCAGAGAGGAAAGAGCCTCAGTTGAGGAAATGCCTCCATGAGATCCAGTTACAAAGTGTTTCTCAATTATCGATGAGGGAGGCCCCAGCCCATTGTGGGTGGTGTCCACTGTGGGTGGTGCCATCTCTGGGCTGGTAGTTCTGGGTTCTATAAGAAAGCAGGCTGAGCAAGCCATGGGGAGCAAGCCAGTAAGCAGCACCCCTCCACAGCCTCTGCATCAGCTCCTGCTTCCAGGTTCCTACCCCATTTGAGTTCCTTTCCTGACTTCCTTCAGTGATGAACACCAACGTGGAAGTGTAAGCTGGATAAAACCTTCTCTTCCCGACTTGCTTTTTGGTCATAGTGTTTTGTCAAAGTAATAAAAACTCTAAGACAAATCGGTGCCAGTACCATGCAGGATTGCTGTGACAGCCCTGACCATGTTTTTGGAAAGACTGTGGAAGGACTTTGGAACTTTGGACTAGAAGAGCCATTGGGTGTTTATGGTTCTGTGGATGTTCTGTGAGAGCTTGGGAGATAACAATGTTGAGGGTAGTGCAGAAGATGGAGGCCTAGCTTGTGACACTCCAGAGGGAAGATTAAAGACTCTATCAGGACCGTTTGCTATTCTGGTTTAAGATTCTGTGGTTGTAGCCGGGCGGTGGTGGTGCACGCCTTTAATCCCAGCACTTGGGAGGCAGAGGGAGAGGCAGGCGGATTTCTGAGTTTGAGGCCAGCCTGGTCTACAGAGTGAGTTCCAGGACAGCAGGGGCTACACAGAGAAACCCTGTCTCAAAAAACCAAAAAAAAAAAAAAAAAAAAGATTCTGTGGTTGTGGTTAGCTGGCGCTGAAGAATCAGCTGTGATTAACAAGATATCAGAACTACGAAAGTGAAACCTTTGTGTTACTGGAATAATTGATCCGGGTCAGCTGGAGCTAAGAAATTAGTAGTGATTAAGAAAAGGCCAGCATTACTGAGGTGAAATCTCCTGGAAAGTGTTTTCTGAGAGCATAAAGAGGCTGTGTTCCAGAGATAACCAAGGTTGTAGCTCGTGCTGCAGCTGGACTTGGTAATGTGTAAGAGTCACCCAGGTGGTACTGGCTTTGAAGGCAGGAAGAGGTCATGCAGAGCAGCTGAGGCTTGGCCCAGTGTGAGGCCAGGGAAGGCCACTGGAGAAGGTGCAGCCTCAGGTGCAGTTGAAGCCCCAGGACTGAAGGGGTCGTGCAAAAGGATTTGAGGCTTGGCACCATGGAGAGAGCCCGTGAGAGGCTATTAGTGAAAGTGCGGCCCAGTTGCAGTGGAAGACCCGGAAGACCCCAGCGTTTCGGAAATGGCAGCATTACGAGCTGAACACCAAGAACAGCAGCAGCAGTGGAGTGGAGCCAGCTAGAACCTAGAGGCCAATCTGTGTGCTACAGAAGGGGGTCTGGAAAAGTAACCCAAGCCCTTTGGAGGAGGAGTCCAGATCATGAATGGATCCCAGACATTGGATGGCTGGAGTCTGATTTTGCTTTGCTTTGACTGTGCCCTGATTTTTTTCCCTCTTGAAGTAAGAAACTATTTTACTGGAGCCCACAGATGAGAAACTTCGAATTTTAAAAGACTCTGGATTTTTAAAAGAAATTGGGTATTTTAAAGAGACTAAGATTTTAATGTGATTGAATTTGTAAAGACTGTAGGACTTTTAAAGTTATTTATGTTTTTAAGGTGAGATCTTGGGGATAAATAAGAAAGGAAAGGTTGTGGCTTAACAGTGATGTCTGTGTGTCAAGATGACATGACACAAGCTAGAATCATCAGAGAGGAAGGAGCCTCCATTGAGGAGATGCCTCCGTGAGATCCAGCCGTAAGGCATTTTCTCAAGTAGTGATCAATGGGAGAAGGCCTATTGTGGACTGTGCCGTCCCTGGGCTGGTGGTTCTGGGTTCTAAAAAAGGTATGCCGAGCAAGCCAGTAAGCAGCACCCCTCCATGGTCTCTGCATCAACTCTCGCCTCCAGATTCCTGCCCCATTTCAGTTCCTGTCCTGACTTCCTCCAGTGATGAACAGTGTAGAAGTGTAAGCTGAGTAAGCCCTTTCTTCCCCAACTTGCTTTTGGGTGGTGGTGTTTCATCACAGCAATAGAAACCCTGACTCAGAAAGCATCTAACCTTTGCCATCATTTGGTGCAGTGCTGGCACTCACTGAAGCAGCACGCTTAACCTGAACATTGCCCAACAACGGAACAAGCTCATTGCTTATAGAATTCGCCTTAGAGATATCCGTCAGAGTTTAACACTTTCCAGGAGATTTCACCTCAATAATGCTGGCCTTTTCTTAATCACCACTACTTTCTTAGCTCCAGCTGACCAAGATCAACAGTCTGTCATTTGAGATTAAAATGTCCAAAACCAAACCAGTGAAATGACTTAGTGGGTAAAGGCCCTTGTCCCCAAGCCTGAAGACCCAAGTTTGAGCCCTAAGTCACATATGGTGGACATAACTGACCTACCCAGACAGACAGACATATACAAATAATACTAAAAGAAGCCCAAACCTTCACTTTTTTGGGGGAGTGGGAGTTTCAAGACAGGGTTTCTCTGTGTAGCTCTGGCCATCCTAGAACTAACTCTGCAGACCAGACTGGCCTTGAACTCATAGAGAGCCACCTGCCTCTGCTTCCCAAGTACTGGGATTAAAGGTGTCCACCACCACCACCACCCAACAAACTTTTCTTGGTTTCAATCAGAAGACAATTCAAGAGTACTCAGTACAGTACATAGAAGAGCTGGGATGAGCTCGTGAGACTGGCAGAGACTGTTTCCTATGAAACGTTTAAATCTACAAGGATTATTATGAAAATGCTGTGCTGGAGAGATGGCCCAGCAGTTACGAGCACTGGCTGCTCTCTGCTGAAGACTCAGGTTTGGTTCACAGAACACTCATGGCAGCTCACAACCAACTGTAACTCCAGCTCCAGAGAATCTGACACTATCTTCTGGCCTCCTCTTGCACTGAGTACATATGTGGTTCATATACATACATGCAGAAAAAAATTTATACACATAAAATATATATTACATAATCCTGAATTGACTGGAAATGCAGAGAACACAAATTCAACCTGTCCATGGCAAACACTCTTGAGTTTCCTACTTATGAGGCCAAGCCATGTGGTTAGATAGCATCAGTTTTTCAGCCTTGAAACTTCAGTTTGTTTATGCATATTAGTTTCTTAGAAAGGAAAAAGAAATCTCATGATGGAAAAATCTTCGAGTGTCTTCATCAGTGGCAAGAGAAAAGTTGATGCAGCAAGGGGCTCTGAGGTGACAGCTCAGTTGGTACAGAGCCTGCCAGGCAAGCACTAGTAGCTGAGTTTTGTCTACAGAACCCAAGTAAAACTCCAGGCATGATGGCACATGCCTGCAATAGCGGTGCTGGGGAGGCAGAGACCGCTGGGTTCCTGCAGATGAACAACCAGTCTAATTTGTGAACCCCCAGGTCCCAGTGAGGAACTGCCTCAAAAGACAAGGTAGACAGTTCTGAGGAATATCTAAGGCTGACCTCTGGCCTCCACAAACATGCATACACACCTGCACACATATGTGCACTCACACATCTTACACACAGTAACACAGGTTATGTGTGGTAGCCCATGTCTTTAATCCCAGCACTTGCAAACCAGAGGCAGACAGATCTCTGTGAGTTCAAGGTCAACCTGGTCTACATTTCAAGTCTCAGGGTAGCCAGGGCTACACAGTGAGACCCTGTCTCAAAACAACCAAAAAAAGAGTAACAGTGAGGATCTGAGAATGGCCTGGAGAACACTCTGCCAATGGTCCACATAGAGTGGACTACAGAACACTCTGCCAATGGTCCACATAGAGTGGAGTACAGGACATTCTGACGATATGGTCCACATACAAAAGACTCATATTCCATAGTCTTGAGCTTGAGCAACAGTGAGACCTTTATTACAAGAACCATGTGCATTTTATCTGATTACCAAGAATTCTACTGTCTCATAATATCTATGAGAGGAGACTAACTTCATCTCTCTTGTTTAATGAAACGACAGAGAAAATCAACAGATTTGCTCACAATTAAAACATTTTAATGAATAGAGAAGAAGCCACCGCCATTTTCAGTCGGTCGTCAGGGCTGCCCTTCATAGACCTCCCATTACCATGCTGTGTAGAGTGTCCTCTCCTTGTTTATGAGTGCTTCTTGGACAGTGGAGGATGGACAGAGCCGGGTTGTATGGGTCACTTCCCCCAGCACACCTAACTGCAGCATGTGTGAGAGGGAGTATTTATTGCATTAGTTCTAAGAATGGAAACGTGTGGTTAGATTTATAGTTCACTGGAAGCAGGACAAGGATGGTGTTCTGAGGGACTGACAGGAAAGTAATGACGTAAGATGCATGAGAAGGAAGCGCAGCGATCAGCAGCCGCTTCACACGCTGTGCTTGGTGGGGCCTCTTAGAGAGGCCAGCTAGGTGAGGCCTGCATCAGAAGGTGCATTACTACCATCCTTACTGCTGTCTTACAGCAAAAGGTCTTATAAAAATCCTCTGGGGTTAAAAGTGCAACACAAAGTCTTGACCTAAGGGAAAGGCCCACAGATACACATGGGGCAAGCGCAGTACTAAACCACAGGAAGGAGCATCTGGCGTGGAGTGTGAACTTTCAGTACAGGAGACTTCTACCGTGCAGCAGCTGGTCACCCAGAGCCTGAGAGCAACGCAGGAGTCAAAAGCAAAGTGAATAAAGCATCTGACCTTTGGGAGGTCACGGTGCCCTTCGGGAAGAGATCTTTAGCTAGTTATTCTACTTGTGCCATGTGTCTAAACTAAGTCTGCTGCGGGGTCCCCTGCTGTGTGTAACGCTGGTGGCAAGCGGTCCACAACAACCCGGGCATCAAAGCTGCTCGGTAACACGGGAAGCACATGGCTCAGCTGCCTACCATCTTTTTACAAAATGGACTTTATCTCTGTGGATCCCTTCTCAAACAAAAGCCAAGTTAGAGGCGTTCTCTGTAAAGGGGGCTTTCAAACTAGTCCTTAGGGCATTTAAAAAAAATCTTCATATAAAAAGTCCAGCTCTTTAATACATATGCACAAACATTTTTACCTTAAAAAAAAAAATCTCATTCCTAAGCCAAAATGAATTATACCTGGCAGAAATGCCTTCGTTAACACCTCAAGGCCTCTGGAGACATGGAGCTGTATAGTTTGCACATTTTCAAACATCAGAGATACCAAGACAGAGTATTTACCTCTAAACACCAAGACAATATAACCCTGGCTCGGGATCCATGCCCGCCTTAGTCTTGAGGGTAAAAACCTGACATTCAGCATCAGGTATATGTAGTGATGTATTATGTACATATTAACTTGTCTAGTTGATGAAAAACCAAGACAGACATTTTGCAAAAGCAATTCAAAACTTAGGGCACAAAACTATGAAGAAATAAAGCCCTGAGCACACAATGTGCTCCATTTGGCAATATGTAAATTATACGAGTGATGAAAGGAGCTAGGCATGGAACGCGACAAGAGGACGGCACGGGGTGCGGTGATCTCAGGCCCAGAGCTCTTCAGTTCTTCCAAATTTGTAGATCAGAGTGCTGGAAAGGGATGGATAAAGCCGTGAGATACAGGAACAAGCAGCACAGAGCTCACCTTCCACACGGCTCTAAAACTAAGTGCAAGCTCAGAGGTCTGCTGAGAAATGTGCTCCTTCTGTAAAGCAGACGCACGCCGATGTCTGGGGGAAGAACACCCATGTAAGGCCTAGACAGCCACTGACTAGGAAAGTGTGGGGGAAAGAGCTGCCTTGTGTGGGTGGTGAGCACAGGCCACTCTACAGCTTGAAGAGCACCTCCGCCTGTGCTATAGTCACAGAAACATCCCAGCACAGACCAGATGCAATTCTCTATTCTTAGTGATTACTGTAGGCTAGTGTAGGAATGCACCAGGCCTCTGGCTAAGTGCTGGGATATGGCTGAATGTAAATGAATAGATATGCTCCTTCTGGGACAGAGTCAAATGAGGAACATGACTGATGCTGTCAAAGTCCAACCACAGACTACGCTGTGAAGGAGTGGCGGGAGGTGTCTGTCCTAACAGAGCAGAAGGAGCTGATGCCCACCACCCCAGCACCTGGGAGGCAGAGGCAGGAGCACCAGGAATTCAGGGTCATCCTCAGCTATAGGCCAGCCTAGGATACATGAAACTTGGGTTCCAAAACACTATCAAAGCAGAATGCCAAAAACAACAACCCCAACAAAGTGCACGGAAAGCTAGCCCAGGCCTTAGATACAGGTATCAAGAAGGTTATAAATAGTCAGGGGTCTAAGGAGAGACAGAAAACACTAAAGACCTGAGCTGAACTAGGGCGGAAAATCCAGTGGGTGGAGTAAGCGGTCCTCCAGACACTGAGGAGGCCCAGCTCAGGCAGCCTCAGGACAGAACACTGGAACCACTCACACGGGACAGAGAGAAGAAGACAATGGAAAAGCAAAACACGAGAAGGGAGCCACGGAGCCATGGCAACTGTGACAAGCACATGTGAGAGCTGGGCACAATGGCTCCTCTGTTCCCAGCTGCTTAGGCTGAGGCAGGAGGATCACAGGAAGGATCACTGGAGTTTAAGGCCAGCCTAGGCAACACTGAAAGACCCTGTATTACTTGAGGGGTGGGGGGGATAGGAGAAAGAGGAGGGGAAGCAGAAGGTAGGAAGGGGGAAGAGGGCTAGGGGGAAGAGGAAGAAAAGAGGAGATGGAACAGAAAAGAAGGAGGGGAAGAGGAGGGGAGGAGAAAGGGGCGCGAAGAGGGGGAGGAGCAAGACCACACGGGGGCCAGGAGGCGGGGAGGGGGAAGGAAGCAGTGGTTATGGCCACCACCTAGGATTACTACAAATGTACTTGGAACCTAAGAAAGACAAAATGGACAGAAAAATAGTCAAAGAAATATTAATTTAAAAACCTCAATTTATGAAATCTATAAATCCTTATTTTTTAGTGCAATAAAGCAAGAACCATGAAGAAAACCACAGCACACATTGCCACATTGCTACGATGGTGGCCAGTTGCAAAGGTGCTCAGCATTGGGCTTCTCTGATTGGACAGAAAGATAATCCTGTACATGCACAGCTAAACCTGTCACACTGGCATGGGCAGATGTCACCTGGACAGGTACAGGTTTCCCGGTGAGAAGCTCTAAGAAGTTTCTTCTAAGAAATACTTTTAGTACAATGTTACTTTTACGCTTACTTTAAGTTGTCTAGAAAACTCAAGTCTCAGCAGGTTCTGCATACAGTGTTTCCCTTTTCTTGTTTGGAGACAGGTCTCACTTTGTAGCCTTGGCTATCCTGGAACTAGCTATGTAGAGCAGGCTGGCCTCCAACTCACAGATCACCTGTTCCCTTTCTTTCATGTGAGTGTGCATGGTTTTGTTAAGCAAAGCGCAGGCAGCAACACTCTGGACTTAATCTCCTGCTCTCCATTTACTTGCTGTGTCTTTCAGGAGCTCTGAGCTTGTCTCGCCTACAAACAGAAGAGCATGTGGTACTTATTTAAGTAGTAACGCCTACAAACAGAAGAGCACGTGGTACTTATTTAAGTAGTAACGGACTGAAAGGGGAAGAGAGACTGTCCAGATGACCGAGGTCTTGGCATATAGCAGGGCCCTGGCTAAAAGGTTCCCACTAATGTTCCATGGCCATGACACTCTTAGGATGCTGTTGACACTTCAATGAGAATGTTTTAGTGTAATGAGAAGTGAGGAGTCTTGAAGCTGGGAAGATGGTTCAGCAGTCAAGAGCTCTTGTTGTTCTTGTAGATAACCTAACACCACATGCAATTCCAGTTCCTGAGGAGCTGGCACACTCTTCAGGCCTCCTTGGGTACCACACCAGCATGCACACAGTACTATGTATACACACAGTCACTCGTGCATATTCATAGAATTAACCTTTTTAAAAATGTAAAAGGAAAGGAAATTAGACAACTTACCTAAAAAATATAAGAGCATTTTGAAAGAACACAGCTAGTCCAGGGTAAACATCAATATCTGCACACAAAGAGAGAAACAGATTAGAGGAGAGGAGTGAGGGAGGAAAGGAGGGGAGGGGAGGGGAGGGGAGGGGAGGGGAGGGGAGGGGAGGGGAAGCGTGGCAGAGGAGAGGGGCAGCACAGCCCGTGCTGTTCATAGCAAGGCTCTGTATGTCAGAACACAGGACATTTACCTCTAGGATGTCTACAATGAAACAAATAATTTCATTTCCTAAAACAAAAGATTACTTTTGCTCTAAATAAATGCCCGTGGACTCTGTCTAGCTCATGTGGCTAGGCCACAAAGGTGCTAGGACTGCACACCGTAGCTTCAGCTATGCAGAGGCTCGGCAGCAGGAACACTTCAGCCCAGGACAGAGTGGAAACAAGGCCAGCCTGGGAAACAGTGAGCCACGGTCTAAAAATAAACAAACAGTGCCAGCACAGAAAGAAAACTGGGGTTGGCTACATTGTTGACTATTTAAATCTGCTGACTCATATGTGACATCACACAAACCCTGAGTGACACAAAGGTCATGATCTCTTCCTGACTGAAGCAATCAGCTAAATATCCATAGGAAGATGGGAACTGTGTTCAACTTGCAACTACTGGTGTTAAAAACCAATGGCTATCATAAAGAAACTGGTTTACATTTCAGTCTTTTGAGAGCATAAAAACTAAACAGCAGGGGCTGGTGAGATGGCTCAGTGGTTAAGAGTACTGACTGCTCTTCCAGAGGTCATGAGTTCAAATCCCAGCAACCACATGGTGGCTCACAACCATCTGCAATGATATCTGATGCCCTCTTGTGGGGTGTCTGAAGACAGCTACAGTGTACTTATATAAATAAATAAATAGTTTAAAAAAAAAAAAAAACTAAACAGCAGGTTGGCTAGAGAGCTCCAAGTCTGAGCCAAGTTCTTGGTGCTGGATCCTAATTCTGTTACTGACTAAATGCACACATAACTTTGAGCAGGTAACAAAATCTCAGGGTCTTAACTTTCTCATCTGCAGAATGGGCATTCTACCAATGGACAACCCACAGGAGTGGGAATTAAGTGGGTGACTTTGTCTAACAGCTGCAACTGTACTTGGACCGTTACTTGATACCAGATGCATACACCTCATATAAGATGTTTGGGATCAGAACTCAGTTTTCAGATTTAGGGATACTTGCATATGCCAATATTGGGAGTGGGACCCAAGTGTGAACATGAAGTTCAGTTATGTTCCATATGTACCTTTACACACAGTTTGAAAGTGGTTTTATAGATGTTTTTAGTACGCCTGTTTGACTACATCCATCACAGGAGGTCAGGAGGTCAGGTTGACTTTGAGACTTGTGGTGTCAGATCAGAACTCAGGATATTTCCAATTTTGGAGCATTTTGGATTTCAAATCAGAATAGAGATGTTCAATGTATACGTAAATGGTAGCTGTTATTATAACAGTTCAAGAAGCTCTATGATGAAATTTGAAACATGTCAGAATCGGCCCTGAAATGGGAGAAAGCTCACTCTCTGAGTAGTGAAGCAGGCGGAATGGGCACCGCTGCTGAGACAACATGCGACAGGGTTGAGGCGCCTCCTGCTGTGCACTGTATTTTAAGATTAAGACACAAGGGCTGGAGAGATGGCTCAGTGGTTAAGAGCACTGACTGCTCTTCCAAAGGTCCTGAGTTCAATTCCCAGCAACCACATGGTGGCTCATAACCATCTGTAATGGGGTCTGATGCCCTCTTCTGGTGTGTCTGGAAACAGCTACAGTATACTCAAATAAATAAAATAAATCCTTAAAAAAAAAAATTTAAAAAAAAAAAAAAAAGATTAAGACACAAGAACTGAGCAGAGCCGGCACAAAGTTTCCCGATGCGGCACGGAAATGCTGTCGACGGTTTGTCTGTTTCTCAGATGAAATGAGCAAATCCATCACTTAGTGCTGTCTTTCTGAGTTCTTAGTCTGGAAACAAGCTAAAAACTGGCTGATGTTTTCCGGCACTCTAGCTAGCTCTGGCCCAGCAGCCCACAGCCAAATACACTTAATTCAAATCCACTCCTGCAATAATAAAATACTTTGAATACTTAGACTAAATGCAATCAAGAGACAGTGAGGCATGCATCCGTTTAGAGCTGCTTTCACTGTACACTAGTAAAGAAAAGCTTGATTTCTCAGTATTCTGGGGCTAAGAACTTTGAACCATGTACAAGGGAATGAATACAACAGACCTGTATTCTTTCTCACTTTCCCACTGTGGCCCCCAGTGGCTGACCTCTAGTTTAAGATCTCAGCTGCCTAAGGGAAGGCACTCAGGAACTGGTAATGGCCAGAGGGCCTGGATTGGTTAGGGGCTGTGATTTTCTAGAGTCAATCCACTCACAAAGACAGGCTCTATGAATTAGTGTGTCTTTATCCAGAGGAAGAACTTAACCTATTTCAATAATCACATTAATAGTAACTCCAAAGAGACCAGACAGAAGAAACCAAACATAAAGTCCACCTGTAACATAAAGGGGACACGCGCACTTACTTTGAGTAACGTATGCACCAAAAAGAATCCACATGGAGGCGATAAGTGACCCGAACATCAGCATGAAACCAATGAAGAGCCAGACCCGAGCACCTGTGTGAACAGCGGGCTTCCTTACAACCAGGCAGCACTACACGGAGCTCCGTGATGTCTTACAACCAGGCAGCACTACACGGAGCTCTGTGATGTCTTACAACCAGGCAGCACTACACGGAGCTCCATGATGTCTTACAACCAGACAGCACTACACAGAGCTCCGTGATGTCTTACAACCAGGCAGCACTACACGGAGCTCCGTGATGTCTTACAACCAGGCAGCATTAGAAGTGGCTGACTTATTGTGAATTCTGCATATTCCTGCTACAACACTTAACTGCATGAAGACTTAAAATACACACACGCATTTAAAGTGCACATGTGTGCACATGTGCATACATACACACACACACCAAAACAAAAAAGCTAAGAAGGGTTAGACAACATGGAAAGGAGAACAGTTAGCTCTTTACTGCTGGAGAAACTAATTCCTGAGCAAGTTAGGGAAATGACATTGACAACTGCCTCACTCGATCAGCTTATTAAACCATAACTGAAAGGATCGGATAGCTGATGTGTCAGGTGGCCATGGCCGCTCCTCAGACTCAGTGGCAGGCTTCTAGAGAACACAAGGCATTACACAGCAGCTACTCTAGAGAGTCAGATTGCTCTGCAGCCACAGGAAGCCAACCCCCACGCTCTTGACAGGTTCAGGGGCATACTGTCTCTTCAGCTAGGGCCATGACCTTTTAGAACCTCAGTGACAGTTATCTGGATGCTCAGGGAGATCCGATGTATTCTTAAAAAGTGGGAGTGATAGATAATTTTGACTGTCAGTTTGATGAGATTGAAAACCTCCCTTGCCGGGCAGTGGTGGCGCATGCCTTTAATCCCAGCACTTGGGAGGCAGAGGCAGGCGGATTTCTGAGTTCGAGGCCAGTCTGGTCTACAGAGTGAGTTCCAGGTCAACAAGGACTACACAGAGAAACCCTGTCTCAAAAAAACACAAAAACAACAACAACAAAAAAAATTAAATTAAAAAAAAGAAAACCTCCCTGGAACAGCATCTAGGCATGTCTGTAGGGATGTTTCTAGACTCAGATAACTGTGATGGGACCCTCACCCTGAGTCAGGATGGTACCTGTTCCAAATAAGATAGAGAAATCTGGTTGGGAGATGCTGTTGGCAAAGTCCTTGCTGCACAAGCCTGAGGACCAAATTCAGATCTCCAACACCTACATATTTATAAAAAGCAGTGCAGTATTTTACATCTGTACCCAGCACTGGCTGGGCGGAGACGGGCAAACCCCTGGAGCCTACTACCAGCCAAATCAATAAAGTCCAGACCAACGAGAGACCCTGTCTTAAGAAATTAAGGTGTGGCCGGGCGGTGGTGGCGCACGCCTTTAATCCCAGCACTCGGGAGGCAGAGGCAGGCGGATTTCTGAGTTCGAGGCCAGCCTGGTCTACAGAGTGAGTTCCAGGACAGCCCGGGCTATACAGAGAAACCCTGTCTCGAAAAACCAAAAAAAAAAAAAAAAAAAAAAAAAGAAATTAAGGTGTGTAGGGCTGGATATCAGCTGTTAAAAGCACTTGCTGCTCTTGCAGAGGACCTAGGTTCAGTTTCCAGGACCCCATGTCAGCTCACAGCTGTCCATACCCTCAGTTCCAGGGGATCTAACATCTTCTCCTGGCCTCCTTGGCACCAGGCATGGCACACAGTGCACCTGCATACGTGTGAGCAGAACACTCATACACATAAACTAGAGACTCCCAAGGAGGCTCTGGCTTTCTGGGGACTTGAGTGTCCCTATGTCGCCATCACGCTCTTACCAGTTCTTCCTAAGCAGCCACTTTCATAGCTGTCCCCTCGCACCTGCGCATTGGATACAGCATTGATCCTACAGACACAAAATCAGCCAATGAGCCTTCACGTCAGCACAAGATACATTTGCATATACAAGGTATTTGCATATCATTTGAAAGAGAAATAGACTGTTTCCTAAGTAGAGCTAAGGAGTTAACAGAAATTCTAGTGCACAGAAATATTACTCCTTTTGCTTTCCACTAAAGCATACCCAGAAACGCACCAGAGACTGAGACAGAGGCTAATCTTCCCATCCCCCTCTTTTCTTCCTTTTGAGACAGAGTCCTACTACCCAGCACTGTTATACAGACCAAGCTGGCTTACAATTCGGAGACCTACCCTCTGCTCTGCCTCCCAAATGCTGGGACTAAAGGCGTGAGCCACCACACCTAGCTTCTCATTTCTCTCCCTGTTTATACACGTGTATACAGATGAGTCTGTGTTATTTATCTCGTTGTAAAGTTTTTGTTATAATAATTAAACAGAGCTTCCAAGTGTGTTTGCATTCGTTTATGCACCCCTGACACACAGACACCATACACACACACACACACACACACAAATAAAAATAGAATCTAAAAAAAAAAAAAAATTAAACAGGTGGGGTTGGAGACGGCTCAATGGTTAAGAGCTGTCTGCTGCTGGGCAATGGTGGCGCACGCCTTTAATCCCAGCACTTGGAAGGCAGAGGCAGGCGGATTTCTGAGTTCGAAGCCAGCCTGGTCTACAGAGTGAGTTCCAGGACAGCCAGGGCTACATAGAGAAACCCTGTTGCGAAAAACTAAACAACAACAACAACAAAAAAGGAAAAAAAAAGAAAAGTTGTTTTTGTTTTTTTTTTAATTTTTGTGTGAGTGTGATCATGCATGCACGTCTGCATGTTTGTATATGGATGGATGTGTATTTGTGTCTTGGACATGTACCACTGAGTATGGACATGTGTGTGAATATGAATGTACATACATGCATGTGCGTGTGCACATTGTGTGTGTGTGTGTGTGTGTGTGTGTGTGTGTGTGTGTGTGTGTACCCTTCTGTTCCTGGGGCAATCAGAAAAGAACTTTGTGGAGTTGGCTCTCTCCCTCCACCTTTAAGTAGGTTCTGAAAATCAAACTCAGAGCTTCAGGCTTGTGCAGCAAGCCCCATCCCCTGCTGAGCCATCTTGCCTGCCTAAGATTCTTTCTTTTATATAACCAAGAATGAGTACAGAATTTAGTCACATCTTTCTACTAGCTGTAAGAGAATCATGTACCATTTCTCCTTGTACGTCAGAATTACATTTTTCCGTTCCAAAAGTTCCCCCATTTATTTATTTATTTATTTATTTATTTATTTATTTATTTATTTAGATAGTTAGTTGGTTAGTTTTGTCCGAATATGTGTACCACATGTGTGCCTGGTACCTGTGGAGGGCAGAAGAGGGCATCAGACAGTAGAGGGCCTCAGATTCCCTATAACTAGAGTTTCAGACCATTACGAGCTGCTTCTTGAGTGCTTAGGAACTTAATCGGGGGTCCTCTGTAGGAGCAGCCAATACCCTGAAGCACGGAGCCACTTCTTCCGCCCCATGACACATTTTCTTTCTCGGCAGCATTGACAAACAACAGCAAAAGTCAGCAGGACTCAGGTCCCACGGAGCAGGCCTGCTCTCCAGGTGCCCAGCTTTCCCCGGGACACTGGTACTCTTTCCCTGGAGCTCTGACTGTGCTGGACAGAGGGTGAGACTGTCACAGAGGAAGTCAGTCAGAGGCTCCATTTACCTTAATTACATCCCTTGACGGCTTGTCATGTATTCCAGTGCACAAAAAATTGGAAACCTTTTGTGGATGTCTTTTAACTTTTTTTGTTTTTAATCTTGCAGTCATAAAATTTATAAAAAAGACTTTTAATAAAAGGGAAACTTCATCATGTTAAAGAAGAATCCATCAATAAAGTTTAGAAATTGTTTTAAAAAAAAAAAAAATCAAAGGTTAAAGAGGACTATTTTTTAAAAAGGCAATGCTGAATTGAGAATCACACTTACATGAAGAAGGCCAGCGTGGAAAAGACACCGCACGTGTGGAAAGCATGGTTCAGCTGCTCAGGCTTAGGATACACCACCGCCGCATCAATCATAATCCACCAGCCTGTAAAAAACTGCAGCGCCCAAGGCAGCAGGATGAAACTCAGTATATGCTCCTCAATGGCCCACCAGCCCCCCACACCCGTACATCCCTCCCCCCTCCCCCACATAAATGAGACAAGGACTTCTGCTCCTGTGCTTTGGATGCTAAACTATAAAAACTTGAATTTTGGTTTCCCTGTTCTGTATAACTCATGATGTGAAACATCCTGTCAATCCGAGAAAGACTCAAATAAGGTGAGTTTACTTGCGGCTGGCTCAGTTCTTCCCTCCACCGTGCCATCGACCTGAGCAACAGCCTCCTTAATTACCAACGCTCCCTGCCTCCCCTGCAGCCCTTGTCTCTCTGAAGAGCCACACACACTGCTGCCCCACAGAGGATGCTCAGATGATCACTTACCAGGTGTCACAGTTCCCAGACTATAAAGGCCTGCAATTATTATAGCTTATGTAATTTAATAAAATACCCTGTAGCTACTGGACGGGAATATATAAAACATAAGTTTTCCCTGTCCACCAAGCTGACCACACCTAAACAGACAGGTGCTAAAAAATTAAGGACAGGATGTAAGAATCCTTTCCTAAAGTGACAGAAATAAGAGAACTATATAATCTTAATGTTTAGAGAGCCCAAAATTCATTTTAAATATATAGGAAAAGCCTCCAACCTCCTTTATTAAGAAAAATAACAGATAAACCTGGAAATTACTTAAAAAAGCAAAGTCACAGAGCAATCCCCTAGAGGGCTAGCCTGCCCAGGACACAGCTAATACAAGCAGAGCATGTACATGCATGAAGCCCGTGGTCTAATCCCTGGCATTGTATGAGCCAGGCAAAGTAGCACAAGGTAATCCTTGGCTACACAGTGAATTCAAAGCCAGCCCAGGATATATGAAATCCTCTGTGAAACAGAAAAAAGAAAAAGAACCAGCCAGATGGCTCAGCGGGTAAATATGCCTCTGGGCCTGACGACCTGAGCTCCACCTCAGGGATGCACTTGGTGGAAGGAGAGAACCTGTTCCCAAAGTAATCCTCTGGCCTACATGTGCCAAAGTGCACTCCCTCACACAAAAAAAAAAAAAAAAACACGTGATAAAAAAAGAGCTAAAGCAAAGAAAAAGGGAGAGGCGGCATGACGGCTCCTGGCTACTGTCCCTGTATGCAGGCTTGCCTACAGTTCAAGGCCACACTGGTCTTTGGACTGAATCCTACATAAGCCAGGGCTAGAATGTAACTGTTTCAAAGAAAGAAAAAGGAAAGGAGAAAGAAAAAAGAGAAGCCGGGCAGTGGTGGCGCACGCCTTTAGTCCCAGCACTTGGAAGGCAGAGGCAGGAGGATTTCTGAGTTTGAGGCCAGCCTGGTCTACAGAATGAGTTCCAGGACAGCCAGGACTACACAGAGAAACCCTGTCTTGAAAAACAAAAAAAAAAGAAAAAAAAAGAAAAAAGGAAAAAGAAAGAAAGAGAAAAAGAAAAAGAGGCCAGGTACTGTATGTTGTAATTTCAACATTTAGACAGTAGAGGCAGGAGGACATCATATTTCAGACCTGTCAGCTGGGTGGTGTGCACACCTTTTATCCCAGCATTTAGGTGGCAGAGACAGGTGAAGCTCTGTGAGTTCGAGGCTCGCCTGGTCTACAGAGTGAATTCCAGGACACCCAGGGTGACACAGAGAAACCCTGTCTCGATTAAAAAAAAAAAATAGAAAGTAACAAAAATTGAGACCAGCCTAGGCTACATGACAAGACCTTTTTCCAATGCAGGGGCAGGGGGTTACATAGTACAAAAATAGAAAAGATGAACCTTGTGTTTAAAATGCAGTGGAGGTGTTGCAGGAGTCTCTCTGGAATGAGCACTCTGACACCAGTGGGATGGGAGAGAGATGTCATGGGTGAATGGAAGCCAGGACAACAGAAAGGCCTCAGTCCCAGGTCCAGTCTGCATTCTCACTTTACACTCTAAAGCTACAAGGTGGGCAGGTGAGCACTCGAGGTTTTGGCTGGCAGTGGGTTGTCAGGGGCAACCACCTGTTTTTCAGCTGTCGTTCCAGGTCACTCTGTCCTAGGCAGCAAGTGAAGTCATGCTTGACAAACGGGCAGTACAAGCTAGCTTTAAGTAGATCACTGAATAAATCAATAAATCACTGTCTAGTGATTGGTCTTTTCTGCCTTAGAGGCAGGACAAAATGGCCACAGAACCCAAGACTGGTCAGGTCATGATTTACAAAACAACGAGAGCAGCAAACTAAAGTCAGTCGGGCAGGGTGGGCCCCGTCTGTAATCCAATGTTCACGAAGCAGAGGCAACATTGGGAGCTAAGCGGGTCACTCGACTACAGAAGACCTTGACCCAAAATAATTAAATGAAACAAAACCTTTGTGAAGCTAGATGACCAATTTGCTAGTGAGAGGTGTTGGTACAGCTAGTTTCTTTTATAGACTTAGTATTTTCCATAATAAAAAATGTTAAGTAAATCAAACAGAAAGAAGGGTAAACAAGCCCACTCTGTGGTTCACACCTGCAATCCTAGTCCTTAAGGCCAGCCTAGGATACTGAGGATAGTGAGCTTGGGGCTAGCCTGGGCTACATAAGACCCTGTCTTAAAACAAAACAGAAAAGTTTCTTCCACAAACTTCTTTACTGTGTCTCCAGTGCTGCTGTGGCTTCAGTTCTAACAGAGCCTGAGGTGTTACCACTGTCTACACAACCTTGTCTTCAGTGAGTCACAGTGCCTCTGAGTGACATCCAATTCTGAGGGAGGACCGTAAAGTACTTACAAGTATTGTTTCACTAAACTAAAAAGGTGGTGATAAGTGCTGCAACTGAAGGAAAGATCCCAAATTTAAGTATTCTCAAAATCTAGTAAACCCAGTGTGTGGGGCTGGGGTCAGGCTGGTAAAGTGCTCGCTTAGACCATATTAACCCCCAGCACTGCCCAAAACCAAACGCAGCATCAAATACCTGTAATCCCGAGAGGTAGAGACTAAGGTCAGGAAGTTCAAGACCACCCTGGACTACACAACACCCTACTCCTCAAAACAAATCGAACCCCCGCCAGGCTACGTAATAACATTACCTAGTCTCAACAGCAGTGAACAGTTCTGGAAGGCTGATCACCATTTAAGGACACTGGCATTAATTCGAAGACAAATCTCTCCTTACCAATATCCCTGCGACCACAGAGGCCACAGTGTTCCTGCGCTCACTCCAGTCAATGCACTCACACTCGGGCCATCGGAAGTTATCCAGGAAGCCTGCCATCTTTACTCTGTATGCATGGAGTTCTCATTAAACAATGTTTCCTAGAAAGCAATAGACAAAAAAAAAAAAAAAAAAAAAAAAAAAAAATCAGCCTAAACAAATGCTTTCTAAAAGCAATTTACTTTTATTTATGTGTATGTATGTACATGGGGGTGGGGGGTGCCCACAGATGTTAGAACACATATGATTCCTTGGAGCTGGAATTACAGTGGTCTGCCATCTGACATGGGTACTGGGAATCAAACTTGGGTCCTTTGGAAGAATAGTATAACCCCCTGACCACTGAGCCACCTCCCCAGCCCCAGGAAATGCTTTTAATTCCAACACTTGAGAGGTAGAAGCAGGAAGACTTCTAAGTTCCAGGCCAGCATGGTCTATACTGCAAAGTGTAGACCAGTCAGGGCTCCATAGTGAGACCCTGTCTCAAAATAAAATTAAATAAAATGTAATAAAACATTTTATTCCTTTCTTAGAGTTTTAATCCTGAATTGGCTTTAGTTCTTATCTACTATAGTTAGGAAAAACTACATTTAAAGAAGTGCCTATTGACAAGATGTCCAGGGCTACATACTGAGACCCTGTCTCAAAAACAAAACAGAAAATGGCAAACCAAAACCTACTGGTATGTAGGACTGTGATTGGACACCAGGGGGAGCTGCCGCTTTTTTAAACAGTCATTTTAGCACTCGCAGGAGGTAGGCAAGAGGTAGAGAACAGGCAAGAAGGGAGGAGAGCTTGCTTTGCTCATCACACCATAGAACGAAGTTCTCTGACACGCCTTTCACGCAGAGGAGAACCTGGAATGTGAGTGCTCTAGTCAGGACTATACTTTAATTTCTCCCACCTCTGGAATTTGACAAAATAAAGATTGGTCAGCCAAAATGGAGGAAGGACTACTCTGTAACTTCTAAGATTAGGTCTCAGTAAGCAATGCGGCTTCCACCTGGTTCTGTGGACACTAATGCCTAAGTCCTGAGTGAGCATAGAAAATCTCCAAAGCCACCATGCTGTGAGGACACCACAGTTGTAGCTGAGTTCCTGCTTACAGACGTGAGTAAAGACGCTTGTAGATGGAACATAGCATTGCCCTGTGCTTTGAGTTTTCCCAGGTAAGGTGCCAAACAGACGGGGGAGAGAAACATCGTTGGGGCTGGGCACTTGCAAAGTCTTTACCCCCAGAACCTACTAAGTAAAACAAAAGGCACTTGAAACCTCTAGATTTTGAGGTTAATCTATAGCAATAGCTTATGAAGGAGAGAAACAGTGGGAATGAAGAACTGTTGAGAGTGTAGCATACTAGCCCACAGGAGCACACACACTAGCCCATGGAGGTATGTGTACTAGCCCACAAGGGCACAGGCCTTTGATCCCAGTGCTCAGGAGACAGACACAGCCAGATTGCTGAGTTCAGTCAGGAGTCCATAGTAAGATCATCTCAAAACAACAACAAAAATAGATAGATAAATGGAAGAGAATAGCATACTATGCTAAAATAAAACCAGACTGTGCCCCAAGAAGACCATCATAACTTCTAAAAAGGACCAATAAAACAAAACAAAAACGCTTACTTTAAAACATCGAAGCTAGGGGGACTATGGCCACCTTCTCAATTTTGCGTTTAAACAAGACTTCAAGAAAAGAAAGATCTCTGTGCCAACAAGATAAGAGTAAAAGTTGTGAGTCTAAGACAACCCCCAGACTGGTTCTACACGGCCTTGGGCGGGCAGATCACACCTCAGATGACCCCAGACACCCAAGGGCCCCTGGCACCACCAAGAGGAGCAAGTAAGTGGTGGAGAGATGGAACAGGAGAAACAGAAGGATGTGAGCACAGTGAAGAGGGCCAAAGCTGGAGACTCGAGGGTAGTGAGGAACGGCCTGACGTGAGTAGGCGGCAATGCCACCTAAGGCCATGGTAGTTCTGGCCCTTGCTGCCAGTGAGAGCCATGTCTCTGTCTGTGGCCCTGCAGCAGCGGGAATCTGTTACCAACAAAAGCCAGATGGACATCCCTGGTCTGGACTGCCACCTGGAGCCATGTTGATATCTGAGGGCTGTGTAGAGCTGTTCCTACTACCCCTTGCCAGCTGTAGCACTCGTGAGAGCCAGCCCTGCACCTTGCCTGGGCAGCACAGTAGAGCTGACCCTGGTGACGAAGGTGAGGGTGAGCCAGCTGCCTCCACAGGAATGTGTGGGGCAGGGAGCTGGCTCAATCACTTGTCTACTGTGTGGTGGTGTGAGGGAGAGATACCTCCCTTCCCCATCCCCCTCACTACCTACAACAGGCAAGAGAGCTGGCCCTGCCCCTGACCAGCTGCAGCACTTGGGAGAGTAGACCCTGCACCTCGCCTGGGCCCTTTGGTGTAGACATGGGTGAGCTAGCCCTGACTTGTGCCCCTTGCCAGCTTCGGCACTGGGTGAGCTCTTGGGGCAGTTCTAGAGAGCTCAGCCTGGTAGCCTGGGTGTGGGAGACCTGGTGGGCTGATCAGTTCAGCTACTGCCCAGGCCCAGATCCAGGGCTTTGAGTTGGCCAACTCCAACATCTACCCCATCTGTGATATGCTGTAGCACGTGAAGGGGCCAGATGTACAGATCCAAAGCTGCAAGATCTCCATATAGGAGATTTACTGATATACATATAGGGAGGAGTGAATCCTATGAGGATCTAGTAATGAGACTGTAACAGAAGCCAGAGCCTCGAACCAGTCCAGTGACTCACTGCAGTGAATGGACATTTCGAGTAAAGCAGTGTGGACCAAAGGGTAGACTGTGGAGCATACTGTCACATGTCACAGCTTCCACAGGGAGACTTGTTTTTCTTTGGGGATGAGGTTGCAAGGATGGGATGGAGAATAAAAATGGATGGACGGGAGAGGAATGGGATTGGGGTGTACGGTGTGAAATCTACAACCAAAAAAGAGTTAAAAACAAACAAACAAACACTGAAGCTGGGTAGAAGTGGTGCATGCCTTTAGTCCTAGAAGTCAAGAAGCAAAGAAATATGGATCTCTGAGTTTGAGGCTGGCCAGCCAACTGTATGTAACCTTGAATTCCAGGGCAGCTAGGGCTACCGGGAAACCCTGTCTCAAAAACAAACAAAACCCCAAACACTGAATATTGCTTTTCCACAGTAGCAAGAACCTGAAGAAGCCTCAACTTTATGAGCAAGAAAACTCAATGAACGGGACTCACTTGTACAGAGCCCCACCCAATGGGATTTACTAGTTTGAGATTCCAGGTCAGCTGGAAACAGGTGGGAAATCTTGGGAAAGAGTAAGTCATGGGGATCATCCAAGCACCTCAGTGTAAACTGCCTTTCAAAACCTTGACTAACTCCTGAACGTCTGGTATGGAGATCCCACGAACGCCATCAGGGAAAACGGCTGCTGCTGAACAAACGGAAAAGACTCTAGCTGCCGCCCACTACATGGGAAACACTGGGGGTGGGGGGGGGCTCAGTTCCACCAAGTCAGAGGGGAGCAGTAAACCTGCTGGGACTTCCAGGCACACCCTAACAAAAGTACAAAACCTAGTCTCACAATACCAAGGTGACCAGCAGCCAGTGTCTTGTACCTGGTACACAGAGGGCAATATTACAATATTAGCACTTTGAGCAAGATATCCTGCAGATGTGTTATCAGATTGTCAGTAAAAGATTCAATATTAACCAGAGAAAAGCCAAATAGCATCAAGGGCACTACAGTGTGAGACAAGACCTGAAGGATACATGAGGTGAACTTCATTTCCCACAAAAGCTCATCATCAAATGCATTTCCCATAATGCCATTGGCTTAAGTCGTTCTAGAAGCAGAAACTGTGCAGTTATTTCCACATGCATGGGCCAGGCATGGGGTAGGACAGAAGGACATGGAGAGGATGACATTAAGGATAGAAGTGTACCAAAGATAAAGGAAACTGTGTCCAAACAAGGAAGAGCTCACTAGTGCCAAAGACAGAGGACAGTAGTGGAGAAAGGCGGCTAAAAGCTCAGTCCCTATACGAATCAGTACGGACCTCACTAAAGACTCTGGGTTTCACCGGCTGTAAAGGGGAAGCCAACTGAAGACCTCTCAGGAGAAAGGGCCTGGGACACCAAGACCCTGGAAGAACGGCAAGCATTTGGATGGGGAACTAGCACTCTCAACTGGAGGCTCAACCTCACCATCACCTGTAACATTTACCACCTGTAACTCCAGTTATAGAGGAGTGGGTCTGGCGTTTTCTCTGTCCCCAGACACCATGCACACACATGGCACACAGACGTATGCCCGCAAGTACTCATATATATAATAAAAATAAATAAGCCTTTACGATGTTTAAAATGTTATTTTCCCTGTGTGTGTATGTGCCCAAGGGAATGTATGCATGGTGCACATGAATGAAGAATTCTGCATAGGTACGAAGGGACCATCAGTTGCCCTGGAACTGGGATTTCAGGTAGGTGTGAGCCACTATGTGGGTCCTGGGACTCTTCTGTAAGAGTAGTAAGTGTTCTTAACCTCTAAGCCATCTTTCCTGGCCCCAAATAAACCTTAAAACAGAAACCCTTGTGAACAGTCAGCACTGCCCACAGTTACAGCTTACAGATCCTTGCTCTAAGCAACGGGAAGCCATAAAAGGTTTGCAAGTGACAGGGCCCAGTCTGTAACTTTGAAGTAATTCTGGTAGTGGCTGTATGGGGTGGGGGAGGAACGTAAAGCATCTGCATGATATTAAACAGAGAGAGAAGAGACAGATACTGAGGTCGCACTGGACAACCCAAGGAAAAGACTGTATAACGTACGTGTTTAAAATCATCGACAAGTAAGAACACTGTCAGGCTTCCTGGCTGAGCGTCCAGTAAGAGACCACTGGCCAAAACCGTGAGTGCTCATGGGGAGTTCGCAGAGAGTTAGTGTGAATGTGACAATAACTTCAGGATATGCAGGGGAAACACGGAAGACCACTGAAAGCAGCAGGTTAGAGAGGAGTCTGTCAGGGGCCTAGTGGGGCCTCAAGTGGAGATGCAGCCACACCTGGAAGAAACTGTAGTCACATGACAGATCCTCTATTTCCTGTCTTCCCTAGGTTACTGCTGCCCAGAGCAGGTGTGTTTTTACAATGGTATTAAATAGCACAACACCCGCCTGCCTTTAGAGCAGCGCTTCTCAACCTGTGGGTCTCCATCCCTGTGGGTGTCAAACAATCCTTTCACAGGGCTCACCTAAGACCATCTGAAAACACAGATATTTTATACTGCGATTCACAACAGTAGCAAAATTAGTTATGAAGTAACAATGAATGTCCTTTTATGATTGGGGGTCAGCACAACATGAGGAATATTAAAGGACTGAATCATAGAAAGATTGAGAACTATCAGATAATTACAAAATGCCTTTGGTGGGGAGGAGCATGGGAGTATGGGAGGGGCAAAGATCAGTAAAACTTACTCATCATTAGGGTGCTTCCGTGCTAGGCCAGAATCACTCAACATGTCTCAAATTTTAATTACTGTCTTGTTTGTTTCCTTTTACGAAACAGGGTCTCCTGTAGCCATGCCAGCCTCACATTCACTGTGTAGCAGAGGTTGGCCTTGGACGGATGAGCCTCCTACCTCAACCTCCCTAGCACTGCCTTGTCTGGACTCAGTGGGAGAGGATGACCCTAGCCTCGAAGACTTGAAGTAGCAGGGTGAGGCACATGGTAGGAGGAGAAGGGGGTGGGGGAATGAGGAAGGATTGTGAGAGATGGTGACCAGGATGGGGGGCCAGTGAATGGGATGTAAAGTGAATAAGTTAAAAAAAATGTTGGGGCTGGGGAGGGCACAATCAGTGAAATATCTTTCAAAGAAGTGTGAGTTCTTACAGTCAGATGCCCACCACCTGCGGTGACAGCCAGGTGTGACAGTCTGAGTCTGGAATCCTAACACTGGGAGGGAAGACAGTGGATCCGAAGCTCCCAGTTCAGTGAGAGACTGTCTCAAGACACAAGGGTGGAAAGTGATAAAGAGGAAGACAGTCAACATGAACCTCTACCATATACATAACACCACATACCACACACACACACTCACACACAGAGGCCCTGCCCCTCTGGCATGTTTCACCATTATAAAAAGGCCTTAGATTTCCATTCAATCAAGAGCCTAAGTGAGATATCTGTGTCCCTCCCTGTTCCGAGCAGGATGAGAAAGATGTCATGCAACCCATAGAGGAAATGCAATTATCTTAAATCACCAAAGAACTTAATTTTTGTGTTTGTGTTTTAGTGTTCTGTGGAAGGCAAAACATACAATGTGTTGAAATTCACAGTTGAGAAAGACATTTTCTGGCTGCTGTTTCATTACAAACAGTGTCTGCTGTATTACCTGGGCTTCCCAGGAATCCCTGGGCTCACACTCTCCTGCTGCTGCAGTTCCCAATAGCTGGGACACAAGGACATGGAGCTAGGGAAACTGAACAAGTGCCTGTCCTCTCATGAGCACGTCTACTACAACGAAGAAGAGATGACCTGGATACAGAACTGTTAACCAAAGAAGAAGCAGAACTTAAAATGTGGAAAGAAAAGAATGCTTGCTTAGGACAGAACACAGGCCTGAGCAAATGATCTTCTGACAAAGGAGGTTAGCATGGACCAGTGAGCCTGGTAGAAACCAGGTGCTACTCTTCAAGATGATGGACCCAGTGGTGGCGCATGCCTTCAACCCCAACACTTGGGAGGCTGAGGCAGCTGGATCTCTGTGAGTTCAAGGCCAGCCTGGTCTACAGAGTGAGTTCCAGGACAGCCAGGGCTACTCAGAGAAACCCTGTCTGGAAAAACAAAACAAAAGAAAATAAAAGAAAGTAACAAAAGAAAAGGAGCCAGAAGTTACCAGGACTACTACTTCCCCATCATATGCCTGGGTATAGCAGCTCTAAAACACACAAGCTGACATATTTACAGGTCAAGTGCCAATGTTAGCAACATACTAGAGCCAAGCAAAATAATAACAGGGGCTGGAGAGATGGCTCAATGGGGTAAGAATATGTATTGTTCTTGCAGAGAACCCAAGTTCAGTTCCCAGCACCCACAGCAGGTGGCTCACAACAGCCTGCTGTAACTCCAGCTCCAGGAGGTCCAGTGCCCTCTTCTGGACTCCATAGGTACTCCTTATGAGTGAACGTACACACACACACACACACACACACACACACACACACACACACACGAGATATATATATATACACACATATATACACATATATATGTGTGTATATATATATATGTACATATAATTAAAAATAACATAGATATTTTAAAAATTATTAGTAATACCAGCAACAAAATAGTTGGGTGTGGTCATGTCTGTAATCCCAGCACTTGAAAGGGTGAAGAGGGATTACTTCAGGTTTGTGGCCAACATGACCTGTAGAGTGAGTTCAAGTAAAGCCTGGGCTACAGAATAATATTCTGTTAATCTCAGAAAAAAGTAATAACATAGAAGTGGCAAATATTAACAGTGTTATTTTACTGTTCTTTCACTGTTTATGTATTTTTAAAAGACAAAGTTTAATTTTTTTTTTTTTTTTACAGAATGTATTTTATGTGTATAGGTGTTTTGTCTGCATGTCTATCTATAAACCTTATGTGTAACTGGTGCCCAAGGAAGCCAGAAGACAGGATTATGTGCTACAGGTGGTGGAAAGCAGGAGCCTGGCATTTCCACTGAGCTGGGCTCAGTACGGCACCCACACAGACAAGTTCATGTACCTGTTCCTGTCTTCCTGGACTGGCTATGGCTAGCAACAGTTTCAGCTTCAAGCCTCCGTGAGCTACAGTCTTCTGGAACATGAACTAGGGTAATGGCAACACTTCCCTCAGAAATGAAGACTGAGCCGGTGGCTCACTGGGAAAGTGCTTGCATGAGGACCTGAGTTTGGATCCCCAGAAACCACGTAAAATCGGGGTGCAGCTGGCCTGTAAGGCTTAGTGCTAGGGAGAGCAGAAACAGGTTATCTCAGTTACATTTCTATTGTTGTGATGGGACATCATGACCAAGGCAACTTATTTAAAAGGCATTTAATTTGGGGATTACAGTTGTGGAGGATTAGAGTCCACGATCATCTTGGTGAGAAGCATGACAGCAGGCAGGCAGGCATGGTGATGGGGCAGTAGCTGAGAGTTTACATCTGATCCAAAAGCATGGGGCAGAGAGAACTAACAATCACTCTCGCTGACAGGAAGGACAGAAGAGGAGATAAGCACAACAAAAGGGCATAACTGGAGCACCTGGGTAGTAACTAAAGAAAGGCCAAGGCCAGGCTGGTGGGAAAGCTGCGGCCCAGCAGGAAAAAGCAGGGCACATTAGAAACGTGATGGCATGTGGTCCCTCTACTCTTCCTGCTGCCAGCACCTGTGACTTCTGGGCTGGGAAAATCTGCTGACTTTGTTTCTGATTTCTTTCTTCCTTTTTTTTTTTTTTTTCTTTTGGTTTTGGTTTTTCAAGACAGGGTTTCTCTGTGTAGCCCTGGCTGTCCTGGAACTCACTCTGTAGACCAGGCTAGCCTCGAACTCTTGAACTCAGAAATCTGCCTGCCTCTGCCTCCCAAGTGCTGGGATTAAAGGCGTGTGCCACCACCGCCCGGCTTTGCTTCTGATTTCTTATGTCCCAGACTAATAGTACCTACAGAATAGATGGTATAGGCATTCCAAGGACAACAGCATAAGAAACTGCATGCAGATGGAAAGTCTAGGCCTCTGTGTGGCTTGGGACACTGGTGGTTAGGCGTGCTTCCAAATGAGACAACTCTTCCTTGGGGAACCTGCTGGAAAAGAGGCAACGTAGGAAATCATAGGTATGGGGATTTCCACTAGCCTAATGGCCTGGAGCCATAAAACAGTTCAAGGGTCTCGTCCACACCTCAGAGACCGAAATCATTTTTTTAGCCCCTACTTTTATTCTAAGCACAGTCAAAGATTACTATGTCTATCAAGAATCTTTGAGCATGAAAGACATACAGAGAGGTAAAAAAACAAAACAAAACAAAACAAACAAACAAACAAACAAACAAAAAACCTAGCTCGGTACAACAAACCACACAGGAGGAGGGGGTGAAATCATTCCAAATCCAAGAGGAGCCAGAGAGATGGCTCAGCCACCATGCCCGACACCTCAACACCTGGCACCTGAGTTTGATCCTGGGACCTGCACACTAGGAGAAAACTGACTCCTGCAAATTGTCCTCTCTATGTGAGCACACAAGATCTGCTCCCCTCCACCTACCCCCCCCCAAATACATAAATAAAATGTATAAAAACATTTCAAAAAATTAATACTACACTTAGAAACACTGAGAATGGAGAATAGCCATTGGGAGCTAAAATCATCGCAGTGGATATTTTGTTTTACGTGCAGATCAGGTCCAGAGAGATGGCTCAGCAGCTCAGCAGCTGAAGGCACCGGCTGCACCCGAGCTTGACAGCTTGAGGTGATTCCTAGAACTGGGTAGAAAGAGTTTTCTCCCAAGTTGTTCCAAGACCTCCACACATGAATTGTGGCAATGCACATACCCACATACATATGCAAATAAATAAATATGGTTTGAAAAATGAAAATGAGATTCAGGAGGTGGTGGACCACGCCTTTAATCCTAACACTCAGGAAGCAGAGGCAGATAGATCGCTGAGTTCAAGGCAGCCTTGTCTACAGAGCTAGTTCCAGGGCAGCCAGGGCTACACAGAGAAACCCTGTCTTGAAAAACAAACAAACAAACAAACAAACAAACGCCACATCTAATCTCAGCCCTTCAGAGGCCAAGGCAGGAGAAGCCGAGGCTTGAGGACAGCTTAGGCTACATAGTATCCAAATACAAAAACTGAGAACTAAGAGTTAAGAAAACAAGATAGAGGCTGGGGAGACAGCTCAGGGGTCAAAGGTGTCAGCTGTCATACAGAGGACCAGGGCTTGATTCCCAGCACCCACAGAACCACTCACAACCATCTGTGACTGCGGTTCCAGGAGATCTGAACTCCTCTTCTGATCCTCACAGATACCACACACACAAACATGACACATGTATAAGAGCAGACAATTAAGGTGCCCTTCTATAATCCTTAGTACTGTGGAGAGTGCAGCAGGAGAGTCATAATTCCAAGTTAAGTACAGCCTGGACTTTAGGGCAAGTTTTAGGCTAACCTGGATTACAGAGCAGGATATGAGCAAAAACCAAACCAAACCAAAACAAAACAAAAATCAGCCAGGCATGATACTCCTGCTTGTAAAGTCAGCACTGGGGAGAATCACACAGAAAGACAGTTTTGGATTTGGAGCAAGCCTGGGCTACAATGTAAAAAACTATCTCAAGCAAATAATGTGTGTGTGTGTGTGTGTGTGTGTATGTATGTGTGTGTGTGTATGTGTGTGCATGTATGGAGGGTGGATGTCAGGAAACAAAGGAAATTAGAAAACCAGAAGTAAATGTTCACATAAAAATGACAAGAGAGGTTACAGAGAAAATAACAAAATAATACTCCCAGGTTTCCTAGAGATGATACTTCTATATTGTTTGTATTCAAGGGGTTCAAATACCCAATGTCGGGGATGAAAACAGCCAGATGCCACATTAAACTCACAGAGAAGTGGAGCTTCTTGCTGACAGGTGGGGAAATGCCCAAAGGCCTGCAGAGTGCTCAACAGCAGCGCAGAAGCAGGTCAGAGTGGAGAGAAGCTGCAGAACCTCAAGAAAATCCATTAGCCAAAAACATCAACCAGCGTGAGGAAGAGAGAATCAAAGCAGGGCCTCATGGGCTTCCAAATGGTCGCCTCCCAGCAAAACCCAACAGCCTTGGAGTACCACTAGAGAGGGTAAACCCCTCAACCTAATGCGTGCTACAGGAGAGAGCCAACACAGGAAAGCTAAGTAAGCCAGCTGTGCCCTGAGGCAGAGGACGGCAGGCCAAATGGAAGCAGCACACAGTCCAGCTGCTCTGGCAGCCTTCAACCAGTGCAGAACGCCCTGGAACCTCGCCCAGATTCCTCTCTCCAATTGGCAGGGCTGGCTTCATCTTGAGCGTGTGCTGATGCCACTAGGCCCTTGCCTCACAGAGAGGTTTGACTTTGGTGGACCCTGGAGAATGCAGAGAAGCTGTGGGTGAACGAAGAGGCAGAAATGATTATATCTGCTGTCCTTCCAGCCCTTGGTATGGAACCCTCCAGATGCCCTGGCTAAGCCCAGCTTTGGTTCTTAGGGCTCTCTCCTACATGGTACAACCCCTGACTTCCTCACAAAGGGCAATCCAAGCCATGCCATTCAGTTCTCCTCTTCCTGGAAGCTATGGCAACCACACTGTTCTCTCTTTCCAGTCAAGTTTGAAATTAGGATATAAAACAGCAAAAACAAACACAAACCGGGTAGTTCTCTATTCTCCAGTAGTAAGGCTATTTAGACGTCATGTGGGTTCTGGAAAACTTGACCTTATTCTAACAGTTTACTTAACAAACAGTTCCCTATTGATAAAGATGAAGATATAGTTTATAACCTCCAAAGGTTTGGGCTGAACTGCAGAAATTAGTAAGGTAGGATTAGGATTTGTGTAGCTTAGTACAGAAAATGTATTCCAAATACTGTAATTTCTTTTCCTTGCCCCACAAGTAAAGAATGTGTATTCTTTACTGTGAGTCAAGTACCAACAAAACAACCAAAATGTCTGTCAATATGAGACCAAAACCAATTCTAGTACACCCACATAACGACATTACACAGCTTTTGAAATCGTGTAAGTGTGTTTCTGTGTGGACTGCATCTGAGCGCAGGTGTCCACAGAGGCCAAAGTCAGGGGATACCCTGGAGTATGAGTTTCAGGCTCCACTGTAGCTGTGAGGCTGGTGTGGGTTCAGTCAGGAAACTGAACCTGGGTCCTCTGTCAGAGCAGGGAGCACTCAGCCTCTGAGCATCTCTGCAGCCTTCTCAGCAGCTTTTTATTTTAATTAAAAAAAAAGATTAGTTCACATATACCAATGTAGAAATGTGTCTTCATTATCTGTTGCCAAATAACACTGTGTAATGACGGCCTCCTTAGGAGTAGAACTGGGGACATAGAGAGTGGAAAGTGAAGGAGAGAGAATTTTGAGGATCCCCTTGCTACCTTTTTTTTTCTGGTTTTTCAAGACAGGGTTTCACTGTGTAGGTAGTCCTGGAACCAGATCTGTAGAACAGGCTGGCCTCACCTGCCCGAGTGCTGGGATTAAAGGCATGCTGGAGGATTTCACTTTTATTTAATGTTTCTGTATTGTCTGAATGCTTTACTTGATAGCCTTCTTCAATGTTTATTATATTAAAAAGACAAATAAGGACTAAGCAAGATTGATTCTTTACTTCTGGATCCCAGAAGTGAATTTAGAAAACCAAAACCAAACAAAGCAGCAAAGGCTGTCTAGCTGATACAGGAAGAAAGGAGAGGTCTAAGGGTGTGTCTCCTGAAGAGGAAAAACTACATCCTCACCCTGCTCCAATTAAACTTGCTTTTTTGCAACACTGTTATGCAAACTAACCTCTGGGTTTCATTTTTAGGATCAGGAAGTCCTTGAACACCATGCTCGTTTAAGTGTTAAATTGCTTGGCTCTGCTCTTTGGAAGCCAGCCGTACACAGGTAGAGTAGACAAACGAGAAAGGGTGAGAAATCTGGGAATAAGCACCCCCTTGGAATTACCTAGAAATGGGATTTGTGGTACAAGTAGGGTGAAGAGTTGGAGAGAAGGATGCACGGGGTGGGGGTTGTTGTTGAGAGTGAGCATATCTACTCCAGCGAGAGGTTTGAATTCCCACGCCCCTCCTCCCATCGCACCAGCAAGGTGGAAGTGAGCCCAGCCCTCCGCCGCTGTGGTTGGAAAGGTCAAGTATCTACCCACCTTTCAGGCTCAAGTACCTTCCAGTGGTGAACTCGAAAACCAACTTACTGGCTAAAAACCAAAATGGCCTAGCCTATAAAGACCACGCTCTGCGCTACTTCTTTGAAAAAGCCACTCTCCACTTAGGATGAATTCCCAAAGACTTCCCTCCCTCTCCTCCCTGCGCTTGCAGGATGGAGGGGAAAGTCAAGGAAACACGGACAGATCCTGGCAACGGCTCCGAGCAAACGAGAGGGTCGCTCGTCCCCAGACGCTCGTGGGGCCTCGTTGGCCGCTGCGGCAGCGCCCCGCAGGACCTTCATCCCCTACCGGTCGCCTTGGGGACCTCCCCAGCCTCCGGACGAGATGCGCGGCGGAGCGGCCTGCCCCGGCGGAGCACGGGTCACGGCGACGTCAGGGCCACGGGCCGCCGAGAGAACGCGGGCGCAGGCCGGGCCCCGCGGGTTGCCCGCGCGCTCCTCGGCACCGACACAGGCGGCGTCACGGCACCTCAGGCCGCGGCGGGCCGGCGCCCCGCGCTCAATCGGCGGATCGCGGAAGCTCGAGACCTGCCAACCGCACTCACCCGGCTACCTGCGACGTCCACGCCGAGCACAGGCGGGAGCAGGGACGTCGAGGGCGCGCGTCGGCCCGGGCAGCTGCGACCCGCTCAACCTCAGCCCGGGAGCTGGGGGCCGGCGACGGGCGCAGGTCCAGGGCGCCCGTGGGGCGGAGGCGCGCTGTGCGCACCGCAGGGACCAATGGGATTGCAGCAAGTGGCCTGCGTGGGCGGGGCATAACCCCTGGAGGCGGGACGGGACCTCAGAGGCAGGACCGGGTCGCACCCGTGCGTACCCAGGTGACCAATCAGAGAGCAGCCGATGAGGTGGAGGGCGTGGCTTGATTCTTGAGGGCGGGGCTGGCACGGTACTCTGCCGGCGTCCTGGAACTGAAGTCTGGACCTCTCCAGCTGCAGGTTTGTGGTAGTGTAAACCCAAGCGCCTCAACATCGATGAGAGCACAGGTATAGGGAACCCAAGCCTGTTACGCAAGGCCCTCTTGCATATCAGCAGTTGAACATTGTTCACGCACTCCAAGACGTTCAGAAACCAAGATCTAAGAAGACAGGAATCCCAGTCAGTACTGGTTACCCTAGGGTACCCGCAAAGCAAAGCTACACAGCTATTTCAGCCTGATGATTCTTTTTCCATCCATCCAAATAGAATTTTGGCTTGTTTTGGGAGCAAATCTTTACTTATCTCTTTTAGAGATACTGCCTCTGGATTTTTCAGCATAACTTCAAAAAACCACGTTTTCTACAGACTATAAATGCAGTTGAAGAAAGATGCAAAGTCCAAGTTACTACTACGTTGAAGACAAAAACACACTTTACCTAGACAGAGTAAAGCAAAAGATTTTTGTGGCATGTAACTGTCACAAATGACATCCTGGATCCTGTTACTCCCGGAGTTCTTGTATATATATAATCCAGGACTTAGGTGCTCAATAAATATTCACTGCATAAATTCCTTTTTGGAGTATGGGATTATACATGCATTCTAACAAGCAAGAGGGATAGCAGAAGGGAGCATCTTTAGGCATCTGTCCCAGAGCTTAGGATTGTAGTTCAGTTGGTAGAGTAAATACATAAATATGTAAGTCTCTGGGTTGTATCCCCAGCATCATAGAAACAGGTGTGGTGATACATGCCTGTGATCCCTGCGTTCCAAAATGTCCCAGCTCTGCTTTGGGTATGATCATGGTCCCAAGTGTATTCCTATTTCCAGTCAGACTGTATTACACAGCAAATTCAAGACCAGGCTGAAGTGAGACCCTGTCTCAAAAATAATGGAGGATCTAGGATGTAGTTCAGTAGTGCATTGCCTGTCCAGAGTGTGCTGTCTGCTTTCACTTCTCCATCTGTTAAAATAAAAATGGGACTGGAAAGATGGCTCAGGCTGCTCTTCCGGAGGACCACAGGGAGGCTCACAGCCACCTGTAACTCCAGGGCCAGGGAGCCACCTTCCTCTTCTGGCTTCCCTGGACACCAAGTATGCAAATGATACACATACATACATGCAGGCAAAGCACTCATACACATAAGTTTAAACACGCACACACACACACACACACACACACACACACACAGAGAGAGAGAGAGAGAGAGAGAGAGAGAGAGAGAGAGAGAGCGCCCAGGGGCTGGAGAGATGGCTCAGCGGTTAAGAGCACTGACTGCTCTTCCAGAGGTCCTGAGTTCAACTCCCAGCAACCACATGGTGGCTCACAACTGTCTGTGATGGTATCTGATGCCCTTTTCTGGTGTGTCTGAAGACAGTGTACTCACATTCATAAAATGAAGAAGAAGAAGGAGAAGGAGGAGGAAGAGGAGGAAGAAGAGGAGGAGGAGGAAAAGGAGGAAGAAAAGGAAGAGGAGAAGGAGAAGGAGAAGAAGGAGAAGAAGAAGGCGGCCAAACCTCTGTACATGCATTACTTGAATTGGAACTCCACCGCCATATACTTTGGTGGTTTTGGTTTGTTTTGTTTGTTGGTTTTTTGATTGTTTCAAAGACAGGGTTTTCCTGCGTAACAGAGCCCTGGTTGTCCTGAAACTTGTTTTGTAGACCAGACTGACCTCGAACTCCTAGAGATCCACCTTCCTCTGCCTCCTAGTATGGGGATTCACCGCATGAGCTGGCACACCCTGTTGCTTATGAACTTTGTTAGATTCTGATCTGAGCCCCTGTCAAGGCTCCCTGGGCTGTGGAAATTTTGTAACTTTAGGATCTTTTTGGCCTTGGACCAGGACCGAAGATCCACTTCACCCAAAACAGCAAGTCCAGAAAGAAGCCTACCAAGAAGAGAGAACAATTCAGGGTGTGTGGGCTGTTCTGATTCGTCCTTAACTGTCAGTCAGGGACTGTACTACTAACTGTGCAGTTCATTGCTCATCTTCTAAGAGTGCAACGCAAACACCGCTCCACAGGAACTAAACGACTCAAGAGAGCTGTGTAAACGTGGATGTGTAATCACCCTCAAACACTGCGTCCCCCCTTCAATAGGTTTACTGTGTTGAGTAACAGAACGGAGTCATGCTGCTGTATATCCTCTACGGTCTCTGAAGGCTGCCTTGAAAGGAATGCCAGACTCCTTCTGACTACCGAGTTGACTATCTTCTGAAATAAGGGCTATGTCATGTCAACCATTTGGTGAAAATACCAAAGCCAAGGGCCAATCTAAGTACACTCTACAGCTTTTAGTGTCCAGCTGTTAGTTGGCCTGAGCTCATTTTTGGAGGCTGTGTTGCTGACCAATACAGTATTAGTCACCCACTAGCTTTACTTTAGAAACACCTCTGGCACATGGGCCATGGTGACAGTTGCAGAGGTTACCTTTCAGAAGTCTGATGGCCACTTTTGTTGAAACCACCTCCCCCCTTCACTTAGGCCTGCATACGAGGTGACACTTTATGGCAGTGGTACTGAAAGCTTTACCCTCTGATCACACCAATGCTACCATTTCCTTAACGTGTGTTTCATGAAGTATCATGAAGGTTTATTGCACACGTGCAGACATGGCTGGGGGAGAGCCATGGAAGATTGTCGTGAGTGCATAAATTGATATGGGAAGACTTGGCCTGAGAGAGGGGACACCATTCCCTGGTTGGGGGCTCTGGACAGTGTAAGAGAATGCATGCTGAGCAGGGGACAAGTGTGTGTTGTCTGCTCTCAGCTGTAGGTCTGAGGTGACTGGTGCCCTGACTTCTCTGATGGACTGTAACCTGATAATATAAGCCAAAACGAACCCTCTCTGCAGATTGTCTTTTGTCTGGTTATTTTATCCCAACAACAGACAGGGCACTAGTGCCTCCGGTGCCTGAGAGATAATTTGCTTCTGGCAGAAGAGGGAACGTGTCTTTCTGTGATGGAGTCTAACACAGTGGACATAGCTGTTTAGTTTGTTTCCTTTCATGACAAGGAACAGAAAAAAACACCACCTCAACTTGGCTTAAATAGTAAAATCAATGGGACTTGTAAAGCTGGGGGAAAGTGTGGTAAAAGGTAGAATCTGAAAGTAACGTGTCCTCAGAATTCATATATTGAAATCCTGTGGCTCGTCTTGTGGATGGTGTTCCCATGAACGGGGTTAAAACCCTTGTATACAGCTCTCTGTGCCCAGGAGCTGGCTCAAGGAAGAGGGGCTTGCTGACAGGGCTGGAGAACTAGGGTGATCACTGGAATTCAAGAGGTAGAAGAAGACCAATTCCTTCAAATTGTCCTCTGGCTTCTACATGCACATACATGTGGGGGAAAAAAACACAGCGGAGTCCTGGAGGCTTTCCATGCCGCAGGTCCCAGAGAAAGTCTGGAGTTCCAGGGGCTGGAAGATTTGGCGACAGCAGGCCCCAGTGATACAAGAAGTCCGTGGGTTCTAAGAGTTTTATTGCCATGGTGTGGTAGTTGGATAAGGACGTTCGTCCCCCCCCCCCCCAATCTAAGCCAGGGTGGGCCTGCCTTAAATAGAGGAGGGGGAAGAGAAGGGACTGAGAAAGAAAAACTTAATTTACCTACGCCCTTGGCCTTTAGGTAACTCATGAATATGGAAATCTCTCGAGCCTGAAGCCCGTAGTCACACCCTCTACCTGTAGGTGGATGGTGACACAAACCTCTCTGGGAGGGGCTGCTTAGCCAAACGTGTCTGCAAGGTGCAGGTTAATGGAGATGTAGCCCACGTGTTAGGAACCTGGATTCTGGGAGCGTGGGGGAAATGTATTCCGTCCCTTGCAGGGTCTCCGGCCATTTCCAAGCCAATGCTCTACCAAAACCCAAGACCCCTTCATGGTCCTACACATACACAATAAAATAACCCACATGCAAGTGCGGATGCATACATACACAGTAAAATAAATGGGTAGATAGATAGATGATAGAAGCCGGGCAGTGGTGGCTCACGCCTTTAATCCCAGCACTTGGGAGGCAGAGGCAGGTGGATTTCTGAGTTCGAGGCCAGCCTGGTTTACAGAGTGAGTTCCAGGACAGCCAGGGCTACACAGAGAAACCCTGTCTCGAAAAACCAAAAAAAAAAAAAAAAAAAAACCAAAAAAAAACATGATAGATAGATAGATAGATCTATCTAGATAGATAGATAGATAGATAGATGATAGATCGTTGATAAATCGATGATAGATGATAAGTAGATGATAGATTGATTGATGGTAGATAAATAGATGTAATGTCTTAAAAACTAGTTTCTGTTAGTAATCTGTTAAACTCTTGGATGGATCACAACAGGCCAAGATGGTTCCACGAGGGAGAGTTTATTAAGAGAGTGGGAGAGCAAGAGGAGAGAGAGAGAAGTAGAGAGGAGTAGAGGCCAGCCATGACCACGTGGAGAGGGGGGGAAGAGAAGGGGGTGAGGAGAGAGGACAACCTGCAGGTGCTCAGGGTTGAGGAGAAAGAGAGAGAGAGGAGGGGCCAAGCAGCCTCTTTTATAGTGGGCAGGGTTACCTGCCTGTTGCCAGGTAACTCTGGGGCGGAGCATACCTGGCTGTTGCCAGGTGACTCTGGAGGTGGAGTTTAACAGATTACTAACAGTTTCACTCCCTCCGCTTATGAGGTGATGGACTCCACACCAGAAACTGAGTCTTCAGGGAGACTTGATCCTAAAATTTGGGTCCTCAAGTCTGTGAAAAATGAATTTCTGTCCTGAAACCCTCAGTGCATGGCGTTTTGTTACAGAATCTTGGCTCAGTCCCACTGTCATTTCATCTTTTACCTCCACAGAACTGCTTCCTCCAGAGCCTGGAGAAGAGTCCACCCTACATCCCCCCTCTGCCCCCCCCCCACAGACCCTGATTTGACTACCCATAAGCCAATCACTGGACACAGTGAAATGCTAAGTGATTAGTGGTCTAGGCTCAGATACATCAATCACTGGGGCAAAGGTTATTCTTTTTTTTTTTTTTAGTTTCTTTTAAGAGGTTAAAGAGATGCCTCAGTAGGTAGGAACACTGTAAGCATAAAGACCTGAGTTCAAAGCCCCAGCATGTACATAAAAACTATACACAGCTGAACATGTCTGTGACCTCAGAATTGCTGGGTCAGGATAGGAGGATCCTGAGGACTTATGGGTCAGCCTAGCCGAAAGAGTGAGCTTCCAGATGCAGTAGACTCTGTCGCAAGGCCATAAATCAGAGAGCAATAAAGACACCCAATGTATTCATGGGACCACACGCCTGTACACTGATTCAACTCTCTCTCTCTCTCTCTCTCTCTCTCTCTCTCTCTCTCTCTCTCTCTGTGTGTGTGTGTGTGTGTGTGTAAGAGGGAAGGAGGGAGGGGAGGAGGGGAAGAGAGAGAACTTCAGAAGTGATATGTCATAATTTCACTACATCCTACTGGCCACATAGATCAAGTGCTATACAGTGTTTAAGGGTATTGCTCAACCGTGACTATCAGAAGAGGGACTCACTGATGATAATCTTGAAGGCTGGCTGGCTACTACACTTACTTATTTAGTAATATTTTATTCTAAATTAGAAAGGATCTCTAGTTTCTTCAGGTATGTGTTTTCACCGAGCACCTTAAGTGCAAACTCCAATAGCTACGTAGTATAGGTAACTCAAATACCACAGTCTCCGAGGATGGCTCAGTTGATAAAGTGCTCATTCACGAGCATGAGACCTGAGTTCAGATCCCCAGCATCCACATAAAAAGCTGTACACACCAGTGTGCTCCTGTTCTCCCAGCACTGATGAAGTGGGGAAAGAAGGATCTTTGCAGCTCACTATCCAACATGACTAGCAAATCATGAAGCTCCAGGGTCAGTGAGGGACCCTGTCTCAGAAAATAAGAAAAGACTGATTGGAGAACACACCAGATATTGACCTTTGACCTCCACATACACCAACACACATGTACACATACATGTACATGAACACATATACACACACATTTATTTCAAAAAGTCTTTCTGGGTATATCTTGTAGTAAAATTCCCAAGAAAATGAAGCATAGTTTTCTTACCATGTCCACAGGGGTTGCACTGTGAATGTGTTAGCATAATTAATAGCAAGCAAATAATATGCTGCATTTACATGTAATGTAATGCCACACTAGGCTGGGATAATGAGCAGGCTTTTTATTCATGTGACTGTTTACTGAGACATTTGCAAGTCAGGTGAGGCAAGGAAAACTTCCTAGCTGTGCTTCACCGGCTTGAACATTGGAAAACATCTGGCAGTCTGCCCATCCTCAGACATGGTGTTTGAAATACCTAACAAGCAGAATGGCGTGGACTTAGAAGCCAGTAAGAAGGAGTGCCAGCCAACAGACCATTCTGGTCCAAACTCTGATAACCAGAAGGCCTGCTGGTAGCAGTGTCCTATCACTGTAACGTCTGAGGATTCCTCTTCAAATGGCCCCTGCAACATGGCAGCTTCCCCTGAGGACCACTGACTAGCTAGCCAGAATACCATCTGGCAACCCGCATGTTGTGTCCCAGCAAAACCTCAATCCTGCGAGCTGGATTTTATTTTTCTCTGTGTGTGCATGAACGTGTGCATGTGTTCGGATGCATGGGAGAGCCAGGCTCAGACATCTTTTACTTGTTTTTATTCTGCTTTGATTTGGGAGACTCTGTTTTGCTTGAGACATGGTCTCTCATGGGGGATGAGGCTTGCCAATTCTACGAGGCTGAATGGCCAGTAAGCCCTGGAGATCCACTTGCTTTTTCCTTCCAGCACTGGGGATTACAAACGTGATCATGCCTGGCTTTTCTACATGGGCTTGGGGCGTTAGATGCAGGTCCCCACGCCTCTGCAGCCAGCACTTTGCTGATTGCTATTTCTCCCAGCTTTTGGTTTTTCTCCTTTGTCAGAGGGGTTCAATCGAAGACCAAAGTCACACAGCTAGTGAATGAAAAGTCCAGGATCTGAATTGAAACCTGTCTAGTTGTGAAGTCTGTTCTCTACCACATTGTGGTGCTCATCGTGTTATGTGTGGACACTCAGGGAGTCAAGGTCTCCTGGAACTCCAGGACAAGAGTGTCAGCTCATACAGAAAACACACTAGTGAATGGAGTTTTCGATTCTCCACAGCACCATAGAGTTGTATGGGAACAGAGTTCTGGAATCAGAGCAGTTGCAGGTTCCCAGGATCAAATTCTTCCTACGCCACTTTCCAGCTGTGACCCAATATGTCATTTAGTCTCTCTGTGCTTTCCTTTTCTCCTCTCTCCCTGTGCTGGTTCAAATATGTTTGACCCATGGGAAGTGGAACTACTAGTAGTTGTGGCCTTGTTGGAGGAAGTGTGTCACTGTGGGGGTGGAATTTGAGGTCCTATGTTCAAGCTCTGCTCAGTGTGGAAGAGACCCTCTTCCTGGCTGCCCTGGGAAGACAGTCTCCCCCTGGCTGCCTTCAGATCAAAATGTAGAGAACTCTTGGTTCTTCTAGTACCAAGTCTGCCTGGATGTTGCTATGCTTCCCACCATGATGATAATGGACTGAATCTCTGAACCTGTAAGCCAGCCTCAGTTAGATGTTTCCTTGATAGCAGTTGCCTTGATCATGGTGTCTCTTCGAAGCAATGAAATCGTAAGCACAGGCTCTCACTCTTTAGCCCTGTTGGACCTGGAACTTACTACATTCGCCAGGCTGGCTTTGAACTTGTGGCTGTTAGCAATTTGCAGGTCAGCTGACTGGTAACCTCCATCCTATCTGAAAATTTCCCTCCTTTCTCTTTGTAGTTTGGTGATGGAATGAGAAATGCCCCCCCACCTTGGCTCAGGTATTTGAACACTTGGACCCCAATTGGTGGTGTCGTTTGAGGAGGTGACACAACCCTGCTGGAGGAACGTGGGTTCTGCCTCATGAGTGCTAGGATTAGAGGATTCATTGTCACCTTTTTTTTTTTTAAAGATTTATTTGCCGGGCAGTGGTGGCGCACACCTTTAATCCCAGCACTTGGGAGGCAGAGGCAGGCAGATCTCTGAGTTCAAAAGCTTGAGGCTAGCCTGGTCTACAGAGTGAGTTCCAGGACAGCCAGGGCTACACAGAGCAACCCTGTCTCGAAAAACCAAAACCAAAAAAAAAAAAAAAAAAAAGAAAGAAAAATAGAAAGAAAAAAGATTTATTCTTATTTATATGAGTATATTATAGCTGTCTTCAGACAGACCTGAAGAGTACATCAGACCCCATTATAGATGGTTGTGAACCACTGTGTGGTTGCTGGGAATTTAACTCAGGACCTCAGGAATAGCAGTCAGTTCTCTTAATCACTGAGCCATTTCTCTGGCCCCTCATTGTCACCTTTTAAAAGGGTTTGTATGAGAGCACCTTTGGCTTATGGTTGTTGCAACGGTTGAATCAGTGACTTCGAGGGGAACAGCCCACAGCTGTATGGTAATACTGCCTGTACCTGTTCTGCATCTCAGACCTTGCATGTCTTTAACCAGCCATATCTCCTGATTACCATCAACTTCCCTCGCCTTCTGATCCATGCTTCCTCATTATGCCGCCTCTTCTTCCTGATTGACGGGGAAGCTTCAGCCTCATTTTCCCCCTTCTATACCTCATGCCTTCTCTTTGTGGAATCTTGCACTTCTAATTCCCAATGCAGGTACAATAAATGATGATATAGAGCCAAATACAATGAATTGGAAATATAGCAAAAACCTAGTAATAAACGGGTAAAGATGGGAGGTAAAGAAGGAAGGGAGGAAGCTTGAGAGATGGCACAGTGGTTAAATGGAAGACTGCTCTTCCAGAGGTCCTGAGTTAATTCCCAGCGACCACATGGTGGCTCACAGCCATCTGTAATGGGATCCGATGCCCTCTTCTGGCATCCAGGTGTACATGCAGATTGAACACTCATACATAAAATAAATAAACAGGTGAAGAAGATATACAAGAATGTCTATAACATGTTCATATTTATAGACAAGAAAGAGACTGGGTATACATAAACTCTGCATATAATTTGTAAATTTCTGAAAGGATATTGTGGTATCAGGATAATAGCGCCCTCATTTCTTAATCCCCAAAATATGTTAACATATTACTTACTATATTAATTACTCTTCTGTTGCTGAGATAAAACACCATCACTAAAACCAACTTATGGAAAAGAGAGTTTTCTTTGGGCTTATATTTTCAAAGGGATGAATCCATATGACTGAAGGGGATGATGGTAGCAAGCATCATGAGCGGAGAGCTTGGAGACTCCACAAACCAGAGATGGAAAACAAAAGTAGAGACGGGCCATAAGCTCTCAGAGCCCACCCCTAGTGACCATGCTCCTCCAGCAGGGGTGTGTCACTTCCTCAAACAACATCACCAATTGGGGTCCAAGTGTTCAAGTACCTGAGCCAAGGGCGGGGGGGATACATTTCTCATCCCAACACCAATTTCAAAGAGTAAGGAGGGAAAATTTCAAATAGGATTGAGGTTGCCAGTCAGCTGACCTGCAAATCGCTAATTATGGTGGATTGTGTTATTACCTGGTGGGATCCAGTGTAATTACAGTGGGTGATCAGGGCGGAAGAGGGAGGGAGAAAGACGGCGGAGTGACGTGGCAAGGGGCGGGGTTGGCCTGCCAGTGCTGACTTTAAAGATGGCAGTCGTAAATCAAGGTCAGGCAGCATCTCCTAGAGGGAAGAGGCAAGGGAATGCATTACTCTCAAAGGCGTTCCTAAAATCCTGATTTGAGCCCAGAAAGACGGCTTAGGGCCTCTGCCTTGCAGACTGCAATACAGCGATTGTGCGTGAAGTTGCATGCGTTACAGAAACTGGCCATGGAAAATCGTTACAGACACAGTAGGGGCTGGACATCGTGATCTGACCCAAGAAGCGCAGCTGGAGGGCTGGATGGCGGCACTCTGGAGTACAAAATGTCTCATTCGTTCATATCTGTTTTTCGGCACAGATGAAAACTTTATTATATATGTACATTTATAAGTCCATTTCTGAAGTAATCAGATTTATCAGCTTATCTCGAGCTGTGTAATATTTCACTGACCAGTCAAGGCGTCCATCGTCCTTTGCCTGTTTTCAGCTGTTGTGCAGCCATGGTCAGGCAGATGCATAGAACAGAAAATCCTCAATCTCCTTCACGTAGTCAGACGTGTAAGTCTGGAGCCCAGGCATAGGCAGACACCCTTCCCTCGGCTAGCTCACTGACATGCAGAAACAATTTCAGAAAACCACAGTTACACTTCCTTTTAAAGAATTTTTTTATGTGTAAGAGTGTTTTGCCTGCACATATATGCGTGCACTACTTGTATGGAATGGTCGTGGAGGTCAGAAAAGGGACTCAGATCCTCTGGAAGTAGTTACAGAGAGTTGTAAACTACCATGTGGGGGCTGGGTCCCAGCAAAAAGTATTTTTGACCACCAAGGCATCTATCCAGCCTTGAGTCACAACTTCTCAGACGCTTTTTCCAAAGTTGAAGGAGAAGGGAGCAGTTTGGCTTGCCAGGCCAACATAGGATGCCCTTGAACCCCTGATTCTGGTTTCCACATCCCGAGTGATGAGGTTACACACCTGCAGCTCCAGTTCTGGCTAATTTTTGGTTTTGTTTTGAGACTTTTACTAGGCAGCCCAGGGTGAGCTTGAACTGTAGATCCTCCTGCTTCTGCCTTCAGAATGCTGGGAATGCAGATGTATGATTTTTAAGTTTTGTGTGACATAATTCCGCAGTTTTTGCCATGGTTTTCTAGCTGTTTGATGTCACCACATTCTATTTTAGAGCATTTTGATCTCATTTCCTTCCAGTACCTACAGCCTGAAGTATTAATCAGCATTCTGTCACTGGATTGCCCATACTGGACCTCACATATAAACAGATGGTTTCTTCCTTTCTCTATATCTCTGTCTCTCCCTTTCTTCCTCCCTCTCCCCTTCTCTCTCCCTTCTTTCCTTTCTTTCAAGATGGGGTCTCATGTACCCCAGACCATCCTCAAAGTTGCTATTTTACATGGAAGACCCTGAACTCCTGATCTTGTCCTGCCTCTGCCTCCAGAGTGTGGAGATTACAGGTCTGCACTGCTATGCTTGGTTCACATGATGCTGAAGGTCAAGCCCAGGGTTCCATGGATGATAAGTAAGCGCTCTACAACAAAGCTACTTCCCAGCCATGTGTCTGAGACTGGGTCTCGCAATATAACCAAGTGTCCCAGGCTGGTTTTGAACTCTCCATTTTTGTTTCAGATTCCCCAAGCTCAGGGTTGACAGGTATGCCACATTGCCTGGCTGAAAGAAATGACTATATCACATTTTCTTTCAAAGCTTTAAAAGAGTCTTTGCTGAGCACACACCTTTAATTCCAGCACTCAGGAGGCAGAGACAGGCAGATCTCTGAGTTTGAGGCCAGCCCAGTCTACTGATGGAGTTTTAGGACAGCTAGGGCTGTTACACAGAGAAACCATGACTTCAAAAAAAGCAAACAAGGGCTGGAGAGATGGCTCAGTGGATAAGAGCACTGACTGCTCTTTCAGAGGTCCTGAGTTTAATTCCCAGCAACCACATGATGGCTTACAATCATCTGTAATAGGATCTGATGACCTCTTTTGGTATTTCTGAAGACAGTGACAGTGTACTCACATAAATAAATAAATCTTAAAACAACAACAACAACAACAATCAGAAAGCTTCTTTTAAGCTGAAAGCATGACAGAATAAATTTAGGAGAGTAAATGAATACAAATCAGATCGTGTCTTCTTTGTTTGAGACAGGGTTTTGCTATGTAGCCCTGCCTGTCCTAGAACTCAATGTGTAGACGAGTCTGGCCTTGGAACACTAAGAGATCTACCTGCCTCTGCCTCCCAAATGCTGGGACCACAGGCATGTTGCACCATGCCTGGCTTTTGCATTGGGTTATTCAGTGGTAGCATCTCTTCATCCCCCACAACATTTCTCATGACTCCTTCTGTAAGAATCTGTAGGACAGTGACATTCAGTAATTTCCCCGAAAGCACATGCATGCAAAACACCAGAGCTACTAATATTCTAGCGAGCGGGGCGGGGAGTTAGCTCAACTGGCAACACACCTGCTAGACAAGCATGAGGACCTGAATCTGAGCCCTAGAATGCACATAAAAACTTCCCACTTATAACCCGGCATTGAATAGGCAGAGACAGAAGGATCCCCTGAGGTTTGTTGGCCAGCCAGCCCAGCTTACTCAGTGAGCCCCAGACCAGTGAGAGTCTCAAAAATCAAGGTGGCTAATGCCTGAGGAACAAAACCCAAGGTTGATTTTGACACACAGAGGGGAGAAGGGGGAGGGAGAGGGGGAGGGGGAGTGGAAGGTGAAGGGGGAGGAAGATTCCAGCTCGTGCTCATGTGCTTCCCCTGCTACAGTGTAGTGTACAGCTCGTCTTTATCCTGACACCGAGATCCTCTTTCCGTCACAATTCTTGGTTGTGAAAGGCAGTCTTCATTATTTTAGGGTCCCTGAAGGACAGGGTCTGTGAAAAGTCTCTTGAAGAACCTGGTGGTCGGGGCCACCTCCACCGATTTGCTTTCTGTGTAACTCTACCTGGCAGCCACCATCTGCCTGCACCAGCCAAGGGGAACCACAAATAGCCAATGCATTCCCACTGCGTCTTATTTTGAACTTGTGCTTCCTGAAGGCAGCTTCCATTGCCAGGGCTAGGATGTGTCCCTGGTTTCTCGGGATATTTAGAAAATGGAAAGTAAAAAGTCACGTGTTTATAGGAGAGGGGCAGAGGGGGCGTATCTTGGTATGCAAGTGGAGGTCTGAAGACGCATGCTCACAGTTCTCTTCTCCCACCACATGGAGCCCAGAGAATAAACTCAGGTTCACTGGTTGTACCATCTTGCTGGCTTCAAAATTTTATCTTCTACCAAGACCAATTCAAAAGGTCTGGCTTCCTGTTGGAAGAGCTCCATTTTGCCAGGATGAGTAAGGCAGGCTGTCATCAGCATGGGACATCTGAACGATGGCAGCTGGGAGTGGCAGCACATGCCTAATCTCTGTACTCGGGAGACAAAGGTAGGAGAATTACAAGTTCCAGACCTGCCTGACTGCATAGCAAAGGCTCAGCCAAAAGCGCAGCAGCTTCCACTCTTCCTGTAAGCAAAGCTCTCTCTCTCTTAGGGCAAAGCATGGTCTTGTGTTTCTATTTTGTGACCAAAAGCAACTTGGGGAGGGAAGGGTTTAATTCAGCCGGTAACTACAGGGCAGTGAGAACAAGGACACAAACAGATAGGACAGAATTCCACTTAACAGTTTACTCCTTCGGGCTCTCTCAGTGTGCTTTCTTATCCATCCATGATTAGGGTTAGGGTTAGGGTTAGGGTTAGGATTAGGGTTAGGGTTAGGGTTAGGGTTAGGGTTAGGGTTAGGGTTAGCCCAGGGACAGCACTTCCCATTGTGGCCTGGGTCACATCAATCATCAGTTAAGAAAATGTCCTACACTTGACAAGCCAGCCCAATCGGGTCATTTTCTCAATTGTGTTTCCCTTGTCTCAGATGACTCCAGGTTCTGTTAGTTTGGGAAAAACTGGCCAGCACAGGTATACATGTTTGTGTTTGGATCACCTCAGTTTGCCCCCTGGTATTCTGTGTGTTAGTATTTTGGTCTATAGGGCGGTACTTTTGGAAGGTGATGTGGAGTCTTTTAGAAGGTGGAAGTCTCTAGGGCTGGGATTAGCTTAGCTGGTAGCCTGCTTGCCTACTGTGCTCAAAGCACTGGGTTCAGTGTCCAGCACTACATAAACCCAGCATGGGGGCAGGTGTCTGTAATCCCAACACTTTGAACTGATAGGCAGGTGGATTTGAAGTCTTGGGATACATAAGACGCTCTTTCAAAGTTAGATAGATAGACAAGTAGACAGACAGACAGACAGAGAAGCCTGGTATGGTGGCACATGCTTATGTACCAGGGAGGCAGAGGCAGGAAGATCTCTGTAAATTCCAGGCTAGCCTGGTCTACATAGTGAGATCTTGCCTCTAAGTAATAATAATAATAATAATAATAATAATAATAATAATAATAATAGCAGCAGCAGCAGCAGCAGCAGAAGTCGGTGGGGACAAGAAAGGGCAATCGGGTGAATGGTGATAAAAATATATACATGTATTAAAATGTCATAAAGATATACATCATTGTAAATAAGTGCTAATAAAAAACAAAACTAGTGGGGTCTAGAGCCTGAGGAAGCAGGGTTTGACTGTAATCCCAGCACCAACGTGGGGACTGAGGCAGAAGAACTGCTGTGAATATGGGCCAGCCTAGGCTATGGAGACCCTGCTTTATGAAAACAAACCCACCAAAATGAGAAGTGGGGTCCAGTGGGAGGTCCCTAGGTTAACTGGGGACGTGTTCTAGGAAGAGATTAGGGTGTTTTACACAAGACTATAATTAGTTCTCCCAAAGGTTTATTACAAAAGCTTGAGCCTAGCCCCGCCCAGTTTCTCTCTGGCTTCCGGTTTCCAGTTGCGATCTCTCCAAAGTCAGGTTCCTGACATGATGTGATGCAACCAGGAGAACTTAACACCAGAGCTGGTGGCAGTGCTGTACCCTTAGCTCTCCAGTGCCGTGGGCTACCCGACTTTCTCTTATTAATAAAGTTAGCCCTCCCCAGGCATTTAGTTGTAGCAGTACTGGATGGATTAATACACCGTGGCTGGATGAAAGAGCGGACAGAACCAAGCTTGCCTGTTAACAGAAGGCGGGAACCAGCTCTAAACATCAGAGGAACAAATACTCCTTCTGGAATATCTTCAGCAGTACAGATGTCCTCTTTACCTGTGTGTCCCAGGTAGGAACCCTCCCACAGCTGTGGGTCTGTCTCCCCGAGCATGTCTGTAAGTGTACTTATGTACTTACGTGTGTTTGTTTGAATGTATCTGGTCTGTCGTCTCTTAAAGGGTGCTGGGGACTGTCCATATTCATGTCAATCACCTGAGAGATAGAGCCCTCCCACAGGAAGCCAGACATTTGACATTGCTATTGGAGGCAAAGAAAATGCATTATCCCTGGGACCTCCTCTAGATTTTGGATGAGTAGAGGCCCAGTCAGGGCCTTTAAGTGTATTCTTCTGAGGTAGGTGGCAGTGGGCTTTGTCACTCTCCAGCAGGCTGCGAACTCAGCTTGGTGGCAAACTGGAGAGAGTGACAGGTGAGGCTGCCCATCCTAAGGCCTGTCCTTATGTTTGAGCCATAAGTAAAAAGAATTGGGTGGTCCAGTTTGGTGTTAGCTATTGGGATCAGAGCAATTACATTTGTGTTTGTCTTTAAACCATAGCTGAAGAGGGTTCCATTGTCCTCTGACTAAGGTGCTGGTGACAACAAAAACACCAAGGAGTCTATTCCAGGGCTTCATTGAGGAGTCCATTTGGTCCTCTCAGATTTCTGACAATTCAGATAGGGGGATGGTAGATGTCGTGACCTCAGCAGACAATGACCAAAACACAGCTAAAAGAGAACGATGATATTGATGATATTCCTAAGAACAGGTAAACCGTTAGTTGGCCGTGGGGGGATGAGAATGTTCCCCTCCTACGCATGTGTTCCCCTTAACCACACCTCTTAGCTTGACCCCCACCTCACCATTAATTTGAGACAGGGTCTCACTATGTAGTCCTGGCTGGCCTGGAAGTAACTATCTGAACCTTTCATGACTGATGTTGATATGCTTGTCCCTGGAAGTACTGTCTCTCCTTTTGACAATGTGTGGCTGCTGTTCTCTTGGGGTTCAGCTGTAGTACTAGAAAACTGAGGCTGTGACTCAAGTACATGGCTCAGAGGCTCTTGCTTCAGATTCATGGGCCAGTCTGCCAGAAGCAGGTGAAAAGCAGGCTGAGGAGCAGACAAGGTTCTCTGAGTGTCCACCTGTGTGCTCTGAAACCTCTGTTTCCTGCGCCGGCTAGTTCTGTCAGCTTGATGCAGCCTCATGGTCACTTGGGAAGAGGGTCTCAGTGAGGGAATGCCTACATCAATCAGACTGGCTTGTGGACATGCCCAGGTTCGGGGGTTGTTTTGCTGGCCTTAATTGGTATGTGAAGACTTAACCTAAAAAGGGGCCCTGACTTTTCCTGGGTTTGGATCCTCAGACGTATGAGTGGAGAAAGCTAAGCCTGAAACGCGTGTGCATTTGTGTCTCTGCCCGACTCTGGAAGTCATGTGCCTGGCTGTGTCAAGTTTCCGATGTCTAGACTTCTCCGGGATAACCAGACTGTAATGGGGAATAGAGGGCTGAAATAATTCCTTTCTCCCCAACTTGCCTTTTGTCAGGGTGTTTAATCACAGCGCAGCAGTGGGGGGGGGGGTGCTAATACACCAGAGAGCGGAGGGATGAAAGCCGCAGCTCTGCTCTCATCCTCGCACTGCGTGAGCCAACTCCACTGCAGCAAACCAAACACTCGCAAACTCCTTCACTGGCCTAGAAGAGGCTGGTTTTACATAAGTTTCCCCCTTTTAAAGAAATATTCATTTATTTATTTTATGTATCTGAGTACACTGTCACTGTCTTCAGACACAGAAGGTACCGGATCCCAATACATCTGGTTGTGAGCCACCATGTGGTTGCTGGGAATTGAACTCAGGTCCTCTGGAAAAGCAGGCAGTGCTCTTAATAGCTGAGCCATCTCTCCAAAAAGATTAGAAGGGTTGGGGTGTCAGCTGGGAGAGTGCTTGCCTAGCTTGTGTGTAACCCTGGTCCTAGCCCAGCACTGCATAAACCATAAACGTATGGTAAGGCACGCCTGCCTGTATGTGCTCGAAGCACGAGAGAGGTGGAAGCAGGAAGGCCAGAAGTTCAGTCACTCTTGGTTACACTGCGAAATTGAGGCCAGCTTGGAGTACCTCAAACTGCTTCAAACACTACAAGAGAAAGGAGGCTGGAGACGTGGCTCAGTGGTTAAGAGTATGCGCTGCTCTTCCAGAGAACTTGGGCTCAATTCCCAGCATTCATATGGCAGCTTACAACTGTTTCTAACTTCAGGCCCAAGAGATCTGCCCACTTCTGGGCTCCATGGGCATCAAGCATGCGTATTGTGCACATACATACATGCAAGGAAAACACCTACACACATAAAAATAAATAGGAAAAGTAAAAGAAGGAAAACAACACAAGAATAAAAAAGATTTAAAAATCCACTTCCATGGCAAGCCCAAAATGTGGTGGTTAGTTACTATTACTTGTTATAGACCAATGGACAACTGACTGATCATTAAGGAAATTTTATTAATAGAGACATTTGCAAACACAAAGTGAACGGTACTATAGTTAATAGTTTTGGCAACCCCACCTTCTCATGTATAATACTGAAAATTATTTCATTCATGTTTACTCCAAACTCCCATTTTTTAAAGTAGGCATCACAGAATAGCGGGATCTTAAATGATCTGGAGCGATAGCGTTTATCACAAAGCCATGGTCCGTGCTCTTGACAGTCTCATTTGGTAATTATATATCGTACTATCACTAGAAGCCAGATAACTCATTCCAACTAGGAAAAAAATACTTATTATGCCAACCATCAACTATTATTTGCTCGATCATCAAAGTAGAAAGGCCCTAACTTCCTTTTGAGGATGTAGGTTTCTTTGATGTTTTAACCACCACATACTTTACAAAAAGACTCGGCCCCAAATCCACGTCAGGAGCTGTTCCCCTGAACCCCATCTCCACACTGCTCTCTGGAAATGGGTCAGTTCCTTTCTGCGCACTTCAGCTTCTTTCTGGGTACCCAATTCTGTGCCCAAAGCAATTAGCCAAGCCCGAGAGCCCCAGGTTTTCTGAAAGGAGACAGGAACAACCATCTCATCAATTTCTGTCTCTTGTCACTTGCTGACGATGCCAAGGAACAAATTTCAGATACCTCATCTTAGACAAACTGTCAATGGGTCTCCAAAACAGGAAGTTGGGTCCCCAAAAGGGTTAAGTTGGGGGTTAACATTGTTGAACCGTCTCTGGGGAGTCTGATCTAGGACACTGTAGCACAGAAGCAAAGTTTATGGAAACCTAGCTTATCAATCAGCTTGTGATCAGAGAAGAAACTAGAAGTCAACTTTTACCTTTGTATTGTTCTTAAGGATTTTTGCCCCCTCTAAAAGTTAAAAAAATATAATCAGACTCTTAACATTTTTAGAACTTTTAAATCAATTAGCTTAACTGACTTCTGTGGCCAGTAGGGTGACAGTTAGCCTACCTACTTGGCCGTTTTTTTGTCCAGTGCCCACCAGGAAGGTCTTTGTAAAAACAGGAGACCCAGAAGGCTATTATTCCCTGACTTCAGTTCTCCACCACATAGCAGGTATTCTAAAGCCTTCCCACAGCTTAGAGCTTTAATAAGCTCTGGAATATTCCAGAGGAAACCTGCAAAACTACTTCTTGTCTGGAGATTTTTAATTTATTAAGTATGTGCACATGTGTATGTGTGCACATATGTGTGTGAGGGGTACACTGGATCCCTGAAGCTGGAGTTACAGGCAGTTGTGAGCCACCTGGCATGGATGCTGAGAATCAGGTCCTCTGCAGGGACAATGAGGAGCAAAGAATCATAACCTTGGGCAGTTTCTCCAGCTCCCTTTCTTTTTCATTTCCTTTCATAGCTCCTTCCTTCCTTCCTTCCTTCCTTCCTTCCTTCCTTCCTTCCTTCCTT
>NW_021620926.1:5787940-5801750 GCF_004785775.1 Grammomys surdaster
CTTCCTTCCTTCCTTCCTTCCTTCCTTCCTTCCTTCCTTCCTTCCTTTCTTCCTTTCTTTGTTCTTTTGAGATTTTAAGATTTCATTTGGAGGAGATTGTAGTTGGTTCAATCTCATTCTTCAGTTTTGTGTTTTAAAATCACATTTTTTGGTTTCATTGCTGCTCAAATACTTATGCTTAGAAACATCAAACAGCTGGGCAGTGGTGGCACATGCCTTTAATCCCAGCACTTGGGAGGGAGAGGCAGGCGGATTTCTGAGTTCAAGGCCAGTCTGATCTACAAAGTGAGTTCCAGGACAGCCAGGGCTACACAGAGAAACCTCGTCTTGAAAAACCAGAAAAAAAAAATAGAAAGAAACATCAAGCAGTGACTACCTATAAGTTCCTAGTGTTTCAGAGAGCTCTGAGGTTTCTGGAAGGCCCTGTGTGGGCCTCGGGTTTGTGCTTCAGTCCTAGGGGCCGACACCTGAAGCCTGGCATGGGAGCCTGCTCCTTCAGGGACAGGGTCTGCCTTACTACATCATTACAGCAGTACTCACCCAAGTCTCTCATCTATCACCAGGGTGGGATTAGTTCTGTGAAAACTACAAAGGCACATACATCCTTCTCAAGTCCCTAGGACACGACAATCAATTTCGGGTTCTATGTCTGATGTCAAAGCAACTCAAAATTGACCAGAGCAGGAAATGATCGTGAATGTCAAAACAGTCATATTTTAATAAATTTCCACAGATTCAGCCAGTTTAGAAAGCCTGTCTTGACTCTGGGTGCTTTCTCTTCTCCCTGGCTAATGTCAGTTTGTTTTGCTTCTGTGACTTCTCTTGCTTCTATGAAGGCTCTGTACATTTCTTGTACTCTGATGATTTCTTTCTGTGCATCAAAATGGACTTTCTGCCTGGTTAGAATGGGAACAATCAAGTTGAAATCACTAATTCGCTTGTTTAGCTTTCGTATGTTTTCTTGAAACTGCTCACACACTTGGGCCCACTGTTTCTGTTCTCCTGGTGACAGAGGGTTCCCAAGCTTCTTCCTAGACACTAAAAGTGCTTCTCGGAGTTGCTCGATGGTATCCTTAATTTCCTTCTGCATCAGAATCCACTCTGGTTGGTACCCATTATCTATCAATATTCGGTTTAGGTTGTGAGTCATGGGATCAATATATGAGCAGCCAGAGAACTTCTTCAGAGGTTTCCCTTTCCCGCTGAGATTGTCAAAGTCTCCTTTTGCCATGGATTCCTGAATGAGGTCCTCCACCAGCCGCTCTATGGCTTGAGTTATCTTCTGTTCTTTGCTCTGCCTGACGTCTTTGACAGTTATGCTATTGGTGAAGTACTCCCTCTGAAGCTTCTGCCTTTGATACTCCATCACCTGCTCCGTCGCGCGGTCCGCCCTAAACTGTCTGTACTGTTTCTCTCGCTGACTTGGAGTCCCAAAGCCAACACCTTCGAAGCTTAAGTAATGTCGGTGCTGAGGTGTATTATATTTGGATTTTTCTTCTTCTTCTGCGTCTTCAGCTTTACTCTGTCTGGCTTGCATCTGTTTTATCACATGGGACAGCACATTCCTGTAAGCCTCTTCAATCTTTATAAATGTTGCAGAATCAGCATCAGTAGAGCCACTGTCTGGATGGTACTGCTTGGCAAGCTTATGAAAAGAGTCCCTGACGTCGTCTACAGAGCATCCTTCCTCTAGATTCAGCAGCCTGTAATATTCTCTGAGCTTCTTGGACTTATTGGTTGATATCATCCTAGATCCAGGATCTGGAAGTATTTTTACCGCAGGAGGAATCAAGGAAGCATTTGTTAGATGTAGTGTCAGGATCCGAGCCGTCTTCATGCACGCTGTGTTTATCATTGTGTCTGGAATTCTTCTTAACAGTGATCTACAAAACAGCAACAAGCAGTTGGATACACTTGTACTATTTTCTTTCTATCAATAACCAAGTAAGGGTATGACTCTTGGGGGCAAGAGAGTGGACTGAGGTTTGGTTCCCAGCACCCACATGGCAGCTAACATATGTCCCTCACTCCAGTTCCAGAGGGTCTTTCTGGCCTCCTCAGGCATTGGATACATATGGTGAACAGCCACAGTACAGGCAAAACACCGTATGCATATAAAAAAGAAAGTTGGTTCTTTGTAACAATGTTGCTAAACAAAAATATATAAATATCTATGACTTTTCCTGGTGCAGCTAGAAAATGAACAGTGCTGTTTGGCTATTACATAGAGTGACATGACCTGAATTCTACTACTCGAAGACAGGGTTTCTCTGTGTGTATATCCCCGGTTGCTCTGGACTCACTTTGGAGATCAGGCTGGCTTCGAACACAAGAGAGAGCCACCTGCCCCTGCCTCCCGTGTTCTGGGATTAAAGGCGTGCATACCACTGCCCAGGTCCAATGCACAGAATTTTAGATCTAGAAAGTTATTAGAACTCTCATTTTATAAGAAAATGGGTCCAGAAGGTTAAGCAACTCTTAAGGCTAACCAAATTACATTACAAGATACGATAAATGGTTAGGTTTGGGGCACAGTAAGGTTTAACAGCTTTTTGTTTGTTTGTTTGTTTGTTTGTTTTTTGAGATAGGTCTCTCTACATAGCCCTGGCTGTCCTGAAACTCACTATGTAAACCAGGCTGGACTTGAACTCACAGAGGCCAGCCTGCCTCTGTCTCCTCAACTAAACTAAAACTGGAACTAAAGGCGAGCGTCCAAGTCCCACACTTGGCTTAGCTATACCCAGCAAATTACACATTTCCCTGAGTGCAATTTGTGTTGTTGTTGTTTTGTTTTGCATAGAGTGTAGCATGGTCGTCACCATTTCCAAGTATCTACTTGCTGCATACCTTACTTCTCAAACAGGGACCATACAGATCAGTGTGAACTAGATGGGACAGAGAGTCAAGAGTGCATAGCTTAAATGACTTTAAGCTATGCACTCCACTATTTGCTAAGTGCTGGGACAAGGAAAGGAGATAAAAGGTGAGAGAGCTTTTGCTATATTTAAAAACGCATGGGCCTGTGGTGAAAGATACTGAACACTGACGAAAGACAACGAATAGTGGAGAATTACTGGTCGTTTGGATGTAAGGTGCGTTTTAGAAGTCATGGTAGCCCTGAAGTCACAACATAGGGGTCAGTGGATTTTAGAGTTGTCTGGGATGCTGGTGGTTATGTTCACCATGGTGAGGGGTGTCTCAGAAGAGTGTCTGTCCGCTGTACCCCCTACTCACCTTCACAGACCCGATGGGGGCTCAGAGGCTGGAAGCTCAAGCTGCACCTCTGCGCAGCACGCTCGACCCGCTCCGTCCCGGCCTCGGCTACTGTACCCTCTACCGCGTTACACTTCGGAGCCCTTCATCATACCTTACTACCACAGGCAGCCTCCCTCACCAGGGGACACAGGTCTCTTTCTTATAGAACCATCCCCCATGGAACAGAGGACAGACACCTCTGGACGCCCGTTGTCGTACCGGGGGCGACAGGCCCCACCTCTACCCGCTTTCGAGGGCAGGGTTCGGCCGATTTGGATTGTGGGAAGTGTAGTTCTCTGGCAGGTGCGGCATAGTGGCATTAGAGCCTGAGAGGTGTTATGGCTTCTGATATTTGTGACTCCAGCGTGTATTTGGAGTGATTTGGAGAGCACTGACCTCAATAAATTGATTTAGATGGAGGAATATTAGGCTGTTTGCCTCTGTGGGACACCTGTACCATCAGTAGGCTTCTTTAAGCCTAGAAAGATGGTTTTTCCTGCAGCTAAGCTTTGTTTGGTTGGATGGTTATTGTTGTCTTTTTGACACACTGTCTCTCTTAGCCCAGGCTGGCCTCACACGTACTATATAGTAGAGGAGTTACACATCATCCACGCTTCCATTTTCCAGGTGCTGGGATTGCACAGTAAAATTGCTCTTGTTTATGGAATGTTGGGGCTATAAAACCAAGGGTTTATGCATGCAAGGCAAGCTCTCTCAGGGCTCTGCCAACTGTACTATACCTCACCCCATCGAGCACCGCACATGGCCAAACATTGGAAGGGGAGGGAAAAAATGAGAGGTTTTTGGTTTTAAGTTCAATCACTGATGGAATTAAACATAGTTCCCCCCACACCTTGTAGAGCAATTTCTCTTTCTTTCTTTCTTTCTTTCTTTCTTTCTTTCTTTCTTTCTTTCTTTCCTTTCTTTCTTTCTTTCTTTCTTTCTTTCTTTCTTTCTTTCTTTCTTTCTTTTCTTTTTTTTTTCGAGACAAGGTTTCTCTGTATAGCTCTGGCTGTCCTGGAACTCACTCTGTAGAACAGGCTGGCCTTGAACTCAGAAATCTGCCTCTGCCTCCCAAGTGCTGGGATTAAAGGTGTGCGCCACCACTGCCCGGCATAAGATTTATTTATTTATTTTATATGTGTGAGTACACTGATGCTGTCTTCAGACACACCAGAAGAGAGCATCAGACCCCATTACAGATGGTTGTGAGCCACCATGTGGTTGCTGGGAATTGAACTCAGGACCTCTGGAAGAGCAGCCAGTGCTCTTAACCACTGAACCATCTCTCCAGTGCAATTTCTTGATTTATTTATTTGTGTATGCTTTATGTGTATGGATGATTTGCCTGCATGTATGTCTTTGGACCACGTATGTGCCATTCTCATGGGGATTAGAGTGTTCTGGAGTTACAGACAGTTGTGAGGTTCCATGTGGGTGTTGGGAATCGAACCCAGCGCTCCGAACCACTGAGGCAACTCTCCAGTCCTTTTTATTTATTTATACTTTATGTGTATGGGCGTTTTGGCTGCATGCATGCCTTTGTATCAGATAGGGTTAGAGGCAGTTGTGAGCCGTGAGTCCTGAGGACTGAACCTGGGCTTCCCAGAAGGCTCTATGGGCTTATTCACTTCTCAAGTTCCCCCTTGATTGTTTTGAAGACAAAAGCGATGACTTAGGAATTTTCATACGTGGGTTGGGAACCCTATTGATGTCACCGTCTATGTACCTTAAATGAGATACTCCTTTGTAAAGTCAGATACTAGTGAATAGTAAATGTGGCGGCCGGAGAGGTGGCTTGGCAGTTAAAAGCATTGGCTGCTCTTCTAATCCCAGAACCCACATGATGGCCCACAACTGTCTGTAACTCAGTTCCAGAGCACTTGATGACTTCTTCTAATGACAATGTAGTATTTGAAGGCCAACTTAATATAGCATCTTTCAATAGCCACTCATATTCAATGTGTCTAAATAGTATTCTGTTGTGACCACCAAAGGGAGCCAAGCAACCGCTGTTGTGGGAGTTTGGCAGTGCTACCTGGAAAGGGTTAACCCATCATCTGGGCTTGCTGATTCTGCACAACCTTCACCTGTGTCCATTGCTCCCACCTGTTTTATGCAAATCTGCCTTAACTGCCAGCGGCTGAGGGAGGGGCTTGGGTATATAGGTCAGGGTAGGCAATGCAGGAGGCTCTGTCTATGCAGTTATAGGAACAACCTTCAAGCCTGAAGGTTGGAGGAGGAGCATGCACACCTGTGTTCTGTAAGAAGTTCAGTGATGCATCCACTGTTTCCCCAGTGTGAGCTTTGGCAGAATGTAGCCTGGGTTTGGGACCCAGGGGAAAGGCATTGTTTCCTCTTTCCCTGGGAAGGGGTATGGCAGCATGCTCTTCTGACTCCCCCTTCTATTATCACCTCCGCTAGTCTAAGGTGTATTATGGTTTCCGGCCACCAGACATTCCAGACGCATGGATTCTTCTCTGGAGACATGGTATCAGCTACTGCACGAGAAGGCTAGTACTTAAAAAAAAGTGGGGGGAGGGAAGAGAGGAGTAAGATTAGCTTGAAATAAAGAGTCAGAACATTAATGTACTCCGTTGTTAATCTTGCAGTACTGAAGACCAAACCGAACATTCTAACCTCCAGATTATAGGTTCACACTGACTTCTAGTAGCCGGTTTCTATATATGTGGTTTCACTAACCTGTAGAATTTCCTTCCCGTCTGCCAACTGTCCCCTCGACTGTACAGGGCAGCAGCCTAACTGCTGATGACTGCAGACCTAGTCTACTGTTTTAGACAAGCAGACCCATCTGCCGGTGGTTACTTACTAGACAAAGGGAAAAGCTGCGATGGTGAGTGGCACAGGCCTGGCAACCCCACCTGCCTCCTCCGAGGCAGCAGTCAGTGTCCATCGGCACAGCAGGTCTCTGCTGCTGTTGGTGCTGGGCCGCTTTCCCTCCTCCACATTATACTTCTTTTTTTCTCTCTCTTGAGATAGGGTTTCTCTGTGTAGCCCTGGCTGTCCTGGAACTCTTATCTGTAGACCAAGCTGGCCTTGAACTTACAGAGATCTGCCTGCCTCCTGTGTGCTGGGATTAAAGGCCTGCTTTACCATATCCTGGATTTCTTTTTCTTTTCTTTTCTTTTTTTTTTTTGGTTTTTCGAGACAGGGTTTCTCATTGTAGTTCTGGCTGTCCTGAAACTCACTCTGTAGACCAGGCTAGCCTCGAACTCAGAAATCCGCCTGCCTCTGCCTCCCAAGTGCTGGGATTAAAGGCGTGCACCACCACCGCCCGGCTATATCCTGGATTTCTTATCTTCCTCTTTTAAGGCTACAGTTTAAGGATCTGCTGTTGTTTTGAATTTAAAGCTTGAGAGGTTTCAACATGGTCTCTAGGTCCCTGTAGGTGAGGAATCCAGTTGTGCCGGCTGGACTCTTGTCATACCACATCAGCTGCTCAGCAGTTCAAGGGTGGCTGGCTGGCTTTGGGCTGAGTGTGGGAGCAGTCTCTGGGAGCAGAAAAGCATGGTAACCAGTAAGTGTGGAGATCTTGCCTGGGTTCCTATGTGCCCAGTATGCTGGCAGCCTAGGCCTTCCTACTTCTGGATGTCTTTAAAAAATGCTAAGTTTTGTTTTTAATGAACCTATTTATTAAAAAATGACAGTGGGTTAGGATTAAAGTCTTTTTGCGAGCAGGTATTTCAGTTTGGCCATGGCCACGATGAAAAGGCACCTAGTGAAGCCCTGCTTCTCTCTCTTAGCACTGGGTGCACTCCTTCATCAGGACGAGTCATGGTTCTTTGGCCCAGTGGATCTTGCCATCTTCTCCCAGCTGCACAGCTCCACTGGCCACCAGCTGGAGGGCTGCAGGAAAGATCTTATGTTCTGCTACTTTGACTCGTTCAGAGAGCGTAGCAACAGTGTCACCCCTCTGCACAGGGACAGCTTCCTGCAGGATGATTTGTCCGGCATCTACATCTTCCTGGAAAAGGAAGCAAATGTTTCCAACCTTGCTTTCTAGCCAGTGTAGACTGCATCCAGACATTAGGTAGGAATAGATATACTCACAGCCACAAAGTGTACAGTACACCCAGTAATTGTGACTCCAGCTTCCAGGACTTGCTCATGAGCGTTCGAACCCTTAAAAGAAGGGAGCAATGATGGGTGGATGTTGAGCATTTTCCCTAAAAAACAAAAAAGCAGCAGTCAGAAATCTTGGATCTGTTTACTCTGCTAAAGGAACAAATGATAACTACATTTACCTTAGGAAATAAACTCTGGAGGGAAGGTGCCCACTATGTCTATGTGCAGACCAATGACCACAATAGGCTGCAGTCAGAGGTCTTAGGAAGAGAACAGGGCTGGCAAGATGGCTGACAGGGGTACAGGGCCCCCACCACCATGCCTGATGATCTGCGTGCAATCCCCAGGGCACACGCAGTGGAATGAGGCACCTAATCCCACAAAGTGTCCTCTTACTACCACAGCATGCTGAGGTGACCCCTGCTCCATGCTCATGAAGTACATAAAGTGCAAGGGAAAAGGAAACAAGCGACTGTAGATACTGTGCATTTTTAGCAACACCACCTTCCTTGTCATCTTCTGCATGTTATACAGGAGAGCATGGGCCTCATTTCTTTTTGTGGCACCAGGGCCTGACACATGCTAGGCAGGTAAGGGCTCTATCACAGATCTAACCCCCCAGCTATTGCTGTTCTCTAATATTTTATTACGAGTGTTTTGTTTGCATGTATGCCTGTGCACCAAAATTGTGCCTGGGGCCTGAAGAGACCAGAAGAAGGTGTTGGGTCTCCTGGAAATGGAGTTATAGATGGTTGTGAGCTGTCTGTGGATGGTGCTGGGAACTGAACTCAGTTCCTCTGCAAGAGCAACACGTGCTCTCAACCACAGAATCCCTCCAGCTGCTAGCTCTTGGATTTTGAGACAGGGTCTTGGCCTTAAACTGATTACAAAAGATCAAGGCTGATCTCTGCCCAGCTCTCTCTTCATCTTGGGATCTTCCTCCTCATTTTTTTCTCCTTTTGAGAGAGTATGTCCTATATAATCATGCTGGCCTCCTGCCTCAGCTACAGGACGTTGGGGTTACAGGTGTGGACTGAGCCTCACTTTTTGTTGACTTCCCGATTCTACTGACAGTAAAGTGTGTCTTTGCAGTAATGGAGACAGTGATTAGTGACAGCCAGTCCAACAGCTGAGTGACCTGGGCATTTTCTATCAAAGCCAACGGAACTAGTTACCCCATGTTAACACCCTTGAGTGTGGGAACGTTTGCTTACCATCCCATTTTCTGACAAAGGGGCCAGAGAGAATCCTCATGAATCCAGCGAGACAGACGATGTCTATGGAAAACTCTTCCAGGACGCAGTCAACTGCGTTGTCAAATTCAACACGATTTTTATATAATTTATGATTAATTACCTGTAACAGGGAAAAGTAAATAGTCTATTTCAGTGGATTAACCATAATTTAAACACAACCTCGCAGAGACTACACATCAGCTGTATCCACAAGAGGATGGCTGAGGAACAGGCAGGATGCAGTAGAAAAGCAAACCAGCACCCACCCTGAATTGGGAAGTTCCACGATTACACAACCATTTGCAACTTCGTGAGAGCAGAGGCCAAGTACAGCCCGCAGGAGTTGGAGGTGTGGGCACAGTGTTACATCTGAGCCTCCAGGCTGAGTGTCTGTCACTAAGCAAGCAAAGCACTGGTCTGCCAGGCGCAGCCTGCAGGAAGACCTTTTCTGCTGTCACTCACCCTGGTGGGAATACCGGCTCGCTCTGCTCGGTCTAAGCCAGCTACAGCAGCTTTGTTGGAGATGACAAGAACAATGTGTGAGGAGCTTTTGGGATCCCGAGTGCTGTCGATGAGCGCCTGGAGGTTTGACCCTGAAAAAGCAGAAAAGCAAGTGAGCCGACACTCCTGAGAGCTCGTCCTCCTCACGACAGACACCCTTGCTCCTCACAGCGGCCTCTTTGCTTTATCATAACCTTGGGCCTAAAATATATTCAAACTGTAAGAGCACTCAGCAGGGCAGACAGACAGGGCACGGGTCCATTGTCTAAAGACATGCTCAGGTGCCTCTGACAACACCCTGTTCAGGGCAGTGCTGCTTGTGGGAAAAACCAGCTGGGTGTGGTGTCCCCCCACTAAATCCCCGCACTAGGAAGGCTGAGGCCAGCCTGGATTACATGGTGATTCTGAAAGCAAACAGCAAAGTCGCCACAGTAGCCAACAGAACAAACTGTTCTCCTACCCAGGTCTTACTTTTAATAAAAGACAATTTTAGAATATTATATTTTATTCTCAAAGTAAGACATATAAGGGCAAAAATACCAGGTTAATAACATTTGTCATTTCTCACACTTAAGGACATACTGAAGGTGAACACATATAATTATTACTTCAGTTTTTAAGCGTTTCTACCTATCGAGACACAAAAGAGGTGGGATCCTTGTCCTTTCGTTTTTGTTATGTTTATTTTATGTACGGGAGTGGTTTGCCTGCATGAATGTATATGCACCACGTTTTCCTGCTGCCCAGACTTCAGAGGAGGGCATTAGATGCCCTGGAGTTAGGGATAGTTGTGAATCACTGTGTGGGTGCTGGAAATAAAAGCTAGGTCCTCTGCAAGAGCAGCAAGTGTCCTCAACTGCAGTTTGGAGGCAGGGTCTCATTGTGTAGTCCTGTTTGGCCTGGAACTCACAATGTAGACTAGGCTGGCATTGAACTCAGCAATCTGCCTGCCTCTGCTTCCCAAGTGCTAAGATTGAAGGCTGCACCACCAGGCTGTCCTTTCTATTTTACTTTCTCTTAGCCATTTGTCCCACATCCCCTATTTTTTTTTTTTTTGGTTTTTCGAGACAGGGTTTCTCTGTGTAGCCCTGGCTGTCCTGGAACTCACTCTGTAGACCAGGCTAGCCTCGAACTCTCGAACTCAGAAATCCGCCTGCCTCTGCCTCCCAAGTGCTGGGATTAAAGGCGTGCGCCACCACCGCCCGGCCCACATCCCCTATTTTGATCCCAGGTTCTTCTAGAGCTTGTTTATTATCCAAGTTCCTCCCCAGCCCATCTGTGTGAGCGATGGTGAGGCGAAGCCATGCTTTACCTGTTCCAGATATTAGGACAGCCACTCTTGCCTTCTTTTGTTGGACAGGGAAATTACTTCTCAGGAAGCCATTTGCCATCACTGACCCATTTGTTTGTATGGTTTCAATCAGATTCTTAACTCTGACACGAGGGGAGTCTTCATTTCAATTGTATGCATGAATAAGAACAACTATGAATTAATAGGAATAATAGAGAAACATCAAAAGAACACTTTAGATTGTATTTTATGCTGAAAGTAAAATATACAGGAACTAAAATACCAGGTTAATAACATATACCACTTCTCACTTTTAAAAACACACTGAAGGTGAACATATGTAATTACTACCTCAGCTAGGAGCCACTGTATGTAGAATGCATCAGCACTCTAAAGCACAGCTACATAAAATAATTCCTGCCCGTGTTCTCCACAACCTGTCAACCTTCCCGATGAGTCACTCACATAGTGCTACACAAGCCTGGCTCTGTGGGAGGCTTGTGACCCAGCAAGGCCATCAAGACTGACATAGGATGCTGTTTTGAGAAAGGGAGGACTTCTTACTACAGTGTAAGCTGAAGGATGTAACTGTGCAGCCCTGGGAGAACGTGCCTGTAAGGAAAACCTACACAGCATAGAGTAGACAGACAGAAGCAAGGTGTGCCGACATCATTGTTAGCTATATGAATGGCTCTGTCTGCCACCCTGTCAAATTCTGATGAGTTCTGACCAATACAGAAAACTGGTTAGGGTGCTCACTCACTAATGCTTGGGTTGAGCTAAACCTCTAGGCAGAACCATGATGTGTTCTGTGTAGTGACTTCATCCTGGAAAAGAATCCTGTGCGGTGTGGGAGTGCGTGTGAATACTACCCAGAGATGTCAAAGTTCCACAGTGGAAGAAACACTTGTGTTCTGGCACCAGAGTAGACGACCCATAATGCATCTGGGTAAAGACAGATGCCATGGCAGTGGCTGGAAGAAAGGGTATAGAGCTCGACAGGCAGAGAGCTGAGTTATATTCAAGATTATAAACCTAAAAGCCAAGAAGGAGCTGTCACCTTCAGGACACGCGACGACACTGCCTATCACCCAGGCGTCTTCGTGGTGCTGCTGAATGTCTTGTAGAACCTGCTCTGTCTGGTCCCTTGACACCACCAGGGCAGCTCCAACCCCACAGTTGAATGTCCGGGCCATTTCTTCTTCAGAGAGCTGTCCTTCCTGCTGTAGCCATGAGTAGATCTTGGGGACCCTCCAGGTGCAGGCATCTCAAAACAAGAGTTGCCCAATTAATCTACTGTCCCATACAGAGTCCCAGCCAGATGACCATCGTGTGTAGATAGAATAGAATATTAATGGTCCCCTCAGATCCCATTTCTGTCAGCACTGATTCTTGGAGGAGGCATGTTCTATGCTTCATCAACTTACCAGATCTTTAGAACCCCTAATGATTTAGATGTGCTAACAGCTGATTACAGCAGAGACTGACATGCCACCTTTTGTAAGTGTTTAGCTGAATGATAAGAGGTGCCCTAAATACTGTGTGCAGAGCTACTCAGAGGGCAGTTCTGCTACAGAATGTTTTCTGATAAATACCTTGTTCCCTGAATTCCTTTCCAAGCTGACTTGCAGCTCCTCCTCTGTCACAAGCAGTACATCAAACCTCTCATTAGACATAGCAAATAAAAGCTTATTATAGACACTGGCACAAAATCCTTCAATAATAAAGTAATATAGATCCTTTTTTTTTTTTGGAGTGTATGGGTTATAGGATTTGATTTACAAGATCTATACTGAACTATTTAGGATGACTCTGAAAGATTATTTAGCTTTGGTTCTGGTTGGAATTTTTTGTCAACTTGACACAGCTAGAGTTATCTGAGAGGGGGAAAATCCTCCACAACACTGACTGTGCGCAGGCCTGTGGGGACGGCCAGCTGTGTCAGCGATGGCCCTGGGTAGGATAGGAATGCAAGCCACAGGGCACAGGCTAGTGGGCACCCCTCACCCTCTATGTTCGCTGACTCAGTTACGCCCTCCAGGTTCTGCCTTGAGGTCCTGCCCTGACTGCCCTCTGGGATGGATTCGACATGGGAATTGTAAGATAAAATAAACCCCTCCCATAAATTGTCTTTGTCATAGTCTTTATTACAGCAAGAAAAACCCTAAGGTGGACTGTTGCTTACAATTTCTTAAGGAGGGAGGAAGGCACCTGCAACATTCCATACAGACCATGTTCTCTCTGTGTGTATGAGTGCTTTACCTGTATGTATGTATGTATGTATGTATGTATGTATGTGCACCACGTGTGTGCTTGGTGTCCTCGGAGCTGGAGTTAAATGATTGTGAGCTGCCGTGTGGGATGAGGACTGAACCCAGGTCCTCTGCAAGGTGCGGTTAGCCATGCCTCCAGCCCAGAACTGAGCTGTGACTAGATGACAGCACTGATTACTGAGTCCTCCTACTAACTTACATATCTATGTGATAACCAGTTTTTGTTTGTTTTGTGTGTGTGTCTGTGCACCACATGTACCTTGTGTCTTGGTGTTCAGAAGAGGGGGTCAGATTCCATGGAACTGGAGTTAGGGATGGTTGTGAGCAGCCATGTGGGTGTTGGGAAATGAACCTGGGTCCCCTGTGGAGCAACAAGTGCTCTTGACTGCTGAGCGTCTCTCCAGCCCCCCACTAGGTTCAATTCCATTATGAACCTGATCAAGTTCCGAAGATTCAGCCATCACAAATGCTTACCATGACCTCAGTGGTCAAAAGCCAACAGCAATGTAAAGTTGAAAGCAGCACATCTATAAAACATTTCTTCCATAAGAAATGGTGCTACTAGCCGGGCGGTGGTGGTGCATGCCTTTAATCCCAGCACTTGGGAGGTAGAGGCAGGAGGATTTCTGAGTTCGAGGCCAGCGCTTGGTTCAGAGTAAGTTCCAGGACAGCCTGACTCGAAAAACCAAAAAAAAAAAAAAAAGAAAAAAGAAAAAAGAAATGGTGCTACTGTGAAAAGTAGACACTATATTAATACAAAGCCCCCCCCCAAAAAATGAAAAAAGGTCTAAGTTGGGCACAGCGGGACATGCCTCTATAACCCATGAAACCTGAGACAGAAAGCTTCAGGCTAGCCTGGACTATGTAGAGATATTATGTATAATTTAAAAAATGAAAAAGGCTCTCAGGAATTTGTCTATATGGGTTCAAAATAAGAAGCTTTTTGAATGCCACCATGATGCCAGAGTGAAAAACGCCACACGTAATCTTGTGGGCTAGATCACAGTCAGTCTACAGGAGAACGCACTGAGAACACCGCATGAGGCTATGTGTGGTGGGTATACACTCCAGAGGCAGAGACAGGGTAGTCTCCATGAGCTCAAGGCGCCAGCCTGGGCTACAGTGTGTGTGTGTGTGTGTGTGTGTGTGTGTGTGTGTGTGTGTGTGTG
>NW_021620926.1:5801760-5870094 GCF_004785775.1 Grammomys surdaster
GTGTGTGTGTGTGTGTGTGTGTGTGTGTGTGTGTGTGTGTGTGTGTGTTCCAGGACAGCCAGGGCTACAAAGAGAAACCCTAACTCAAAAACAAAACCAACCAACCAACCAACCAATGATCTCCCATGTATGACTGCACAGACTCACACTCACCACATATAACTTTACACACACACACACACACACACACACACACACACACACACACACACACTCACAGTACATGCATGCACTCGCACCCACAGTACATGGTTTTTCCCTTCAACTTTTTTTTTGTAAATCAGAAATTTCCTTTGGTGAGCTTATCTAAATCCACTTCAGACTCCTGAGGGAGGACTGGGATGTTTTCCAGCAAATGAGCTTACCTAAATCTACTCCAAACTCCTGAGGGAGGACTCTGGGGATGTTTTCCAGCAAATGAGCTTACCTAAATCTACTCCAAACTTCTGAGGGAGGACTCTGGGGATGTTTTCCAGCAATCCTCCTCCAGTAATGTGAGCGAAAGCTTTGACCCGTCCTGACCGTATGACAGGCAGCAGTGAGTGGCTGTAGATCTTGGTTGGAGTTAGAAGTAAGTCCCCTGTGGATTGGAGAGATAACCCAAAACTTAGGCCACACACTGGAAACCTAAACGTAGAAGCCATTCTGAAGTGAACAATGATAGGACCTTACATGCAGAACACATCGGTTCTGTCATGTCGCCCAGGCAGGAAAGCCAAGGTCACTGCTACCCTTCCATCCAAGTTCTAGGTAATCCGGTTTACCCGCCAAGTGCTTGCTCAGACATCTCCAAGTAGGACAGCAAGAGTCTGTTTACCCAAAGTCTGATCTCCACAACCACCAGGTGCTGGGGAAGAGTACTGGAGCGAAGACCTCTCCACGATTTTCCTCACAAGGCTAAACCCATTGCTGTGAAGACCAGACGAAGCTACTCCAACAACAGCATCCCCTTCTGCGATCCTTTCTAGCTGAGGGAGCTTCTGGTGTCTCTCCATAGCACCAACAGCAAACCCAGCAAGATCATACTCTCCAGGAGGGTACATGTCGGGCATCTCTGCTGTCTCCCCACCTGGAAAGACACGGACAAAGACACCCCGCTTCCTTAGGAATGTGCTTAAGCAGTGACAGAAGCCACATTAAACACAAACAATCACTGCAGCTAGAGTTCGCACTGTATTTGCTGCCTGGTTTTTAGGGAGAGAGCTAATGTCTACAAACTGTGAGGAGGTGATGCTGTGGGCATTACATGGCCATCAGACATCTCCACCCTGACTTGTGAATGCTCAATTGGATTCCACAACACTGTGATTTGATTTCAGAAGTACTTCCATGTTTGATTTTTTTTTTTTTTTTTGGTTTTTTGAGACAGGGTTTCTCTGTGTAGCCCTGGCTGTCCTGGAACTCACTTTGTAGACCAGGCTGGCCTCGAACTCAGAAATCCACTTGCCTCTGCCTCCCAAGTGCTGGGACTAAAGGCATGTACCACCACTGCCCGGCGACTATGTTTGAGTTTTTTAAAAAAGAGATTTAACATTTTATGTGTATGAGTGTTTTGTATATGCCTGGTACCCATAGAGGACAGAAGAGGGCACTGGATCCCCTGGAACTGGAGTTACTGCGAGCTGATATGTGGGCTCTAGGACCCCAAACCCAGGTTCACTGGAAGAGCAGCAAGTGGTCTTAACTGCTGAGCCAGGTCTCCAGCCCTTAGTTGGTTTTGTGATCACCCCATCTTCTATGTAATGCCTTCACCTGCAGTACAGTGCTAGATTCACAGCACACACAGGTAGAAGGGGGAATGGCAGACTCCCGTGTAGAAACTGTACTGTAAAAACAGTTGAAAGGCAATGTTCGGCCTTAAGATCTGATTTGTCTATAGATAGAGAAGTGTGGTTTCCCTATTGAGACAAGAGTCTTGCTATGTAGCCGAGGCTAGCTCAAACTCTCAGCAATCTTTCTACTTCAGCCTCCAAGTGCTAGGATTACAGGCACACAGCACTATACCAACCCTGAAATGTTACAGAAATAGTTCCATTCCTTGTTCTACCTAAAAATTATTTTGCTAAAAAAAGAAAACAAAACTCCCTCATATCTGGTTAAGCAGAATGTCTTTAAAATCGAGGCTACATTCCATGCCCATCCCTGAATCCGAGAGGGTTTCTTTGTGTAACTTTGGCTGTCTTGAAGCCAGCTCTGTAGACCAGGTTGGTCTTGAACTCAGAGATCCTCCTGCCTCTGTCTCTCGAGTTTTGGGATTCAAAGAAGTGCCACCACCACATGGTTACATTTTTTTGTTTATATCACTTCTGAGGAAACTATAGTTTAACATATGTAATCCCTGGAGCTCATCTCCCGCTGCAGGCCCAGTCAGGAGGGAACAGGCCTAAGCCTGGCCAGGGAGGCTCTTGAGAAACAAGAAGTTGAACAAAAGAGGAAGAGAAGCCTGCCTGGTGGTTGGGCAGTTGAGATAGGAGTGGCGGGGGATTGGGGCGGGGGTGGTAAGATTAATGCAGGCAGTTTTATGTGCATTTCCTTTTCCTGTTTGGTGATGGAAAGTCTAGCCACAACAAGTCCCATTTACGCTCTACCTGACTGACAGGCAGTACAGAGGACCCGTGAGTCATACCTAGGAGAGCACAGCCCGCCAGTCGACAGGCTGCAGCGATCCCAGCAACAACAGCTTCAGTTGTACTGAGGTCAAGTTTTCCACAGGAAAAGTAATCCAGGAAGAAGAGGGGCTCTGCACCTTGGGCGAGGATGTCGTTCACACACATCGCAACCAAGTCTTGACCTATGGAATCGTGCTTATTACACAGCTGGGCAATCTGTAGAATATAAACACCACACAGAATAAGCTCTACCTTTTATCTTGTTGGTTCAAACAGAGCTTTGCAAATGCCACTGCCTTTTGGCTAGCTGCTCAGAACCTCAGCACAGAAAGCACTACATTCTTTCCAGCTATGCTGTGCCCTTCTTCTTCTCTACAACATCTTTTCAACCAAGGGAACTGGAACACTGGTATTTAAGATGTGGACTGGAGCTACATGGTTGCAATAAATGGTTAGTCGCCATGGATCTTTTTTTTAGCTCACGCGTGTTAAGAAGAAAATTTGATAAACATAAAATTCATTTGAAAGACAAATTCCCCTTTCTCTTTCACAAAGCCTTTAATCACAAGTGTCTGGTTACCTTCAGTTTAGTTCCAACACCATCTGTTCCTGAGGCCAGAAGAGGATCTTTGAAACCAGCTGCTTTTAAATCAAAAAGACCAGCAAAGCCCCCAAGGTCAACACTGCAGCCTATCAGGGAGAGAACCAATGTTGCATTTTAACTGATAAGTTCATGGATACTGGCACCATTTCTTCCTGACAGTGGGTAATGTAAGAACTACCTTTTCTGAGAGTTCCACGGGCACAGATAACTAACCAAGCTGGGAGGAGATCATGTCCTTGGCTTAACAATAACTGACAGAGAACCTAACAATAATTTGAAAAACTTCCCTCGGCTGGCTCAATGTAAGGCCCAAATCAATTCACAATGCCATCGATCTATTTATTAGCAGGGTACAGGGTCTAATTTACCTGGTCTGGAGGTGGCTTTTGCTAAAGGCTGAATTTTCTTAACCAGCATATTTCCGGCTGCAATGTCTACTCCAGAGTCCTTGTAAGTCAGGCCCCTAGGGAAAGGAAAATGAAGATAGCACTTTAATGCCAGCAGAAAATATTATTTGAGAAGGTCTCTTTATGAAGACCATCTGTCCTGGAACTCACAGAGATCTGCTTGCTTCTGCGGGGATTAAAGGCGCGTACTACCACCCCATCAGGGAAAATTATTCTCATCTACAAAAACTTAAGGGCTAGGGAAATGGCTCAGCGGTTAAAGAACTTGCCCTAGGGATCCTGGATGGATACGCTGCCTGTCTGTAATTCCTGTCTGGCAAAGTGGAGATGCGGGGTTCCCAAAACAAGCTGGCTTATACAGAGGCTAGCCAAACCAGGGAACTGAGGTTGATTGAGACCCTTTCTCAAAGTATCGGTAAGGTGGAAAAATAGATCACACGTGCGAACGTGCACACACACACACACAGTCACTCATGAAGGGAAAAAGTAGCAGAAGACATTTGGCTTTCACATCCACTAAGGTGCTCACAATGTTGTAAGCCGGTGCCTGCACCCACCGGACTCCAGAGTGGAGCTGGGAATGATGTGTACTTAGCATCCGTGCCAGCTGATCTGACTGCGCTGCCTATACTGAGAAGAGCCTTTACTTGATCAAGTGTATCTTGCAGAGGTAATATACTATTTTTTAAAAATAAACGAATTTTGGAGACAGGTGGGCTTCAAACTTGCTCTGCAGTTGAGCGTGACCTCGGATTTTCAGTCTTTCTCCCGCCACTTGCCGAGTGTAGGAGTTAACGGGTGTGCGTTACCACACCTGATTTGAATTTTTTTCTAAGTTGTGATACAGGACGAATGGAAAAAAATAGGACAGAGATAAAGATTTGAGCATCTTAGACGTTTTTAAGTCTTGTTCAACTGAGTGAACAATTTCATGCAGCTGTGGTTACTAGCCATCTTTCCTCCCTGAGCCGCTCTCCATCTGACTGTCCCTGGCAGACAGACCACTAGTCTACTGGTTCTCTGTAGCAAACTCCCAATACTTCAGCCTCGGCCTCCCCAGGGCTGACATGACACACAAGAACCACTTTTGAGAAGAATATTTTACGACAGCTACTCTCAGGTTAACTCCAGTGTGAATAGAAACAAAATGCCAGAACCAAATTAAAAAAAAAAAAAATGGAATTAGGGAACTGGAGAGATGGCTCAGTGGTTAAAAACACTGACTGCTCTTCTAGAGGTCATGAGGTTAATTCCTACATGGTGGCTCACGACCATCTGTAATGGGATCTGGTGCTCTCTTCTGGAACACAGGTATACATGCAGATAGAACTCATATACATAAAATACATTTTAAAAAATTTTAAAAAATGTAATTAGGATTGTTAAGAATTCTGTAAAAATATCCTTAAAATGCAAAATGCGTTCTTACTGTCGCAGTATTCTGATCTGCTAGTCTTCTCATAGCTGAGGGCACTAGAAACACCATTGCACGCTGCTTTAGAAAAGCATGACAGAAATCAAGTTTGGGAATGGCACTGTGAATTCATTTGTCTTCCCTTGCAAAAGAGACTCTGGCTTCTGGGATACAGGGACAGATGAAGAAATGTTTTATTAAAGCCAAGCTGCTGGGCCCCTGGGAAGGCTGCCAGGCAACTCCCCGCCTGCAGTCCAGGGCCACTCACAGGATACGCAGCCCTAAAGGGAACATCTTGTTTGCTACAGTTAGGATTTAAGTCCCTTGCTAGGCATAGTGGCTCGGGCCATCAGATCTCTGTGAGTTCCAGGCCAGCCAGGGTGTCATAATGAGACTCCATTTAAAAAGAAAAAGGCAAACCAAACCAAAGGAAAAAACAAATTGAACTTCAGCCTCCTAAGGTAGAGAATTTCCATTTCTTGGTATTTTAAATTTTAAAAAGGGGAAACTTTGGCACAGTATTTTAAGTGTAGTATTTTAATAAAAGGGTTTTTAAAACTTATCTTTTGCTAAGGGCATAGGTTTTGAGAGATGGTTCAGTGATTAAGAGCACTTGTTGGTCTTGCCGATGATCAGGGTTTGGTTCTAGCACCTATATGTTGGCTCATAATCATCTCTAAACCCAGCTCTATGGGACCTGATGCCCTCTTCTGATCTGAGGACAACAGGCACATGCGATACACATACATACACCCACTGAAGAACTTAATGAAAGGCAATGTGATATTCTTTTTTCTCTTTTCTTGAGACAGGGTTTCTCTGTGTATAGCTCTGGCTGTCCTGGAACACTCAGGCTAGCCTTGAACTCAGATCCCCCTGCCTCTGCCTCCCAAGTACTATGATTAAAGGCGTGTGTCACCACTGCCCAGTGTGATATGTGATATTCTAAAAAAATAAAAAATAAAAAAAAAATCAAAACACTCATGTGGCAACCAACAGTTTATTTATTGATGTTAATTGAACCAGTAAGAGATTAAAACCACTCAGGTAGTAAAGGGACAAAGTAGGGACTGTGATCAAGCTCCAAACATTTATGTAGTAACTCAAGGAGTGACCATCTTTAGTGTCTTGACAAACTTTTCAAAAATAAGGAACTGCCAAGACGATTTTTCATTATTTATTCAAATATTACTTTGATCATTTCTTTTTGTTGTTATGGGTGATATATAAACTCTTACTGTAGACTGTCCTTGAATTTGAGATGCCCTTCCTATCTCAGCCTAGAACTAGTTTAGATTTCAATCAAAATATAAATGAAGGTCCAGTCAGTTCCACAAGCAGCAAACACAGACTGAGTTTCCTCCCAGCCAGGGGCCAGTTCTGAACCTGTGCCTGACCATCTCCGAGGGAGTCTTTACCTGGGCCGCTGGAGGAAGGCCACAGCACGGAAGCCAATGTCCTTTCTATAAACGGCTCCCTCAAACTTTAGAGCGTCGAGTCCTTTTCTGGCCTCATGAAGGGCTGACATGAGATTTTCTTGGACAGCTGTCACGGTGAGGACTCTGCCCCCGCTGGTCACCACTTTGCCGTCTTTAAGAGCAGTGCCTGCATGGAAGACCTGCAGTCCTAAAGCCTGGGCCTCAGCAAACCCTGGAAAAGAGCACAGTGAAAAACTGTTGCTTGTTTCTTCTTTTTTTGAGACAGGATCTTCACTATGTAGACCATGCTGGCCTCAAACTCAGTGATCTTCCTGTCTCTGCCTCCGAAGTCCCAGGACTGAAGACATGCTCTACAACAGAGATTTTAAAATAACATTTCATTCTGTGCTACGGTCCTGGCCGGTTTTGTGTGTCAACTTGACACGAGTTGGAGTTATCACAGAGAAAGGAGCCTCCCTTGAGGAAATGCCTCCATGAGATCCAACTGTAAGGCATTTTCTCAATTAGTGATCAAGGGTGGGAGGGCCCAGCCCATTGTGGGTGGTGTCATCCCTGGGCTGGTAGTATTGGGTTCTATAAGAAAGCAATCTGAAGCCGGGCGGTGGTGGCGCACGCCTTTAATCCCAGCACTTGGGAGGCAGAGGCAGGCGGATTTCTGAGTTCGAGGCAAGCCTGGTCTACAGAGTGAGTTCCGGGACAGCCAGGGCTACACAGAGAAACCCTGGCGCGGAAAAAAAAAAGCAATCTGAGCAAGCCAGTAACATCCCTCCATGGCCTCTGCATCAGCTCCTGCTTCCTGCCCTGCTTGAGTTCCAGTCCTGACTTCCTTTGGTGATGAACAGCAATGTGGAAGTGTAAGCTGAATAAACCCTTTCCTCCCCAACTTGCTTCTTGGTAATGTTTGTGTAGGAATAGAAACCCTGACTAAGACAGTCCTATTTTAAAAATTCTAGTTTCTGGGGAGTGAGAAAAAAACAAGAACACAAGTATAGTTTCAACGAGGGAGGGGAAAAATAACTAAGTGGTCGAAGCTTAAAGGTATGGTTAGTTTTTCTTCACAAGCGGTTTCAAAGATAACTACACTACTTCTTTAACTGTGAAACAGCTAGTTACATAAAGATAACCCTCTCTCACCTCCATATCTGTCTCCTGTCCCCACTTGGTGTGATAATGTGCTAACCGAGGTCTCTCTGAGTGTTTGACTGCACAGTGCCACCTAGCACAAACTACTTCATGCCTGCTGATAGTGTCCAACTCTGTTACTGGAATTGCTATCACACTTCTCAGCCCCAGTCTGAGGAGAAATTTCATCAACACAAAGGCTCTTGGTTCAATCTCATCTTTCTGTTCCCACCCAAAAGCATGTAATTCCTGAGTGTGTGAGACCACAGGGTGACAGACTTCTTGCTTTCTTTGCTGGGTAGGATAATAAACATAGTTCTTGAATCAAACACACCATCTGAGTACTACCATGGCTGCACTACAGCACGCTGGGGACCACAGAGGTTTGTGGCTGGATGGCAAAACTTTCCTGGCACTTTGTTTTCATTTATAAACAGACTTAACACCATTTAACCAGATAACCTACAGCCTGTTAAAAAAAAAGTGTGTGGGTGTGTGTGTACTAGGCCTTTCACACTTTGAATCCTGCCACAGAAGTTATTCCCTGGCACACTGTACCCGCATAAAGCAGAGCTTGTGTGTTTAAAATCTCACTCGTTCATGCTAACAATGCCGACTCTCACACGGTCCACCACCCTGGCTCTGGGAAGGTGGAGGTGCGGGCTGCAAGGGGATCACACTGGAAGCCTGACCAGGTCGATCACATCTCCTGGAGCGGGAAAGGCTGTGAACAGCACTCACTGTGGCTAACCTCTTGCCCGTTGCTCCTCACCTGTTATCTCCACGCCTTTGGTGTAGGCTCCAGGGTACCCTTCACTAGCCATGACAACAGTTACGGCACTGTGGTTTTCTAGCCAAACAGGCAGAGACGTGCTCAGCAGGCCATCTAAGGTGGCCTGAATGACTTCATAAAGGTCACTTTTAAGAAGTGGGAGGATGACCTGGAAGAACAGAGTCAGGAGGTAGATGAGATAAACTTTCCACAGCCTCCCTTCTCCACTGTCCCCATCTCACTCTCGGGCACACTGACTGACACATTTCTCAACAGTGCCTGTTCAGCACTGGAACGCAGTGAGAAAAAACAGTGCTTTCCCTCTAATCAGCAGCTGTTGATACTGCTACTGCTGCTGGTGTTATTATTACCACCATCATTGTCAAGTCTCTTTCTATAGCCCTGTCGTCTGGAACTCACTGTGCTGAACAGGCTGGCCTCAAACTCAAGAGATCCATCTGCCTCTGCCCCCTAAGCGTTAGGATTAAAGACATGCACCACCACAGCAGGCAGGATTTTATGTATCATTACCCACCTGGCATTCTGGATCACCAAAACGGCAATTAAACTCCAAAACTTTTGGGCCATCTTTGGTCAGCATTATGCCAGCATAAAGAATTCCTTTATTTAAAAAAAAAAAAAAAAGAAAAAAGAAAAAAAAGAAAGGAAATCAATCTGTAAAGGCATAACTACAAGAGTGCATTATGACTATAAGACCTAGAATATGAATTGTTTAGAGATAAAGTCTCATGTACCTCGGGCTGGCCTTGAGCTCATTTTGAGGTTGAGGATAGCCTTGAACTTCTGATGCTTCTACCTCCCAGGTGCTGGGATTGCAGGTGTGTTCTACCATACCTGATCTATGGTAGTACAGCTAGAACCCAGGGCCTCAGCCATGCCAGACTCAGGCTTTATCAGCTGAGCTTCAACTCTAGCCCCAGAGTGTACAAGCTTCTGACACTAGACATCTCAATGGGCTTACAACTGTAGAAAAGACAATTCATTCCGGCAGAGCAGACAGTTACCGTCAAGCTCTGTGTCAACCTGCTTACCTGTGTACGGCGCTCCCTCCTGCTGCATGCCGTCTACTGTTCTCTGAAGAATAGTGTTTTTAATTTTTACTAACAAATCCTTAGAAACCTAGGGAACACACAGAAACATTTAAATGTAACTTTTGTTTGGCTAGCCGTGGAGGTGTATGTCATTAATCCTAATACCTGGGAGGCAAGGGCAGGCATATTGTGAGTTTGAGACCAGCCTGGTCTACATAAAGAGTTCCATGCCAGCCAGGCCAATAGAGGGACCTGTCTAAAAACTAAACAACAAAACCAAACCCTCACAATGGCCTGTATCTTTACAGAACAGATCTCCAGGAGATAAACAGTTTCATAATCAAGGACACATTGGTGGCAAGAAAAGGAACTAACCAGGAGTCCCTCAGCAATGGCGAGTCAGTGTCTACTCTCACTTTTCATCAATTGTAAAGATCCAAGCATGGCCCCGCCTACCTCCACCCAGTCGAGGTCGGTGGCAGTCACTGTCTCACCTCAGCAGGGCTAAAAGTAGCTCACTTTTCCCCAGACACCATGCTAAAATTAAGTTTTCTCCTCTCCCCTCCTCATGTTCCTCAGGAATCCTCCTAGTACATTCTATCCACAATTCTAAGCCTACATACCTATGGATAGGAGTTAGTAAATTTAACTGAGGAAATAAGGGTTACAGACAGTTGTCTCAAGATCACTATTACCAAAGTCTATAAAAAATGCTTGCTTGCTTTTGCTGTTTGTTTGTTTGTTGAGACAGAGCCTTCCTATGTAGCCCTGGCTGGCCTTGTACTCAGAGACCCACCCTTTTTGCCTCCCAAGTGCTGGGATTTAAGGTGTGTGCCATGCTCTGGATGGTTGTAAGTTGCTCTCAGGCCCTCAGAAGCGGATTGGTCCAGAGTCAGACTGCAGGCGGGCCAGCGAGCGCACAGTACCTGAGGGGCTGGGCAGTAGGCTCCCATTCCCCCTGTGTTGGGGCCCTGGTCTCCATCCTGCAATCGCTTATGGTCTTGTGCTGGGGGCATTGGGGCCACTGTCTTCCCATCAGTGAAGCACAGGCACTGTGGAGACAATAAGTCAGTCCAGTCAGGTTAAACTAAATGTCAAAAAGTCATACAGGACTCTTCTGAGAGGACAAGGTTTCATTTCTGAAGAAAGCAGTCAAAAATTAATTCCTAAGTCAGATGGCTGGAGCCAGAAGACCATGGATATCCAACTTAAATGGAGGTTTTACCTAAGACAAAGATCAACCTTCCCACTGTTGAGACCACCAGCACTCCTACTATATTTAAGGTGCACGTGCTGTGTATGTGAAACAAAGACCATGAATGTTTAGAACCTCCATAGTGTGAGTTAAGTCCAAGTGTACCCACCAACATCTATACCAGTGGTTCTCAACCTGTGGGTCATGACCCCTGAAAGGGGTCACATATCAGATATGCTGCATGTCATTTACATTGCAATTCGTTATCAGCAACAACCTCACAGTTAGGAAGTAGCAAAAAAAAAATTTTATGTTTGGGGATCACCACAACATAAAAGGGTCACAGCATATGGAGGCCGAGAACCACTGCTGTAGGGGACGGTTAAGAGAGAACACACGCATTGTCTCATCTGAATTGAAGTGTGCACGTCCTCTGAAACTGCTGGGCTCATGTTCTCACAGGGAGCAGCCAGAGTTAAGTAAGGTTTTTTGAGGGGAGTAGGGATGTGTTAAAGGCAGAGATGGCTGTACATACAGACACTTCCTCCCCTTCCAGAAGCTCTTCCACAACAACCGTTTCACCAGCTGCTCCAAAAGACTTCTCCTAATTGGAAAATTTAAAGGCCTTGTAAATTTTAAAGCTTTTAATATTTACCAAGTTGACTTATAGAACTGTTTCCATTTGAGTTATGAAATACACAAAGCATCAGAATTCTTTCTTTCTTTTCTTTTCTTTTTTTTTTGGTTTTTCGAGACAGGGTTTCTCTGTGTAGCCCGGGCTGTCCTGGAACTCACTCTGTAGACCAGGCTGGCCTCGAACTCAGAAATCCGCCTGCCTCTGCCTCCCAAGTGCTGGGATTAAAGGCGTGTGCCACCACCGCCCGGCCCAGAATTCTTTCTTGTCTCAAGACTTAACACAGATTTTTCTGGTCTTTCCTGTGACAGCAGGCAGAGCTCACACTGTACAGATGTGACGAACACATCTCTCAGTTTGCTGACACAATTTCATAATCATCACTTCATCCTTATTCTTGAAGATGACCACATAGCTTTGTCCACATAAATTAGACAAAACCGAGTATGTGAAAATAGATTTCTCTAAGAGGTTAAGTCATAATTATCAATGTAGATTATGAAGGAAACATTGTATCCACCCACTGCTCCACTTCTAAGACTTGGAACACACCAGACAAACGCTTTTGTTCTCTTGGACTAGGAGAATGATCTGTAAGCCCCATAGGCCAAAGACCTTCTACCTTTCAGTAGCAGACTCTTAGTCATGGTTCAGAAGTTGGTGCAGCTCAGGACGTGCCAGTTTGTAAACATGGGTAACACATAGCACAGGGAGAGCTAACTTTCCAGTGCTTGGTACATTCTGAGGCCCACTCTGAAAACCTGCAGCATCTATCCACTGTACAGAGGAGCTTTCAGGAGCACCCACCTACCTGCATGATCTCCTGTACAGCTTTGCAGGCTTCTGCTTTGCTCTTTGCCACAATCACCCCCTTCCCTGCTGCAAGGCCACTGGCCTTCACAACCAAAGCAGGAAAGTTCGCACTGTGAAGACAGGGGAGCAAACAGCTAGTGTTCTGTGATTTTTAACAGTATGTTTCAGCAGAATTGAAAGGGACACAGAAAGAGTACTCCAGCATCATGGTACTTCTTGCCAAAAAAATTTTTTTTATATTCATTCCTTTGTAATTCTGATCATAAAGCATGCACAATTTTGCCTTATTTCCACATATAGCGAGGTCACATAAGGAAGAATCATTGAAAAAAATAAGCAGATCTGTAGAACAGACATGAAATAATCCTTAAGATACAAAGCAAAGCCACTCACTTACATAAGGGATACTGCTGTAGGAGACTAATACTGGCAGACACCCACAGACCATTTCTAGAACACACAAAGCAATGGAGTAGGCTGGAGATCTGGAAAGAGGCTTACCCAAAGTAAGTAACAAAGCTGTCACTTACCCAAGGCGTATGAGTACAGGGTAACAATAGTCAGTGGTTAAGAGACTCTGTAGGAGCCGGGCGGTGATGGCGCACATCTTTGATCCCAGCATTTGGGAGGCAGAGGCAGGTGAATCTCTTGAGTTTGAGGTCAGCCTGGTCTAGAGAGTGACGGCCAGGACTACACATTTAGTCCTCCCTTGCCCACAACCCCTGGAAAGAGCCTTGCAGGATGAAGAATGAATAAAGAATGAACTAGGGTCAGCAGGGTGGCTGGAACCCACATGGTGGAAAGAGAAATGATTCTTTTTTTTTTTTTTTTAAAGATGTATTTATTTATTTTATTATGAGTACACTGTAGCTGTCTTCAGACACACCAGAAGAGGGCATCCAATCTCTTTATAGATGGTTGTGAGCCACCATGTGGTTGCTGGGATTTGAACTCAGGACCTCTGGAAGAGCAGTTTGTGCTCTTAACCGCTGAGCCATCTCACCAGCCCCGAGAAATGATTCTTACAAGCTACAGTCTGATAAAAGTGTCGAGTTGTACACACACACACACACACACACACACACACACACATATACACAACTGAAAGGAAAACACACTGGGTGTCTGGAGGGAAGAACAAATGGGGAGAAGGCATGCATTCACAGAGTACTCAACGCCTTCCACATGTAGGAGGGAAGGGTACCCGATGGACTCAGGCTCCATCCCAGCACCAACATGGTGGCTCAGAACTCCAGACCTGGGGCAGCTAAGCCCTCACCTCACCTTTATGGACTCGAGGCCATTCATGCAGGGAACATAGCCATACACGAAAAAGAAATAGACCTTAAAAAACCAAAAACCAAACCTTACAAATTCAGTAACTCTGCTGGGTATGGTGGATCACACCTACTATCCTAGCACTTAGGAAGCTGAAGCAGGAGGACTGCCATTAGTTCAAGATCATGCTGTTGCTGTAACCAATCACTGTGTTTCTGGGTTGCAGGACAATATGTATTTCCTCTTAGAGATTTCTCAGTAGTAAAGACATCAGCATACTATCTACAAGATTATTCAAGAGAAGCATGCAGAGAATCCTAGGCTTCTTCTTCTTCTCCTTTTGGTTTGAAACTGGATCCATGTAGCCCAGGCTGGCTTTGAACTGATCCTTCAGCTTTTATCTCTCAAATGCTGGAGAATCCCATCTTGTTTAGTGTTGAAAAATGAAATAAGTTATTTTATTGAGAGTATATTTCCAGTCGGGGGGTGGTGGCACACGCCTTTAATCCCAGTACTTGGGAGGCAGAGGCAGGCGGATTTCTGAGTTCGAGGCCAGCCTGGTCTACAGAGTGAGTTCCAGGACAGCCAGGACTACATAGAGAAACCCTGTCTCGAAAAACCTTTAAAAAAAAAAGAGTATCTTTCCATAATTAATTCAATATAAACTTGTCAAAACCTAAGAAGTAAACATTTTTTATTCTTTTTTTTTTCTCTGTGTAGCCCTTGCTGTCTTGAAACTCACTCTGTAGACCAGGCTGGCCTCAAACTCAAAGAGATTCACTTGCCTCTGCCTCCCAAATGCTGGGATTAAAGGCATGCGCTACCACTGTCCTAGCCTAAGCATTGTGTTTTTAACAGGAAAGTGACTTTACATTTAGGTGCCATTATAAAACTCTGCCCTTTAAAGTCGCCTTCTTCTCACCTCGTGATAAAGCTGCAGGCATCTTCAGGGTCGGTGAACGCTCTCCACTGTGCAGTTGGGATTCCATGTCGGTCCATAAACTCCTTGGCAAACTTTTTGCTGGACTCTAATTGAGCTGCTTGGGCTGTGGGGCCAAAGCATGGCACTCCCGCAGAAGTCAGGTCCCCAGCAAGTCCTACAGAAGCAAACAGACATCCAGATGGTCCAGGGACTCTATGGATTTAGGCTGAATATGAATTATTAGATTAAACCTTAAGGGTTGAAAGCCCCTCTTCTAATTATTTGTATCTTATTACAAATCCTCATCAAGTGATTCAGATGCAATGATCTCTAAACTTCTGTGGGCATCATTGTATCAATGAGAGATAAAGTTTTACCTGCAGCCAGAGGGGCCTCCGGTCCAACAACTACGAGCTCAATCTTTTCATCTTTGCAGAACTGGGCAAGAGCAGTGTGATCATTGACGGAGACAGCTATAAGCAGAAAATATAAATGTGCATGTGCAAAAATACCCCCAGTTAACAAAATAAACCAAGCACTAGCTGTAGTAAGTAGAAGTAGAAGTTGAGTGACTCCCAATATTATAATGTGACTGCCCTGTCCCAGTACAGGTTACAGAGTAAATAGACAAACTCAGACAATACACTCAGAAACTTGTCTTTTAAATGTCAAAGTTTATTGAAAAATCCAGTAAGTATTAGGTACTGTGGTAAGCCCTGTGATCAAGATGTTACAACAAACTAGGATCCTTAATCTTGGAATATTAATAATATAGTCATGAATATTAGTAAATACATAAGCAATAGCAAATATGTTCAGATTAAGCAAATCTGCTCTGAGGCAAACTGGGAGGCTAGTTTTGGTGGGGTCAGGAAGGGCCTTTGAGGTAGAGCTGTTTAAATCATGGCCAAAGAAGGCAATGATTCTATGTAAGAAAACTCTTCTCCATGTCTAGAGAAGGCCAGGATCTCCATCCACACACAGCTGGGCCCAGTTGGATTAAGTAGATCAGTACAGCAGAGGCAACAAGTGAGGGCACACCTCCCCTCAGCTGCTGCAAATGGCAGTTAATTTATGACTATCCTGGGTGACTCTGATGGGTGGGTCCCTACAACCCCAATTGTACACACAACACCTTGTCTCTAGACAAAGCAGCTCCGAGAAGGAGGTATTTTCTTATTATTTCCATCTTGCCTCTAATTCTCTCTGTAAATATGATGGGCTATTGTGCAAGCAAGGGGAAATGAGACAGGTCTTTGTAAGGGTAAGATGAGGAGCTTGGGTTTTATCCTACATCCTGCAAACTGTTTAATGTAGTTTCTGAACTGGTCACTAATGGGTCCTGAACCCACATTTGACAGTCCCATCCAAGCTTCCATTCACATAAAATGGCTTCGATCTATGCGGTGCACTTGTTGCCTTTTCAATCACTGTGATTCATAAGGCTGAAAACACTCTACTCTCTGTTTACCTCATACAGTGAGAATTCATGTTACTACCTTAAAAATGTAAACTTAGAACGCATTCAAACTTAAATAGAAATACACTTTATTAAAGGACACAGGTGAGCTATCGTTTATTATCAACACATATTAACCACCACCCCCCATTTTGAAACATAATTACCAGCATTGGAGATCTTCCCAGTGCAAGCGGTGCCTGCATTTCCTGGGGCAACCAACACTTGTTTGACATGAGGGGACTGTGCGAGTTTCCAGGCCAGGGTATGTTCCCTTCCTCCACTACCAATTACAAGAACGCGGGCTGCCATTGCTGTCTCCGAAGCAGGGATTCAGAAGCAAAATGAAACCTGCAGAAAGAAAAATGTAGTTGACTTTTTAGAATACATGTATTTCGAAAAACAATTTCTCTTTTTTGGTGGTGTTGTATTAATTGTTATGTGTACTGGTGTTTTGTCTGCATGTATGCCTGTGCACCATAGCTGAGCTGGGTGTCCATGGAGGCCAGAAGAGATTGTTGGATCCCCTGGAACTGGTGTTATATTATAGGTGATTGTTAGCTATGGTGTGGTTGCTGGTAATCAAAGCCCAGACCCCTAGAAGAGTGGTCAGTGCTCGTAACTGCTGAGCTGTGTCTCCAGCTGTTCTTTATGTTGTGAGAAAGCCATGCTGTGTTGTGCAGGCTAGTCTCAAACTCATGGCAAAGCCCCTGTTTTAGCCAGCTTCCAAGTGCTGGGATACAGAAAGGTAGTACCGTGCCTGGCTATACAAATTATAATTTATAGATAGCGTTTTCACTTGTTCTCATACAAGTGACATTTTCATCCAGAGATTCATTATTTAGAAATTGGGATTTATGGCAGGACATGCTGGTGCAAGCCTTTGGATCCCAGCTCTTGGGAGGCAGAGGTAGGTGGATCTGAGTTTGAGGCCAGTTTTCTTTACAGAGGAACTTCTAGGACAGCCCCGGGTACACCAAGAAAGAGTGTCTCAAAAACAAACAAACAAACAAACAAACAAACAAACAAACAAAACCCAAGAGCTAGAGAGATGGCTCAGGTTGCTCTTCCAGAGGACTTGAGTTCAGTTCCTAACATTTGTATGGTTTGTAACTCCAGATCCAGGGGACCTGACCTTCTTCAATGACTTCCTTAGGCACAAGGCACACAAGGTACACATAAATGCAGGAAAAATACTCATAAAATAAAAAAACTAAAAAAAAAATCAGAAAAAAAACCCCCTCAAAACCTGGAGATTAGAATTGGAAAGATACGACTATCATCACAGGAAAAGTGGGCATGTGCTAAGGAGGTAGACCCACTGACAAAGACCAAACACCTCCATAACCATAAGCCTACACAAATCTTTTCATTGTAACTTACCCAATCTGTAATATTATAACAGTAAACCCAACCAACCAATCAAAAACCTGTACACTAATATAGCACCTTATCTGAGAAATAATCTACCAACATTCCTTCTCTTCTGTGAGATCTGATAATCATTAACCCTTAGCAAGAAAATGGGTTTTGATATTTACTTATTTATTCAGGAGATGGGGGCCTGCTACTTTGCTTACCCTAGACCTGAATTCCTGAGCTCAAGAGTCTCTTGTGCTAGTGTGTGTTGGCACACTCTAATCCCAGCACTCAGGAGGGAGAGGCAGGAGGATCTCTGAGTTTGGGGGCAGTCTTAACTACAGAGTGAGCTCTATGACAGCAAGAACTGCAGAGAAACCCTGTCTCCAAAAGCTGCCCCCCCACCCCCAAAAAAAGAAGGCAAGAAGAAAAAAAAAGATTCTCTGTCCTCAGTCTTCCAAGCAGCTGGGACACCAGGCATGTGTCATTATACCTAATGTTGGATGTTTCAAATTTATACCCAAATTTAAACCTTGATATGGTACAGAGAACAAGCATTAACAGTACACAATTTCTCTGTCAAGGGCCAGGAAATAAATATATTTGAGGGCCATCTGTGCACTGTCCAAATTATGGAGTTTGTATTGTAATGTTGACGCGACATTGATGTACTGTCCCTTCATAAATGTGTATCACCCAGAAGATCAATTTATGTAATCAGTGAGCTCTAAACAACAGGAAGCCATTATGAACAGGAGGGACATAACAAACTAAGAGTATTTTGGGCACTGTAACTTCAACTCCATATGTACTAAAACCAGTTTTCCTTCAACATTTTCTTTTCCTCTGTATCTGTATCCCTGCTGACTGAAACCTTGCTATGCAGGTCTCAGGCTTCAGAGAGATCCTCTGCCCTCTGCCTCCCTAGTGCTGAGAAAGTGTGTGCCACCACATCTGGCTCCTCTCACCATTTTTGTTTGGTGTCTGTACAAAAACAAGTGGCCCAATCATTTGTTCATTGTCCACAGCTTGCAAGTTTATGATTTGAGATTTTATGGCAGGTTCTGGATTGGAAATGTGTTAGAGAAATCAAAATTAAGCACTAACTCATCTCACTTGAATACAGGCATTTGTTAAAGTTTAGCTGGGGTGGTGGTGGCTGGAGAGATGGCTCAGTCCTCCAGAGGTCCTGAGTTCAATACCCAGCAACTATATGGTGGCTTACAACCATCTGTAATAGGATCTGATGCCTTCTTCTGGTGTGTCTGAGGACAGTTACAGTGTACTCCTATACATAAAATAAATAATTCTTAATAAAAAAAAGAATTAACTGAGATGACATTAAAATACTGTATACTACAAAGTTCTCAGAAATAGGAAATGCTAGTTTGTTATATTTCTTCATATACCTAATTGATATCTATTGCTTAGAATAGAAGACTTGTGTCCAAATTCTCGAACAAAAAAAAGGAGGGGGCAAAGATATTATGCAGAAGATGGTTACAGAAAAAAAAACCCTGAAATCTGTAACCCTTAAACTGATACTTTATTTTGGGATTACATATTTAAAGAAAAACCAAGCCGACTGGCAAAGTAGCCCATCGGTTAAGGACACTTACTTAGTACTCTTGCAGAGGGCTGGGGTTTAGTCTCTCAGCACCCACAAGGTGGCTCACAAACATCCTAACTCAGAGTCCAGAGACTGAACGGCTTCTTCCGGCTTCTTTGGGGGCGTTCATTGTGTGCACGTGGGTACAAACATACATGTAAGGGACAACACTCCTACACATGAAATAGACTTTAGTTCAATTCTATGTGTCACTTTCTTAGAAATAGCTTAAGCCATTAGACCTTTATATCTAACTTGTATAAGAACAGCAGTGCAAGAAGACAATTTTCATTTACAATTCAAAATTTGTGAAACAGCAGTACTAGTCTCTTCACCAGGAGAGGCTGGGTGCCTGGGCTCCGGTGTAAACAGGGCCTTACTAGCCGGGACATCCGGATTTTTGTAACTTCTTGGGTGTCAGTTAACTAGCAGGCATTTTATAGCGAGAATAAGAGCCAGGTAAGAAGAGAATAAAAGAATCGGGTAAAAACACTTCCAAATATTTGTTTTAAAAAAGTAGAACCCAGCCGGGCGGTGGTGGCGCACGCCTTTAATCCCAGCACTTGGGAGGCAGAGGCAGGCGGATTTCTGAGTTCGAGGCCAGCCTGGTCTACAGAGTGAGTTCCGGGACAGCCAGAACTACACAGAGAAATCCTGTCTCGAAAAACCAAAAAAAAAAAAAAAGTAGAACCCAAATACCAAAGTGGTCCAGGTAAACGGTTAGTGACAATGCTAAAACCAGAGCCGATAAAAAGCCATCGGTGTATAGGGTCTGTCTTTAAAAGGCAGAGATACACAGAAACCCGGCCTCAGAATTAGAAAGCTGGAAAGATGGACCAGGCCGACCTCCGTCAAGGCCGTGCAAAGCACGTGGCCTTTTCGCCAGCCACACCAGTTTCAGTAGTAGCCCCGGTCGCCGAAGTTCAACCCACAGGTCAAAACATAAACGCGGTCCACGCATCATCTTAAAAACTAAGGGATTCACGCACCTGCAAGCCCCGCCACGCAGCTCCCACTCGCACCCGCCACTCGCACCCGCCGGAAGTTGGCCCGGGGAATCCAGCGCGCTCCGGCCTCTGCCCCGCCCCTGAAGGGCTCTGCTGCTTATTGGCCGGCCCACCTGGGTCCCCGCCCGCGAGGCGATCCGTGGGGGTTCCTCCCGCCCTAGGGTGCGGTCGGAGCCTGCTTTCTAGCCTGGCTCAGAATCCTGGGGACGGCGATTAAAGCTAATGCTTGTCTGGGGGTGCCACATAAGGTTCTTGTTTACCCCAGAACCTCTTGCACTGGGGGCAGAGCCATGGCTACCTAAGTGTGGCTGCTAACCCAGCGCCAGGGCGGAGCGGCTGGGGCTGGACTCCGGACGAGTCCTAGTGCACCCCGTTTAGAACGCAGGTCGCTCAGACGCTCCAGCCTTTGCTAAAAATACGTGAGCCCGGTTATAGGAAGTACCGAGACAGAATGGGAATTGTGCCTTTCCACTCCACAGTGGGGATGGGGATTTCTTTCTCATGCACGTCTTCCTGACCCAAGTAAACTTGGCGCTTGCAAAAAACACGTTAAAGCTCCGTGCCAGACAATCTGAGGCCTTTCTTGTTCCATTTTTTTCATGGCCTCTAATCTCAGGCATTTACTCGCTACAGAAAGCCTCTCAGAAGTCCCCTCAGGCTGAGGGCACCAACAGCCGAACTGTCTCGGGAGCGACTTCTCCTGTAATGGCGCCTGCGTCAAACACTAACATGGCGGACTAGTTCGTGCGCGGCGCAAACGTCAGCACCTCTACCCCGGCGGCTCAGAAACAGCGGAGGAGAGCGGGCCGGTGCTCGCTGATTGGCTCGTGGGTGGAGCGAGCCCGTGCGGACGCTCCCCCACGAGCCAATAAGGAAAGGGGTAAAAGGAATTGGCCGCTGCGCCTCCTCCCGAGGCATGCTGGGAGCCTGGAGGACTAGCGAGGAGGAGTTGAGAGAACGGAGCGGACGCCATGGCGGCCGACATCGAGCAGGTTTTTAGGTCTTTCGTGGTCAGTAAATTCCGGGAAATACAACAGGAGCTTTCCAGGTAAACGCTTCCCAGACTTTTCTGCTCCTCGCGGGCTGTTAGGGCTTCGTCTATCCTTCCGTGGCATCTTTCACGGAGACGCTGTCGTTTCTCGGCTCAGGCCCCGCTACGGCCCCGCCTGGGCCTGGGATCCATTTTCCGGGCTCCCCCCCCCCTCCTCATCCTCCGCTCGTTCCTTTCGAGAAAGATCACGGGGCGGTGTTCGCACACGCCTTTTCTTTCTTCGAGTTAACCTGTTCACCTTTTTCTCGTTTGGACACCCCCTACCCTCCAGCTACTCGGAGGCCCGGTGTCCACCAGGGACGGGCCTAGTTCCTTTCCCAGCTCCTCCTCCGTCGCCGCCTTTCCCCTCCCCCTCCCCGCCTCCGCGCATTTCGCCGGCCGGTGTCTATGGCCGGAAAGGGTCTCTAACGGCCGCTTCTTGGGTAATCTTAAAACTTCTTTATTATTGTACGCTTCAGGTCGTTTGGCCACCGGAGCCTATTTATTAGACGATTCGTGCCCCAGTTAGTGCTCTGTGCTTTAGACCGGATAGCACTCTTTACACAGTTGTAAACTAAAACATGTAAGACACAAGATAAAATATTCGACAGGACGATAGAACGGGGCTTTGAAACTGCTGGATGCTTAATTTTATTGAGTAGAAAGTAGAGTTTTTGTGTAGATTTGTTAATTTTCTTGCTACCCCGACTTAACGGACGGATTTGAACATCGTGCTGTTATTTTGTCACTGCCAGTGTACTTCAGAGATTAGCCTTGGCTCTCAAAATTTCATGTTGAAGAGATCTCCTCACTTGTTTACTCAGGAAAATAGTGCGGGTCATGTTAAATTGTTTTCTTTTGAAGGTTGTTTTGTATAAAACGACCATTTCTTTTAAAACACGGAAGGAAAGATAACTTAAAAGTAAACATTCAGAGATAAATATTTTTTACATTTTTTTTTTTTTTACTAATGGTGTAAGTTGAGAACAGAGCAATACATGAGTTAGAACAATCAGCTGATAAAGAGTTGTAAACTATATGCCCAAATTACCTAGGATTATGGATACAATAACATTAATAATATTTTATTCTAGAAATTGATTTTTCCAAGATAGTGTTTTGTTTTTTTTTTTTTTTTTTTTTTTGGGACAGATTCTAATGTCATGGCTTGCAACCTTGCCTTGTAGCTGAAACTGACCTGTTGTCATCTATCAATGGGTGGCATCACAATTTTTTTTAAGTAATATAAATATTTTATCCACTGTGTTGCATTTTAATGTTTTGAGACATTGGCAACTATTTTTTTTTTAATGAGATAGAACGTAAACTAAGGGAATATAACTTTTCCTGAAAACCTTTGTTTTTTTGATACAGGGTCTCACTAGGTAGTTGTGGCTGACCTAGAATTCACTATGTAGATCAGGCTGGCCTTGAACTAATAGGGATCTGCCTGCCTTTGCTGGGATTAAAGCAGCAGCTTCCATCATTCGGAAACTCAAGCAATCTCTTGTACTGATTGTATTTACTTTTTTGTTGGGTGGGGGTTGGTGACTAGGTTTCTTTGTGTGGTTCTGATTGTTCTGGAACTGGCTCTATAGACCAGGTTGGCCTTGAACTTACAGCGACCCACTTGCCTCTGCTGAGATAAAAAGACTTGTACCACAGTGCCTTGCTGGTATGTTTTCTCTTAGTGTGATCATTTTGTATTGTGCTTTAGACATAATATACTATGAACAGGTTTGTCTTTCAAAGTCTGAATTATTTGAACACTTTTCATAACTACATAAATTCCTTTTTAGAATATTGTTGGGCAGAAAAATGGCTTAAAATTCTAACTGCTTTTTAGTAATTGTAATTAACATTCTGGTAGCTTTAAGGAAAATTACTTTTTATACATTGACTTTTTTTTCATTTTCTTTATTTTATTTTTTGAGAAAGCTCTCCCTGCCTCTGCCTCTGCCTCTGCCTCACAGTGCCTGGATTGTCCTCATGCCCAGCCCTAGATGACTGAAGCAAACTTTTAATTCTAGTGCTCAGGAGGCAGAGGCAGGAAAATTTCTGTCAGTTAGTTGGTCTACAGTAGTAAGTTCCAGGCCAGACAAAACAGAGAGACCCTGTCTTAAAAAAAAGTATAAATGTGTAGAAAATAAAATAATTTTTGAGAGCATTAGAAAAAGCAGCATGCTTTATGGCATAATCTAAAAACATTTTTTAGATTTGCCACTTCAGTGAGCTATTGTTTCCCTATTTGCTTATGTATTCATCAGTATAGGTGGTGAGACTAATACACAATTTATGGTATATAGTTTTTTACTCCATTTAAAGAAACAATAGCAGTCTTGATTTTAGAGTCTTGTTAAAATTACATGATTTTGCCGGGGAGTGGTGGCACACACCATTAATCTCAGCAGTTGGGAGGCAGAGACAGGTGGATTTCTGAGTGCGTGGCCAGAGTGAGTTCCAGGACAGCCAGGGCTACACAGAGAAACCCTGTCTCGAAAAACCAAAAAAAAAAAAAAAAAAAATTACATGATTTTAAAAATAAGGTGATAGGCCAGGTATGGTGGTGCATGCCTTTAGTCCCAGCATATGGCAGATCTTTTAAGTTTAACTCAGCCAGGGCTACATAGTGAGGCCTTTGATTTGAAACAACAATAGAAAGTGGCAGTAGTCAGTACTTAGAAATGTTAATTCTTACCCTAACAGGGTTGTGTGTTAGAAAACCAGTCATTCATCACTAAAGTGTTTTGTTTCTCTAATAAAACTGTTAGCAGGTAGCAGTTCATGTGTATTCAGGTATTCAAACTGAATGCATTTTAAATTTTTTGCAAGTTTACACAAAAATAGTAAAAAATGTTTACATGAATGACCTTGTTTTATCTACAGTGATGTTCTGACCCTGTGATCTGAAAACAAGCTATTGATCATTTTACTATTAATATAAATGAATTGCCACTTGTTCTGTGTAAATTTCTTGAATTTCAGATATTAAGTAAGCAGACTTTTAAAAAAATAGGTATAAAGTACTAGATATGGTTTTCTTTTTAAAATGCACAGCATTTCAGTCACAGTCTGAACATGAAGAGGCTACAAGTAACCCTTTCCATGGTGTTTCCCTGGATGACTTGTAATCAGTACACAGTGTGGCTTGATGGTGGCCACACTTTCTACCATAGTGCTTGGTTGTCTAGGTTCTCTTTGTGGGTGTGAACTGGCTAGTTAATACTTAGGTCACTGGAAGCTTTAAGTTGTTGTAATAATAATGATAATTTTCTTTCTTTTTCCTTAAGATAGGGTTTTCTATGTATCCCATGTTGTCCTAGAACTCCCAGCGTAGACTAGGCTGGTCTTCAGCTCAACAGAGACCCTCCTGCCTCTGCCTCCTGAGTGCTGAGTGCTGGGATTAAAGGCCTGTGCCACCACTTCTATCTAGCTTACCTTAATTTTTGAAACATACTTCGAAATCTGATTTCAAGACTTCTTTTAACTGTCACAGTTCTGAAAACTGTACTAATGACAAACGTTTGAAATAGAAAATGAGGTTATGGGTAATATAATTTAATGTAAGGTTATGTTAATTACATTATTAATTTTGAATTACTGATTTATTATGATATGATGGCAGTATTCATGAGTTTTGAAATTTTTTTTCTTGTCAAGTGGAAGGAGTGAAGGCCAGCTGAATGGCGAAACAAATGCACCTATTGAAGGAAACCAGGCAGGTGATACAGCTGCCTCTGCAAGGAGTCTCCCAAATGAAGAGATAGTGCAGAAGATAGAGGAGGTCCTTTCTGGGGTCTTAGATACAGAACTACGATACAAGCCAGGTAAGTTGAAGCTCTCTGTCAGTTTCAAAAATCTTGAAAAATTTGTTAGTTGCACTGTTTTTAGATTAATTTTTTCATAGTGTCTTGTTGAACTTCTCCCTTGAAAATAGTCTACTCAAACATGAACATTGGAGTTCTTACTTGTTTTACTGGTAAAGTAAGATTTTTCTCTCTGTTTCACTCAATTTTGTTGTGACTCAGTGCCAGGATTTTTTTTTTTTAAATATTTTCTTTGAAGGATTGTGTAAATATCAGCCCTTTTAAAAGTAGCTCTTGGTGTATAACCCCCCCTTAATTTTTATTTCTGTATATATGAATATTGTATATATGAATGTTGAGTATGTTGATGTATAGCTTGTGTGTGGTTGGTGCCTGAGGAAAGCAAGAGGAAGAGAGCATTAGATCCCCAGAACTGAGTCTGGACAGTTGGGAGCACCAGGTAGGTGCTCCTGTGTGAGAGCAGTGTGAGCTCTTCAGCATATTGTTCTAGCTCCGAAGTGTTAGTTTTGTAAGCTGCAGTATCTTGAACTATCTCTCTACTGGTTTTAAACCACATTACATTTTGTTTTTTAGAAGTTGACTTATTTGTAAGGTTGAAGCACATTTCCTTTTTGGAATTGATTAATGGGTGATTAAAAATGAAGAATTTGTGATTAACCACAAGTATAAATTATTAAGTGTAGGAATTAGATGTATAATATAGTTCATAAGACATGGTTTAAAATAACTAGTCTTGGTTAGATCGTGAAAGTGGCAGTCTTGTTTGGTTAAGTATAAACTACCTTTTCAGGCTGTGAAAATGATTAATTTTCTTTTGATATGATGTTTAGTGTTGGTATTGTTTTTTTCTGTAGTAGGAATCACTGGTATATTTAACTAGCCATTTCCTTAAGGTTTATCATATTTAAAATCTATAGGGTAAATTTTCCTATGTGGTTGTGAGGTAATGTAAACTGTCTTATTTGAAATAGGAAGTTGAAATGTTAGAGCTGTATATTGCAAGAATACAGTGTTGAGGGAAACATGGTTTTATCAGAATATGACAGTTAAAAAAAGTGAGCTCTGTAGTTGCATTGTATTTGTTTAGGCATTCTTATTTAGAAGCATTTACTTGAACTTCGTTGAAAACTTACAGGTTCTTGGTATACTTTTTTGTTGTTTTGTCTTCCTGGAGCTCAGTATGTCAATAGTCAATAGTTTGGACAAGGCCCCTTCGTCTACAATGGATTGATTTAGGCTTACAGAGTCCTCCTGTTGCAGAATGAGTGCCATATCATTTCCTGAATAAACAGGATGAATAAAATATTAGGAGTTATTCAATGAGAGCATTTTCTATCATCTAGGACTTTATTGACAATCTTGTGCATTTTTGGACATTAATCTTACGAACTCTGTAATGAGAGGGTTTTTTTTTTTAAGTAGGAATTGAAATAACAAAAATATGAAGAAAATTCACTGATGTTGTTTTAAAATAACTTACTATAAGCCAGGCAGTGGTGGCACACACCTTTAATCCCAGTACTTGGGAGGCAGAGGCAGGTGGATTTTTGAGATTGAGGCCAGCCTGGTCTACAGAGTGAGTCCCAAGACAGCCAGGGCTATATAGAGAAACTCTGTCTCAAAAAACAAGCAAACAAAAACAAAAAATAACTTACTATAGTTTGAGAACAGAGGTTTTTTTGTGTGTGTGGGGTTGCTTTTTTGAGAAAGGGCCTCAAGTTTGTAATTCTGACTGCCCTAGAACTCACAGGTCTGCCAGCTTCTGCCTCCAGAATGCTGAGATTAAAGGTGTATGCCATCATACCCAGCCTAAGAAAAGAATTATTTTCAAAATATTATTACTTTTGTGTCCACATGTGGGTAGATAGATAGCGTGTGTGTGTGTGTGTGTGTGTGTGTGTGTGTGTGTGTTGCCTCATTTGTGGAAGGAAGTCTCATAGTTCATGAGAGTTGGTTTTCTTCTACCACATGGGTCCTGACAATTAAATTCAGATCATCAGGTTTTGCTGTATCTTTTCTCATTGATGCATCTCACTGCTCCTGAGGAAAGATAGCTTTAGATTTTAATGGAACATATTTTTCTTTTCATTCTGCCAGTGGTAAAAATTGAACTCAGGGCTCTGAACATGCTAAGCAAACACTGTTTCCACTGAGCTGTATCCCATCTTAAAACATAATTAAATTAGTTCTAAATATGTTTTTATGTTACACCAAGAATTATTTTGATGCAGACTTCAGTTGTATAAGTACTTGAAAAATGGAAGCCATCAGGTTTATTGCTTTGTAGACAATAAATTATTTTGTAAGTTTTTATTCACAGTAAGGTGAATTGTACTGTGGTTTCTGCATGTAAGTGAAAATAGTTGCAATTTGTATGAATCTACTTTGGGAAATGACTGACAATTTTTCATTATTTTCAGACTTGAAAGAGGCCTCCAGAAAAAGTCGATGTGTATCTGTACAAACAGATCCTACTGATGAAGTTCCCACCAAAAAGTCAAAGAAGCATAAAAAGCACAAAAACAAAAAGAAGAAAAAGAAGAAAGAAAAAGAAAAAAAATATAAAAGACAACCAGAAGAATCTGAGTCCAAGCTGAAATCTCATCATGATGGGAATGTTGATCTAGAATCTGATTCCTTCTTAAAGTTTGATTCTGAACCTTCAGCAATGGCACTGGAACATCCTGTAAGAGCATTTGGCTTCTCTGAGGGAAGTGAAACCCCCTTAGTGCTAGAACCTTCAGTAGTCTCAATGGAGGTTCAGGAGTCACACGTTTTAGAGACTCTGAAGCCAGCTACAAAAACTGCAGAACTGTCGGTTGTATCTACATCAGTAATCTCAGAGCAGTCTGAGCAGCCTGTGCCAGTGATGCTGGAACCATCAATGACAAAATCAATTCTGGATTCTTTCGCAGCAGCACCAGTGCCTATGTCAACAGCAGTGCTGAAGTCACCTGAGCCCGTTGTAACAATGTCAATGGAGTATCAGAAGTCTGTGCTGAAATCTTTGGAGACTATGCCTCCAGAGATATCAAAGACCCCGCTGGTAGAGCTTCCCATAGCAAAAGTGCTTGAACCATCAGAAACCCTCACAATAGTATCAGAGACACCTACTGAGGTGCACCCTGAACCAAGCCCATCAACAATGGATTTTCCAGAGTCATCTACAACTGACGTGCAAAGATTGCCAGAGCAGCCTGTAGAAGCACCATCGGAGATCGCAGATTCATCCATGACAAGACCTCAGGAGTCACTGGAGCTGCCTAAGACCACAGCGGTGGAGCTGCAGGAGTCGTCGGTGGCCTCAGCCCTGGAGTTGCCGGGGCCACCTGCGACCTCCATGCTGGAGTTGCAGGGGCCCCCTGTGACTCCAGTGCCGGAGTTGCCTGGGCCCTCTGCCACCCCAGTGCCAGAGTTGTCAGGGCCCCTTTCTACCCCAGTGCCTGAGTTGCCAGGGCCCCCTGCGACAGTGGTCCCTGAGTTGCCGGGGCCCTCTGTGACACCAGTGCCACAGTTGTTGCAGGAATTGCCAGGGCCTCCAGCACCATCCATGGGGTTGGAGCCACCACAGGAGGTACCCGAGCCGCCTGTGATGGCACAGGAGTTGTCAGGGGTGCCTGCAGTGCCAGCAGCAATAGAGTTGACAGGGCAACCTGCAGTAACAGTAGCAATGGAGTTGACCGAACAACCTGTGACGACGACAGAGTTCGAGCAGCCTGTGGCGATGACAACGGTGGAACATCCTGGGCATCCTGAGGTGACAACAGCAACAGGGTTGCTGGGGCAGCCAGAGGCAGCAATGGTGCTGGAGTTGCCAGGACAGCCAGTGGCAACAACAGCGCTGGAGTTGTCTGGGCAGCCTTCGGTGACTGGGGTGCCAGAGTTGTCAGGGCTGCCTTCGGCAACTAGGGCACTGGAGTTGTCAGGGCAGTCTGTGGCAACTGGGGCATTAGAGTTGCCTGGTCAGCTCATGGCAACTGGGGCACTGGAGTTTTCGGGGCAGTCTGGGGCAGCTGGAGCACTGGAGCTTTTGGGGCAGCCCCTGGCAACGGGGGTGCTAGAGTTACCAGGGCAGCCTGGAGCGCCAGAGTTGCCTGGGCAGCCTGTGGCAACTGTGGCGCTGGAGATCTCTGTTCAGTCTGTGGTGACAACATCGGAGCTGTCAACGATGACCGTGTCGCAGTCCCTGGAGGTGCCCTCGACGACAGCGCTGGAATCCTATAATACGGTAGCACAGGAGCTGCCTACTACATTGGTGGGGGAGACTTCTGTAACAGTAGGAGTGGATCCCTTGATGGCCCAAGAATCCCATATGTTAGCTTCTAACACCATGGAGACCCATATGTTAGCATCCAACACCATGGACTCCCAAATGCTAGCATCCAACACTATGGATTCTCAGATGCTAGCATCCAATACCATGGATTCCCAGATGTTAGCTTCTAGCACCATGGACTCCCAGATGTTAGCTTCTAGCACCATGGACTCCCAGATGTTAGCAACTAGCTCTATGGACTCCCAGATGTTAGCAACTAGCTCTATGGACTCCCAGATGTTAGCAACTAGCTCCATGGACTCTCAGATGTTAGCAACCAGCAGTATGGACTCTCAGATGTTAGCAACCAGCTCCATGGACTCCCAGATGTTAGCAACCAGCTCCATGGACTCCCAGATGTTAGCAACCAGCAGTATGGACTCCCAGATGTTAGCAACCAGTTCCATGGACTCACAGATGTTAGCAACCAGTTCCATGGACTCACAGATGTTAGCATCTGGTGCTATGGATTCTCAAATGTTAGCTTCTGGCACTATGGATGCTCAGATGTTAGCATCTGGTACCATGGATGCCCAAATGTTAGCATCTAGTACCCAGGATTCTGCTATGATGGGTTCAAAATCTCCTGATCCTTATAGGTTAGCTCAGGATCCTTACAGATTAGCTCAGGATCCCTATAGGTTGGGTCATGACCCCTATAGGTTAGGCCATGATGCTTACAGGTTAGGACAGGACCCTTACAGATTAGGCCATGATCCCTACAGACTAACTCCGGATCCCTATAGGGTGTCACCTAGGCCCTATAGAATAGCACCCAGGTCCTATAGAATAGCACCTAGGCCATACAGGTTAGCACCTAGACCCTTGATGTTAGCATCTAGACGGTCTATGATGATGTCCTATGCTGCAGAACGTTCCATGATGTCATCTTATGAGCGCTCTATGATGTCTTACGAACGCTCTATGATGTCCCCTATGGCTGAACGCTCTATGATGTCGGCCTATGAGCGCTCCATGATGTCGGCCTATGAGCGCTCCATGATGTCTCCTATGGCTGAGCGTTCTATGATGTCAGCTTATGAACGCTCTATGATGTCAGCTTATGAGCGTTCCATGATGTCTCCTATGGCTGATCGATCTATGATGTCCATGGGTGCCGACCGGTCTATGATGTCATCGTACTCTGCAGCTGACCGGTCTATGATGTCATCATACTCTGCAGCTGATCGATCAATGATGTCATCTTACACTGATCGGTCAATGATGTCTATGGCAGCTGATTCTTATACTGATTCTTACACTGATTCCTATACGGAGGCATATATGGTGCCACCTTTGCCTCCTGAAGAGCCCCCAACAATGCCACCATTGCCACCTGAGGAACCACCAATGACACCCCCATTACCTCCTGAGGAACCACCAGAGGGTCCAGCATTATCAACAGAGCAGTCAGCGTTAACAGCTGACAATACTTGGTCTACAGAGGTGGCATTACCTACTGAAGAATCTGTATCACAGCCTGAGCCTCCTGTGAGTCAAAGTGAGATTTCAGAGCCGTTGGCAGTACCTGCTAATTATTCAGTGTCAGAATCTGAGACTTCAATGTTAGCATCAGAGGCTGTTATGACTGTTCCAGAACCTGCACGAGAGCCTGAGTCTTCAGTTACATCAATACCAGTTGAGTCTGCTGCAGTAGCAGAACATGAAATGGTTCCAGAGAGACCAATGACTTACATGGTTTCTGAGAATACCATGTCAGCTGAACCAGCTGTGTTAACATCAGAGGCTTCTGTTATGTCGGAGACATCAGAAACATACGATTCCATGAGACCATCAGGACATGCTATCTCAGAGGTATCTATGTCACTCTTGGAGCCAGCAGTAACTATTTCACAGCCAGCAGAGAACAGTCTGGAGCTCCCATCCATGGCTGTCCCAGCACCTTCCACTATGACTACCACAGAATCTCCTGTTGTTGCTGTCTCAGAACTCCCTGCTGTGGCTGACCCAGAGCCTCCCATTATGGCTGTCCCAGAACCCCCCACTGTTGTTGTCCCAGAACCTCTTGTGGCTGCTCCAGAGCCTCCTGCCATGACTACTGCAGAACTTTGCTCCTTATCTGTCTCAGAACCTCCTGTGGCTGTCCCAGAGCTTCCAGCTTTGGTTGACCCAGAACATACTACCACTGCAGTGTCAAGTGTTTCTTCCCTGGAGCCTTCTGTGCCTATCTTGGAACCAGCAGTATCAGTCCTTCAGCCTGTTATGATTGTTTCAGAACCATGTGTTCCTGTCCAGGAACCCACTATGGCAGTTTCAGAACCTGCGGTCATAGTCTCAGAGCACACTCAAATAACAGGATCACCTGACATGGCTGTAGAGTCTTCACCAGTAATAGCGGAATCTAGTGTTATGTCGTCACAGATTATAAAAGGAATGAATTTACTTTCTGGTGATGAAAATCTTGGTCCAGAGGTTGGCATGCAGGAGACTCTGTTGCATCCAAGCGAAGAGCCACATGATGGAGGACACTTGAAAAGTGACTTGTATGAAAATGAGTATGATAGAAATGCAGACCTTACTGTAAACAGTCATTTAATTGCAAAAGATGCAGAGCATAATACAGTGTGTGCTACTTCCATTGGTCCTGTTGGTGAAACAAGTGAAGAGAAAATTTTGCCTATTAGTGAGTCTAAAGAAATTACAGAATTGGATACCTGTCCTCCTGTTAGTGAAGCTGATGTAGGAAGAAGTCTGTCCTCTCAACTTGCTCTGGAATTAGATACAGGAGGAACTAGTAAGGGGTTTGAATTTGTCACAGCACCTGCACCCATTTCAGAGAGTAAATATGATGTTGAAGTATCTATAACTACTCAGGATACTGAACATGACATGGTAATTTCAACCAGCCCCAGTGGTGGCAGTGAAGCAGACATAGAGGGACCTTTGCCTGCTAAAGACATTCATCTTGATTTGCCACCAACTAATCTTGTTTGTAAGGATGTGGAAGACTCATTACCTATAAAAGAGAGTGACCAGACAGTGGCAGTGGCTCTTAGTCCTAAAGAAAGCAGTGAAGATACAGAAGTACCTCTTCCCAATAAAGAAATAGTTCCTGATTCAGGATATTCTGCCAGCATTGATGAAATTAATGAAGCTGACTTAGTGAGACCATTACTTCCTAAGGACATGGAGCGTCTTACAAGCCTTAGAGCTGGCATTGAAGGACCTTTACTTGCTAGTGAGGTTGAACGTGACAAGTCAGCTGCCAGTCCAGTTGTAATTAGTATACCAGAAAGAGCTTCAGAGTCATCTTCAGAGGAAAAGGATGATTATGAAATTTTTGTAAAAGTTAAGGACACACATGAAAAAAGCAAGAAAAATAAAAACCGTGACAAAGGTGAGAAAGAGAAGAAAAGGGACTCTTCATTAAGGTCTCGGAGTAAGCGTTCCAAGTCTTCTGAACATAAATCACGTAAGCGTACCAGTGAGTCTCGTTCTAGAGCAAGGAAGAGATCATCTAAGTCCAAGTCTCATCGTTCTCAAACACGTTCACGGTCACGTTCAAGACGCAGGAGGAGGAGCAGCAGGTCAAGATCCAAGTCTAGAGGAAGACGATCTGTATCAAAAGAGAAACGCAAAAGATCTCCAAAGCATAGATCCAAGTCCAGGGAAAGGAAAAGGAAAAGATCAAGCTCCCGAGACAACCGGAAAACAGTTCGAGCTCGGAGTCGAACTCCTAGTCGTCGGAGTAGGAGTCACACTCCTAGTCGGAGGAGACGGTCTAGATCTGTTGGTAGAAGGAGAAGTTTCAGCATTTCCCCCAGCCGCAGGAGCCGAACCCCCAGCCGCAGGAGCCGAACCCCCAGCCGCAGGAGCCGTACCCCCAGCCGCAGGAGCCGTACCCCCAGCCGCAGGAGCCGAACCCCCAGCCGCAGGAGCCGAACCCCCAGCCGCAGGAGAAGATCACGGTCTGTGGTGAGAAGACGGAGCTTCAGTATATCACCAGTCAGATTAAGGCGATCAAGAACACCTTTGAGAAGAAGGTTTAGTAGATCTCCCATTCGTCGGAAAAGATCCAGGTCTTCTGAAAGAGGCAGATCACCCAAACGTCTAACAGATTTGGGTGAGTCATGCTTTACATTGTAATAGGGTATGATTTAAGCTTAATTTCTGATGATCTTGAGGTAATATTTTGGGTTATTGATTTAAAGATCATTAGATTATGTTTGGAAAAAGAGGGGAAGTGCACTTAAAAAGTAAAAAAGACCTGCTGTGGGGAACCTATCAGAGTCTTGATGTGTCTATACTGGGTATTTTGCCTTACATAGATGGCGAAACCTTACAAGTCCGGTTGTGTGTTGTGTATATTTCATTTCAACACATGGCTTTGCAAATAAGCAGAATTCTTACTTAGTAATTTTTATTGGGTGGGGGCTCTTTTCTGTTTTCCCTCCCCTCCGCTCCTCTCCTTTTTTCCTTTCCTTTCCGTTCTTTTTCTGAGATGGCCTATAGTTCATGTTGGCCTGGAACTTAACTGTGTAGCCAGCCCAAAGTGCTTATTTTCTTTCCTCAGATTCCTGATGGCAGGGCTTTGAGACTGACCCACCATGCCTGACTTTAGCTAGCCTATCTTAAGGTGGCTATCTAGGGTTGTTAAATGGATTTGATAGGTTACTGAAATTAAGAAATTTTGTTATCTGCGGACTTAACTGAATTAATGATGCAACCTTTTCAATGAAGTGATAATCTGTTGTCTATAAAAAATAAATGTTTTTTCTTACTAAAACTTGAAGTATGATTACCTACTGGGTAATTTATCCTATTTCCAATAGATAGGACATTCTTGGTTTGTAAAGACAGTGAAGATAGTAGAATTTGTATTCAGTTTAGCAAGAGTTTTCTTATGTCTCTTCTCAGAACAGAGAAACAGTAGGTAATTCTTGTTGATTTTAAGTTAGTGTAGGAAGTTGGTAGCATGCATTCCTTTTACCAAAGGACAATACTTAGAAGAATAGAATGTGGTAATTGCCTTAGTAATAGTGTAGGGGGCACATTTGCACAATGGAGAGGAATGATAATTCTTAACTCAGTGAAGGCTTGTTGAAAGAGATGACACTTGGGGCTTAACAAGGGATTAAGTTGTTTTCAGATTATAATGAGGTTTGTTTAAGACAGTCAGAGACTAGCTTTTATAGCCCACTGTGTAAGTTGAGGTTGACCTTAAACTTCTGATACTTCTGTCATGTGCTAGGGCTAGCAGTTTTCCAAGAGCAGTTTTATAGAATGCTGAGGCTTGAACCCAGGGCTGAGCCTGTACATGTTTGGTACGCATTCTTCAACTGAACTGCATACCTAGTATGAAAATGAGAATGGTTTTAGGTCATGCTAATTTTAGGAAATAACATTGCTTTTGGCAGACTTGTACCTTATAATTTGTGGTTAGTTGATCATCATAAATTCACAGTAAGCTATTGTGTGTAGCATTTGAATTGGAAACATAGTGTTAAATTGTTGAAAAGGACCCATCCACCTGAATCATGTCTCAAACTTGGGGCCTTTAATTTTACTGTATATCATACTTTTGACAGAATTAAAAATATATATAGCTTTTAGGAAAACTGCTTCCTGTATTTTTCCTCTTACAGATAAGGCTCAATTACTTGAAATAGCCAAAGCTAATGCAGCTGCCATGTGTGCTAAGGCTGGTGTTCCTTTACCACCAAACCTAAAGCCTGCACCTCCACCTACAATAGAAGAGAAAGTTGCTAAAAAGTCTGGAGGAGCTACCATAGAAGAACTAACTGAGGTAAGCTAGACAGAATTTGTTTCCATTCTTAAATGGATTTTTCCATGGATGTTGACTCTGGAGCGTGCCAAAACCTGAATTGTGGGCTGAACTGATAATGGCTGGCACCGAGTGCCCAAAACCCGAAATACAGATGTGGCAGCGGCAGAAGCTCTGTTTAGCAGGCCATTATCCGGGATGGCTAAGCTCCGCTAGCTAAAAAGTTACTTCCCATTACTTTTGCTTTCCAGTTTTAGAAGCCAAACTGACTGAGGAGTGGAACGGTTCGTTTGAATGGAGGAGGTGTTGAGTGAGCAACACGCAGAAGCTCGCCTACAGTTTCGTTTCCATTCACGACGTGTTCACTGATCGCCAAGAGTGTACTGCATATACGCAAAGACACAGACAATCTTCAGAAATGATCTTTTGCCACCGGAGCTTGGAAATTAATGAGAATAGCTGGCCATTGCCTGAAAGGAACTTCTTTCGCATCAACATTTCGGGTTTTGGCTGTTTGGTACCAGCCATTGGCGATAATGGCCGGCCATTATCAGTTCTTCCTGCGGTTCGGGTTTTGGCAGTAACATATTTTAAATATACTTATTTTTGTTTTTAAAAATTTGATCTTTTGAAATTGAGGCTGTTGGGGGAAGCTTTGTTTTACTTTAATATTTTTTTTGTGTGTGTGGGGAAGACGCTGAAACATTGCTGCTAGGATCCAGAAATAACATACTGTTTCATATACTGAAACTTGTTCTTGGCTAGCCTTATGCCAGCCTGCAACTGTCAACATATTCTGTTCCCATTGGTTACATGCTTGATACACTCTTGTGTTTTTGGCTAATTGAGCTTTTTAATTCTATTGTAATATTTTCAATTGATAATAGATGTGATAAATTCTGCTTGTATAGACAGGTCTACTAAAATTTACTCTTAACCTTTTTATAAATGGAATATGTCCTTTGCTTCTAAGGAAGGAATTGACTTTGTGTGTTGGACTGCATCAATTGCGCCCTCTCCATCATGCCTTATTTTCCATTCTTAAGTTACAGTCCTGAAATAAATTTTAAAAAACATTTATGGAGAGAGATGTTACTATTTACCCTGCCACAAATGTTTAAAATCTTTACCATACATTTGGGGATTATAAAGTTTCTTAATTTGTTTCTTCACTTAGATTCATTATAGTATGACTTATAACTTAAAAAAGACCTAGCAAAAAGCCTCTATTGCTTACTTACCAAATGCAAGCTCTTTATCGAAAACTCTATGACCGCTTAGCGTTTGCTGTTGTTTGCCTCATCTTCAGCGTTCTTGTCCCTCTGACAAGTGTCTCCCAACTTGCTCACCACCACCTGACCAAGATGACTTCCCTTTCCTTCCTATTTCTTGTTCTTTACTGTGGGAATTTTGCTTAGAACTCTTGAAGGAATATTCTTTGATCCTTAAACCCTGCCTGAATATTCTCTTAAGCCTTTGTTCTTTTAGCACTTATGTACCATTTGTATTATATCAGTTTGCACTTGTTATTGTGTTGCTCTGTAAAAAGGTTCTTCAATTACTTCATGTGTATGTACTTTTGTCTCGTATTAGATTGTAAGCTCCTTTGGAGCAGGGACCATGTCTTTCCCTTTATTTTATCTTTTTCCTTTTTTCTTTTCTCTCTTTTTTCTTTTCTTTCTTTTTTTTTTGTATTTTTTCCCAAGACAGTGCCCAGTACAGTGCTCTGCACATAGTAGGTGCTCAATAAATGTTGTTGACTGACTGAGCAGCCAGTGTGTGTTTAAATAATAGCTAATGGTCTAAATTATGGTTTTATAAGCTATCATAAATGTTGATTACTTGAAATTGATCTTACATTATTCTTTTGAAAAATGCATCCTGTTTTTGTAAACCATATTCATCTTTTGTTTGTTTTTACTTTAAAGAAATGCAAACAGATTGCACAGAGTAAAGAAGATGATGATGTAATAGTGAATAAACCTCATGTTTCGGATGAAGAGGAAGAAGAACCTCCTTTTTATCATCATCCCTTTAAACTCAGTGAACCCAAGCCCATTTTTTTCAATTTGAATGTGAGTATTAGTAAAGTGCTATGGACTGATGAAGCAGCACGGCTTGTGGGGCTGTTTGAAAACCCGCGTAGAGTTTAACTGTTGTGATGAATCGTGACAGTGTCTCCTGAACGCCGCAGGGCTGGGAGAATTGTTCTGTGGTAGTATGCGTGCCTAGGATGTGTGAGGCTGTAGGTTCAACTTCCGGCACTGACAAAATCGAAGGAGCCTCTCCTTTAGACTACATTGAGATTCTTTAGAAGCCATCTATAGATGGTATCTGTTACAATGCATTCTAATTAAATACTGTATTTCAGATTGCTGCAGCAAAGCCAACTCCACCAAAAAGCCAAGTGACATTAACAAAGGAGTTTCCTGTGTCATCCGGATCTCAACATCGGAAAAAGGAAGCAGATAGTGTTTATGGAGAGTGGGTTCCAGTGGAGAAAAATGGTGAAGAAAGCAAAGATGATGATAATGTTTTCAGCAGCAGCTTGCCCTCAGAGGTAAGTAGGAGGAACACCACATGTTTGTTTTGATATCTGAATCTTCCATTTTATTGTTATTTTATATCTGATTCGGATTCTGTTTCACTCTTCTTAGGGCCGGGTTAAACGGCAGGGCCGGGTTAAACGACAGATGAAACAACCCGCAGCTTCTCATTTGACAGTAACTCGATGCAATTCACTTTGTGGAACGAAGCCACAAAGTGAAAAGCATCGAATTGCAGAGAAAAGTGTTATCACATCCCTACCCAACATTGGGCCCTCCATGCACTTGTGGGAAGGTAGCCCAAGGTACAACTATTTAGCTTCCCGTTTTGCTTCAAGGCTCTATAGCTCTAGATTTTGGTGGTAGCAAGTTTATTGGGTGGAGGGATTGAGGCGAGAGAAGGCAGATCCTCAGGTTCAACACAAGAACTGCATTGGAAGAGTTATTTTAGGCTGATGTGAACATCTTGGGTACAAAGCCCATCACCCTTGTGTGATGGTATCTTATATTTTTCTGGGTTTTCAGTAAGTTCCCTTCCTTGTGCTACCTTAGCCCTTTTGAATTCTTGTGTTTAACCTAGTGTTCAGCCTTGGTTCTCCATTCCCTTCTCCTTCCCCTCTTTGCTACTATTAAAAGTTGGAGGAGTGGAATTTATATATTGAAATTTTTCAAGGCAATATAGTTGTATCTTGTCAAAATGACACAGTAACAATGCCAAATGTCAAAACAACCCCATTAAAATGCCGCCTGACTAAGTACTGTGCTGCTAATAAATACAGTGCACATGAGAACAGCAAACCTGTATATATATGTAAATATATATATATCTGTACCTTTGTATGTATCTCTGTATCTGTATCTTTGCTGTGTCTTTTAATAAACAGTTTACTTTTATTTAACTTGTTGTGCAAAATCACGCTTGGGGATTGGGAAGGGTGGAGACTTGAGTAGGGGAGGTGGGAGTTAGAGACTAGCAGCCGTCACCTTGCCCTTGGTTTCCAAAGCCTTGACATTTGTCTAAGGATTGGACTTAGCTACCTGATGCCCTTATGGACTCCTTTTTCTTGCAGTTCTGGGATATGTAGGTCTGAGAGACCTCTACTCTTCACTTGAGGTTCCCTACATTGGCCATAAACATTTTCCAGTAAACACTTGCAATTCTACAAATAAATCTTATGAATCAAAGTAAACAGAACTCAAATCAAACTTTTTCATGCAGTACTTTTCCCCAGAGAAATTCAAAGGCGACATTTTCACTGTGTTTTTTTGACCTGCGGCATTTTGAATGGGAACAGTTCTATATAATAATGTTAAACGTGAGTGCCAGTGCAGCTAACTTACTTAAAGGTGATGGTCGGTATTCACATGGAGTTCAGTAACAGAAGCATATTACACCATCACCAGTGAGGAGAAGAGACGCTGACTTGGACAGTACAAGTTTAGTGCTCATTTACTAATCCCCAAATCAGGCTACTGCCACATCCCAGGAGAGAAAGCTGACATTTACAGCTAACTTAATCTTCTTGTAGTAGCCAGATATAAACCAGGTGAGGGCTGTACAGATTTAGATGTCCTGATATATTCGCTTTTAGTAATTTATTACAGATTAAGCATTTTAAGCGGGCAAGAATCTCCTGTGTAGCAAAGACTGTAGAATACTTAAGAGTTTTCCTGAGAAAATTATAACTGTTGAATCATGGAGAAAGTGCTTAATACATGTTGATTATACTTTTTGACCAAGAAAAAGTATTATAATTTATGACTGCCATCTTCATTCTCAACACTAAGTGATGCTTTAGTCTTACTTCCCATCAGAAGTTAGGTTCTCATTAAGGGGCAGTGTTCAGAGAGGATGGCAACACTGAACAAAAGGAAAGCTCTACCCGTGCTCAGATGTCTTTCTTGAAAGAGGAGTGCAGGGTGAGCTCTCTTGAGCTACTAATTCAGAGATTTAGACATGGAGTATCGGAATCAACTGCAGCTGTAATGAAAAGAATCCCAACTTTGTAAGAACCAAGGGACAAGATTGATTTGCTTTCAAATCTGTATTTCTGTAACTGTTAAAGGTGCCAAAGGGAAGCTGACAAATGAGAATACTCAGTTGTTAGTTACCGTCTAAGTGTACTAAGTGTACATCTAAGTTTGTAGAACGCGTTCTGGGAGCAATAACCCTTCTGATTTTAATAGGGTTTCAAATGAGTTGGTTTTGTTTTGTTTAACATTTTTTTTTAAATGGCAAGGTAGTTTTTTTTTGTTTTTTGTTTTGTTTGTTTTGTTTGTTTTAATAAGTATAATTGAAGCTTATGGTTCTTCAGTCTTGACCATAAAACATTTCAGCAAAGATGACAGAATTTTATCTTCACAATGGCTAAGTTGTCCTTGTAATTCCTAACCCCACAACTGTCTTGGACATGAGTGTGCTGATGACAGAATTTTATCTTCACAATGGCTAAGTTGTCCTTGTAATTCCTAACCCCACAACTGTCTTGGACATGAGTGTGCTGATGTGAGCAATAGACATGGACGAAACTATGTAAAGCCATGTTATGGAAAACAACTCATCAGATCCTTCTGCCATAGCATCGTCTTCCCAGAGACCAGCCAGGAGCATCCTCAGTAAGGAGTGACTACAGAACTTTCACCAGATTTGTGTGAATGTGTGAATCTGAGTTATAAACAAGAAAGTGGAAAGTATTAGAAGAGTAGTCTTCAAGGACAGTTCTTTAACAGGTTAGCACAGGGTTATTGATTAGAGTATTATAGTACTGCAAATTCACAAGTGGAGGAATCTGACCGGTCAGAACCACTGATTTGGGATTTACACATACATTGCTTTATAGCCACCCAGCTCTAGTTATTGCTTGGATATTAACATTTCTGTCTCAAGCAGTTTGTCAGGTTTGTATTATTGGATCATATCTACATCCTATTAGCTAAAGTTCCTTGAAATTGGAGACTCCTAGTTTATGAAGTTTATCAACGGTAACATCTTGGACAAGGAAGAAAACTAACTGCAGCTGAAGTACAGGCTCTTGAATTAGATACTCCAGAATGATGTGTAGCGTTCTTACTCTTTTTTTCTCTAGATTTTTATAAGCTGTTAACCCTGAATTTCTCTGAAGCACTTAGAAGGAGAAAAATATTAATTCATTTAGATAAAGTCAATTAATGCTATAAAATTTTGAATAATAAAAATCATGATTCATTAAAAAAACTGTGACTTAGGGATTATTCTATGTTGATGTGCCTTTTCATTTTGAAGTTGACAGTATGTTGTATTTTAATACTGGTGCATTTTAATCATCTTGTTAAGTATTTTTTAAATGCTTTATATGCTAGAGGTTTTTTTTATTTAGGTATTTTGTTAAGGTTTTCTTTTATACTCTTTGAGGTACCTGAAGTCAACCTGTGTAGAAAATCTAGTATAGCCTATCACACTTAACTTTTAACCTTTACTCTCTGTCTGTCAGTCACTGACATCTGTGAAATCCTGAACAGTACATTTTTTTTGTTTCTAAAAGTCACTGGGCTTAATGAGAGGGGCAAGTAAAGTGAATGGAGAGGTTGAAGTACACAACCTGTAAAGAGAGCCTTATGTGTGTGTGATTACGGGGCAGGAAACTGGATAACTTGATAATACTGGCAGGTTTTAGAGGATCCCTGCTTTAGATAAAGATCAAAGAAACGGGATTGTTTATTCACACGGGAGGAGGGACTGAGAGTTCTGTCGCTGTCAGTAGAGTAGTGCTACCGTATAGTTACTTTACAGATGTGCGTCTTGTGCGCTGGGAAGCAAGATGACCTGCTCATCTATCAGTGGAAACATAAAGTGTGGTAATGTGACAAATGTCTCATGGATTTTTTAAAAAAAAAAAAAAACTCTTAGTTTGTAGAAGGACTTTATCTTGGGACATTTTTTTCATGTTTGTTTACTATGCAGGTTAAGATTTTAAAACTTTATTTCAATGTAGCAATCATCAGCCATTAATTTCCCCAAATTTTAAGTTGTTAGCTGTGTGGATTTTTTTGTTTTGTTTTCTAAGACAGCTTTGGCTGGCCTGAACTCTATGTAGACCAGGCTGTCCTCAAAGCCAGCTAGATCCACATGCCTCTGCCTCCGAAGTGCTGGGATTAAAGTTTGGGGACCTTGGCTAGTCCTTTATGTTTTAGCATATAATATGTATTGTCTTGAAAAGCTGGGTAAAATCCTTGTAGATCTTAAAAACATTCCCCCATCTTTTGTGGTGCTAGAGGTGCAGCGCTGGGGAAGTGCTCTGCTGCTGAGCTGTACTCTTAACCTAAGATGAGTCTCTCAGTCTGAATATTAATCTGCACATTAAATTAAGAAATTAGTAAAATTTTGATTTGAACTTGCTGCTTTATTTGCTAAGCCTGTTGAATAAATGCAGTTGTATTAGGAAATAGTTATAATTTAAACATCAAGGTTATATTAAACATGCTTTTTACAATGAAATGTAAATTTAATTTGAAACTTGCTAGAAGGAGTATTTAGGTTATTTCTCAATGACATAAATATAGGTAAATATGCCTATAAAGGATGGATTTTTAGTTTTGCTCTTTTTTTTAAACTTGAGAATATTTAGTTTTTGGAGCTAAATGCATTTTTTATGGCTTATATTTGGAAGTTGGAGGGTCTGACTGGAGTGAGCAGACACTTTCCCCAGTGATTTTAGTCTTTCCCTGTGCCCTAACATCCTACCACTGCAGAGTACTTTGAAACCAAAGCAAGTCTGTGAGATGGTCCACCTCTCATTTGGCGGTTTGGTGGGATAACTCCACTTGACAGTTTAGGTGACATCTCAGGAAGTCCTAGGAAACATAAACTGTGATCTGAAATAACTATATTCATTGAAAGACCCAGGAATCACATGGAACAGATTTGAGTCCCAGGAATTAAATCAACTCACAGTAAATGCAGAAGGTGAATACAGTGTGTTGGTGTGATTATACATAGGTTGTCTTTATGTAGGCCTTAAGAAATAATTTACTGTTAGCTAATCAAGTAAGAGCTTTCATTTAAAGTAAATAAAGTCTAATAAGCACAAATTATAGGAATTTATGCATTTTATGTCAGAAAAGTATACTTTGTAGAAAAATGATTTAGTTAAAGGAGTCTTGGATAATTTCAGTTAATGTAACAGAATGCTATGTAAGGGAATCTGAAATTGGAAAAAAGGACACTTAGTCCTATATATAAAATATTATTCTTAGTCCTATATAGATTTATTTTTCTAGGAATTACACACAGTATACAGTATTACATCACCTTCTACTTTTATCTTACTGATTTATTTATAATTTGCATGCGGTATCTACTACTGACTCTTTATATGTGAAAAAAAGTAAATCCTTGTATCAGATATTTTATAATAATTATGTGAAATAACTGGGAAATACTATTAGGTTAAATAATATTCAAAGAAACAAAATAGTGTGTTCATATAATTCAGTTCGTGTTATAAACAAAACTCAAGTAAAACCCTTAACAAATCTGACAGCTGAAAATTTCCTTTAAGGATGGCTTTTAAAAGTTAAAATTAATCTGCTTAGCACAAGGGCTTTGTTTCCATTTTATAAAGAAATTGTGATGCTGATGACCTACTTGACACATGCTAGACCACTGAACTATTATCTCAGCCTTTGCCTTAGTATTAAGAGATAGATATTTTGGGGAGGACGTAAACACTTTTAAAGTCAGTTATTTGTACATTTGTAATAAGTGTGGGTAAATTCAAGATAGCTATATACTGGATGTATATCAAGAGCTTGGGTTCTCAGGACCAAAGCACATCCGTGCCCAGCTTTGCTCCTGTGAAGCATGCTGATGAGTCAAGAGCCACACAGATTCTCGCGGTTACCTGCTTGCTTATCCGGACTTGCTCACGACTCTGGAAGTTACAGTAATTATCAAATAGAGTATGATGAATTCCTAAAGATAAAACTACCATCTTAAATGACGTGGCTTGTTAGTACAGACTATAAATTATAAGTTTAATGAAACTCAACAGTTATAGTTTGATATTGTAGAAAATATACTGATGAAATCAGTCATAATTTAGTTTTGCCTCTGAATACTTGATAACTAACTTACCTTAATTGTCTTCTATTTTCCAGGAGTGCCCTCTTGCCTTTTGAATCTTCTCATTTTCCAAGAATCTTAATATATAGACTATCATTTATTTATTTATTTTTACATATAGCACTAAAGCTCTAGAAGCACCTGAGAGAATTAGGGCACTGTGGTAATGTGGGATAATTATCTATGTTTTCTTTCTTAGCCTGTGGACATTTCAACAGCAATGAGTGAACGGGCGCTTGCTCAGAAGAGACTCAGTGAGAATGCATTTGACCTTGAAGCCATGAGTATGTTAAATCGAGCTCAAGAACGGGTACGTGGCTTTTGTAATGTTTACATGTGAATTTCATTAACATCATTCCAGGGTGCGTAAACGGGGACTGGAGACACAGAGTTTACATATTATGTTTTATATTTTATACTTATTACACTTTGTTCTTAGTAACTTTAAATGACTTGACCTAATCACTAAGAAAATGCTCATTACATACTACAGCTAGAGTTTACAGTCTTATGTGCACATAGAATGCCCACAACTCCTTGAGGTATAACTATTTTCCATGTTTCAGCAAAATGAACTTGCGATACTAGGTATGCATTAAATGCAATATGAATGGCACTTGATTGTATTATATACTAGGTGTTGGTGAGTGATGTCTACTTTTTTAAAAAAAGTTTTCTGTTGATGATCATCTATATTATGCCATGGATAGGTTCAAATTGTTATCCCATAAGAGTATTCGGAGATCTAGACTGTCTTAGCATTCATTTGAATGCTGTCTTATGTATGATAGGTCAGATGGCAAAGACAGAGCTTTGGCCATGAGAGCATTTTTCCATCTATCTGTTATTTTAAAGAACGAGTGTTACAGTGATAATTTTTAGTTGGAGATGCATTGAATTCCTTCAGATGCATTAGTGAATTTCATAGAATGCAGTAAAGCTTACTTAAAAGACTTAAAAAAAAAACTTCAAACTTTAAATATATCATTATTTGGCCATTTTAGGTACCAAAGCCATTTTTTTCCTCAGTGAATTAAACTGTTACCAGTGTGGCACTTTGATCAGATCAGTAATTTTACTTAATGAAGATGACTCCTTTTTCTTCAGATTGACGCCTGGGCTCAGTTGAACTCTATCCCTGGGCAGTTCACAGGAAGTACGGGAGTACAAGTCCTGACACAGGAACAGCTGGCTAATACTGGTGCCCAAGCCTGGATTAAAAAGGTACACAAACTGTCAAAAAATACAAAGCTAAGTTGTTTTTTTGTTTCTTTATAATAATACATTAGAAATGCAGAGGCAAGTGACTAACCTAAGTTCCTGAGTAAATGTACTGTGTATATGCTCCAGGATGGACACTGAAGATGGGCTGAGATCCTGACACAATCAATGCCAAATGTACAAATATGGCTGAAAAGCCACTCACTTTATATCTGGAGGTTGTTCTTTTTCATATATATATATATATTTTTTTTTTTTTGCTGTTGGTTTTGGTGGGGGTGGTTTTACTTAACTGTTTTGAATGCTAACTGTACCAGGTGCTGTTCAGAATATTCCGCAGTTCCTGTTGGACTACTAACCTAATCATTTCAGAGCAGTGGTTTTCAAAACTTTTCCTCATGGGATACTTTATTACAGGTTTAGTTTTGGTGGATCACTATCCCCAAGAACCCTTTGCCACCCTAATATTCCATTCCTCTGTCCCTGTCCTCTCATAGTGCCTGCACCCGCTTATAAATGCCTTTGCTCCTGCCTCTTAGGCCGTCTAGCCCCAGGTCCCTAGATGGTGGTCAGCTATTAGATACACAAGTGGTTGGGAGGCCCCAATTAGTGCTGCATGTGGTAACCTTGCCATGGGGCTGAGAGGCTTGGGTGGGAGGGTGGCTGGAATGTGGGGTGGGCAGTTGTGAAGGGAGGGTGACAGGGTGGGCTGGGCTGGAGATAACTATCTGTGGACCACCATTTAGGTCCTGGTGGCCTCTGGTGATCCACAGGCTCAATTTGAGAACCACTGACTTCATGAAAAAACAGGATATGGATATGTAAGACCTAAAATCAAGGGAGAGGACGGACATCTCATGCCGCGAAGATGTAGGTGCACCTGGTCTCAGATTCCTGCAGTGAGATTGGTCAACTCCACCTACGGCTACCTCATTGTTGGGGGAGTCTTAGGTGGTTAGAAAAGGGTTTCCTGAAAAAACAAGGCTGCTGAAGGGCTGTGGTTTGGTTGGATGGGTGATGGGAAATTTGTTTCAGGAAACTGGGAGGCTGCGTGGTCTCTTGGACTGGGAAGGTTTCTTTGTCCTGCCGTACTCCTGACTCCTTGTGTGATCGTGGGCAAGTAATTCCTTGGACTTTGTGTCTCCCAATTGTCAAGTGGCTGGAGACAGACAGGTTCTTATGACTGCCTCAGAGAGTGCTGAAGGGAAGGATACTTACTGTTTGTAGAACTGGAATGAGTGCTATCATAGATGTGCTCAATTTCTCAAAAACAAAGTTTTGGTTGCTTTGGATATTTAATAACGTAACAGTTTCATGCAGAAGCATTACCTGTGATTCTCTTATTAATAGATTAATATAAGGCATCGTCCTCACTGTGCTTGCCTGGCTTTCCCCTTAAGAAATAGTTGCACGAATATGTACCTAGGGATTGGTTTTGGGAAAAAAGGAATAATAATTGGATTTATTTTATACACTAATACTTTGTATAAATTATGAAAGTGATAGTTGAAAAGTATGGAAGAATTACGTGTTTACTTTTTTTTGTGATATTGGATTTAAAACTTGGGACCTAGATTTAGGTAACAATGAGCAAGTTTCCCACCACAGAGCCCCATATTCAGTCCTCCTTCATTCATCTGGTCTTGAAGCTGAGTGTTAAGGATTACAGGAAGTTAGACATGAAGTATTTTTTGAGTATTTATGCACATAATAGTTGATGCCCATTGCTAGGTACGAAGAACCTTCTGGAAGGCTCTCACTGTAAAGTGTGCTGTTCATGTGTTATGTATAAAGAGCAGGTAGACGCGAGTCTCCAGGCGAGTCCTCACAGGGCTCCTAAGAACACTGGCGTGAATACAGTGTTGCTGATTTTTAGTTGTAAGTAGTTAATGTCTACTAGAACCTTTAAAATGATTTTGCTTTACATTTTGTATAGAACATAATCTGAGAAGCAAATCATTTTGATAAATTATGTGTTCATCAGACCAAGCTTTACAATACAGAATTAGCACTAAAAGGAAAACAATTTGTATGTACTGAAGAATATCTGCTTAATGAAAGCCAGAGGAGCGTTATTTTATTAAAATAGACCAGTACATTTAGAAGTTATCAGGCAATAATTTCATTGATATCTACCATAAAGTATTGGTTATACCCATTAATAACCATGTTCGGGAGATATTGAAAGGGTCATTTCCCTTTTTCTTGGACCAGCACTGTCATTGTGTATTAAAAAACCATAGGGAATGCCAACTAACACCTCTGTATTCTTTGTTTTAGAATACTTTTATATTAAGAGAAATATTTCATCAGTATACTCATTTATTAGTAAAACATTAAAAAGGTAATTGGTTTTAAAGGACCTTTATTTTCTCAAATGACTGAGGACTTGATTTCATAATAATTGTTGGTTATTGTGTGATCTCGTTAGATGAAGATAGGTTTTTAGACTGGGGATAGAGGGATGCGAAGATAATAGCAAACAGAAGCAGAACTGGAAAACGGGGTTAATTGGGGATTTATATTGTACTCTGTCTGTACAGTTGCCCTTTTTTTTAGGAGTGTTTCCTGGAAAAGAGGGGGAGATGAACCTGGAAGTAAGTAAAGTCATTCTAGGTGTGTAGCATCAAGGCAGTTGATATCCAAGTATCGGCTAACTTTTCTCTTTATACATCCACAATGCATGGCCTGCACCAAATAAGGAACTGAACCAGGGGTGTGTTTTTACCTCTACAGCTGCCTCCTTCCATCAGAGCACCTTGTTGAACTTAATGTCTAGTCACATATCATTGGCATGCTTTCTCCCCAACGTTAAATTATAAAGCTGGGAAACAGTGTATGTATTTTACTATACTGTAAAAACGTAATTGTTTAGTATTAACTTACTGATAGGAGGAAAAATAGTGCATAGTTGTGCTTAGCTACCAAAACGTTTGACTCTGATGTTGTAATGACTGGATATATATTCGGCAGAGAGCATTAACTTAAAATGCTGTAATGATTGGAAAGAAAACATGGTTCAGAGATGTTTCAATTAGAAAGAAACAAAACCAAACACACATAGGTCAACAGCAGAATTCATCACTGGTAGATTGTACATTGATACTTTTTTAAAAAGAGGCACTGGACATTCCTTAACTGGAGATGACTGACTGCTGACCATGCTAGTGCACACAGTTGTGCAGCTTAGGACATTAAGTGGTTTGCTGCTTTGATGGAAATTATGGTTCAGTGGGTTGGAAACAAGAGAGATGATTGTTCACAGAATAACCTGTGAACTTTCACCCCTCTGTATGGAAACTTGTTTCAGGGCCAAATCCTTGTAGCTGTCTTCTTGCCCCGGTCAGTGCCAGCCGTACTATTCACAACACTGCTGCTACCGAGGCCTAGGTATGTAAACATTTAAGGAGTTTCTTAAAACCCTTTTAACATCAAGTCAGGTTGTAGAAGAATTCAAACTTGGTATACTTACAGGGTATTTTATGTGCTTATCTTCAACTTATTTACATGTAAATTTATTTTGTTTCATAGGGATTTTTCTAAGTAAAAATATTGATACTTGCCTTATAATAGAATGGGGAAGAAAACTGGATGACAACTGTATGCTTCCTTCAGTGTCCAAACTATTTTAAAACAATGTCTAGGCTTTACTCATAAATTAGGTATACCTGAGATAATATATTGACTGTTTTAACATTGCCTTCTTTTTATTTTGCAAGCTAAGAAGAGATACCAGTGACCTAAATAGTGGACGAAACAGGAGAGCTCTTGTTGTTGTTGTTGTTATTGGAGGGGGGCACCGAGGGGCTACTGTTACACTTGCCATTTGACTTTCAAAGTGTTGGTAATTATAATTAGAACGTATGCCACAGAACATATTGAGTATAGAAGAACTTAAGTTGAATGCTATTACAGATCTAGAAGTAAGATTTCTTTTTCTTAAGTTACCATTAACTCTGTATTTCAGTTCTAACTATAAAATGGGGGCATTTTACCTTTTTCTTTTTTTGGATAGGATCAGTTCTTAAGAGCAGCCCCAGTAACTGGAGGAATGGGAGCTGTTTTGATGAGAAAAATGGGCTGGAGAGAAGGAGAAGGATTAGGAAAGAACAAAGAAGGAAATAAGGAACCCATCCTTGTTGATTTTAAGACAGACCGAAAAGGTAAGTCCTTCCTACTTGTTAGTGATACACTTTGCAGTCTTGTTACTTTTTTTTTTTTTTTTTAAAAAAACCTTATTTTGGTCTTTGTGACCATGAACTGGATACACAAATAATGAACAGCTCTTTGCTGGTGAAACCTTTTAACACATTTTTCATACATATCAGCTTATTTCTACAGATGGATAACATACTAGTATGAGCTTTTAAAAGACAACTTTGCTTTGTGTTAGTCACTATTATGAAAATCTTCATATGACTTTAAGAAAATGAACCTTCCTTTATTTGTTCTTAATGGAGACTCTATATGTTTGCTGTTTTTTCCTTGCTACATTTATTTATTGTATGTGGGTGCATGAATGACATGACAAGCACCTTTACTCATTAAACCATCCTCCTGATCCATTGTCTATTTTTAAAAATGGTTTGTACATGTGTGTGTTTTGTCTGTGTGTGCCCATAGAGCCCAGAAGAGGGCATTGTATCCCCTATGGTTGTGAGCTGCCATGTGGTTGCATGGAATCTAATCAAGGTTCTCTGGAAGAACAGCCACTGCTTGTTAACAGTTGAGCCATCTTTCCAGCTTGTTTCACTGTCTTCTGAGACAAGGCCTTGCAGTTTTCCTGCCATGTCTCAGGCCTGCATCATCACTGTTGCTTTATTTGCTTGTTTTTATTTCTAAGGTGTTACCATAGGCAGCTAGTAACATTCAAAGAGGAATCACAATAGGCTGTTAGCTGATTTCACTTGTTTAAGCCCTTAGTTATTTAAAATAGAGGCTGAGAGTGGTAGTATATGTCTTTGGTCCCAGCAGAGGCAGGGAGATCTCTTATGTTTGAGAACTTGTTCTACATTGAAAGTTCCACTACACCCATGGCTACAAAGAGAAATAAGTATCTATCCTTAGCCCAGGTTGGCCTTGAACTTCCAATTATCCTGCCTTAACCTTCTCAAAAGTTTGGATTATAGGCATGTGTTACTATACAGTTTAGGCTTGATTTTTAAAAACTTGCCATGAATCCAGTCAGTGTGTTATAATTGTAGGGCACATCCACATTGAAATTCCTCAACATAATGTAGGTATGGATTCTCAGACAGCGGCTGTATCCTAGAATAAGTTTGAGAGACACATATTCTAGCGTGTTCATAACAATGGATTGGCTGACTGGTTGCTGTTTAAAGACATGTGGAAAGTGGGAAGAGGTTATCTGAGAACTCAGGAATTTGTTAGGACAGCAGGTACTAACTGTAATAGAGGGTCTCGTCTATCTTCCTTTTTGTTTTGAGGGACCATATGCTTTACTCCTTACTTTAAAAGATGATAAATTTACTCATTAAACTATCCTCCTGATCCATTGTCTATTTTTAAAAATGGTTTGTATATGCGGGCGTTTTGTCTGTGTGTGCACACAGAGCCCAGGAGAGGGAATTGTATTCCCTAAGGTTGTGAGCTGCCATGTGGTTGCATGGAATCTAATCAAGGTTCTCTGGAACCTTACAACCTCTAGAACCAACACAACTTACAAGTAAAGTTACATGTAGTTAATAGTCACCACCTCTTAGACTTTTAAAAAAGAAAACCAACTGTGAGATGTTGACGGTTACCTGACACTTCTCTGAACACTCACACTTCTGTGCGCTTATGTCGTGTTATTCCTCAGGCATCATCCACCTTCATTTTTGAAACAGGGTCCTACTGGCCTGGCACCTACCAAAAGTTGGCTGACCAGTGTGCCCCAGGGACCCACCTACCTGTCTCCCAAGTGCTGGAGTTACTAGTCTGTGCCAATACAGCTGGCTTTTCTGAACTCAGCCTCAGATCCTATGAAAGTGCTTTGTTGACTGAGCTATTTCCCTAGCCCTTTAGTATCTCTTCATAAGTATATGATTATAAAGGAAACATATGTATGTTGAAGTGGCAAAAAAGAGTTTTAATATAAACCTGAGTATTTTAGTTGAAGGTATAGGTTTTTAGGTTTCAGTAGTGAGGGGTATCTTACATTTTTAGGTAGAATACTAAATTTTAGCCTTTTTTTCCTTCTCCTTTTAAGGTCTTGTTGCAGTAGGAGAGAGAGCACAAAAGCGGTCTGGGAACTTCTCTGCTGCAATGAAAGACTTGTCAGGTGAGAACAACCCTGTTAAACTAACTGTTCTTGCTTTTACCCATACCTTCAATTCGGAATTCCTTGCAGAGTTGGTGGAAATCTTTTATAACTAGTTGTTTTTCTCTCTACAGGCAAACATCCAGTGTCTGCCTTGATGGAAATCTGTAATAAGAGAAGGTGGCAACCACCTGAATTTCTCTTGGTCCATGACAGTGGCCCTGACCATCGTAAACATTTCCTCTTTAGGGTAAATATAAACTTACATACTAATTACATATTCATGTTAGAGGGTTAAGGGATGAGTGTGATACAACCAGTGTTAATATTCTGTGGGTGGGTCACAGATGTGAATATGTGGGTAACATGGGTTTTTATAAAAAGGGTACAAAATTAAAGGGGAGGGGCATGGGCAAAAAGCATGGAGACTTGCATTTATTTTGCAGTTTCCTTTTTTAAATCATTTGCTGCTTCTGGGCTGAGATTAATATATTCTGTAATATGGGGTTTGTAATTTATAAGTTATTTTTAGAATTTAGTGAAAAAGTACAAAGCTAATAGATATTAAAGTTTGATGCTGTTCTTATTGTATGTTTTTCTTGAATAGGTATTGAGAAATGGAAGCCCTTACCAGCCCAATTGTATGTTTTTCTTGAATAGGTATTGATAAATGGAAGCGCTTACCAGCCCAGCTTTGCCAGCCCTAATAAGAAGCATGCTAAAGCCACAGCAGCTACTGTGGTTCTTCAAGCAATGGGCCTTGTACCAAAGGACCTCATGGCTAATGCCACTTGCTTCAGGAGTGCCTCACGTAGATAGATTGAGGTTTTATATTAATCATTTCAGATAACTTTACTCTGCATCACAATGTATTTCCTCCCTAATGTTGTAAATATTTCACAATTTAAGACATTGTGTAAAAAGCAATCTGTACAAACATCTCCAGGCTTTGGTTTTTGTACCATGGAAATTGTATTTAACCATACAGGGTTTTGGTATGTTTATATTGTTTACCTTAGTGATGTATTTGTTTAAGTGGCTAACATCAAAACAATTGTTTGAGGGCATCAGTAATATTCAGTGTGGAATGTTAAATAACGCTTTTATACTGTATTTTGTACTATGATGTAACTTCCCTTCCTTACGGCTAGGCTGCTGTAACACTTGCCTGTAATCAGTGAAGGGCTGTGCACCTTGTACTATTTCACAATGGGTTCTGCTGGACAGATACTGGGCCAGTGTTATATTAAGGTAATGAAGCAAGATCTGTTCCACAGGGCTAATGCCACCATCTCCCCCTTTTTGTAGAGATTATGAAAAGACAGTGATACGTTGTGTCATGATCAGTACTAAGTCCTGCATTCTCATTAAAGCCACTTGGGTCATAAGAAGGAAGTCAAAACGGAAGTCCAGCTAGAATTTTACTTCAGAGGCCAAGTACATATTTAGTATGGCTTGAGTTGTGATATAGTTTTACTTTGATGTGCATTTTGAATTTCAGCTACACCTAGATAGACATAAATAATAAAAATGCTGTAACCAACTTATCTAATAAAAATTGGCAACCAGCCGCTATTTTGTTGACTGAGAAAGTTTAAGTTTATGTTAATTTTTTAGGGTCTGATAGAATATTCATGTGTATTACAGTGGTATTCATATGCTATGTCTCTAAACTTTATTTTCAAAAGCTTAAGGCCCAAATACAAACTTCTCTGGAATAAATGTGGTGTCTTATTCTCTGGCTTCATGGAACACATATAACTAAGCACTATTTTCTTACCCAATTCTTGTGATTTCTATGCACGTTTATTTAAAAATACTGAATTTTATACACACATGCAAACACAGATTACCTGTAAACATACTAAATAGTAAGTTGACATGACTGAGCACCCAACACTTATTAGATGAAGTACAAAATACCCTACCATCTGACTTGACACATGTGACTGAACATACTTATAAACAGAGGGACTAGAAATCATTAGTAAAAATGCTGGTTTCCCTATGTCTTCAAAGAACTCAATATAGATGCTTTTGTTCTGACCATTAGTCTCAGTGGAATAATTGCTACAGATAATGTCAATTTCTCATGAATAAAAGACTTGAGTTTTCTACTCAGGTTACAATAAGTTACAGGGATAGAATCCTTATTTGAATTATCTGAGGTTTTTTAAAGGAAGCACCTTGCATCTTCATCTCTGAAAACGCATGAAAATAATAAAGGCAAAATACTGATTGAAAACCTAATGCTATTGCATATAATAAGTTAATATAAAAATGTTTAGGAACACTTTAGTATTTTAAAATATATTCTTCCAAATGAACTTTAAAAGCCAGAGGCCTATGAATCTTGAATTTCCTCGCTAGGAAGCTTTTTCCTCAGATTCCTTTTAGGCTTACTTTGGTGGTCAGGATCTCCAATTTAAAACGTAGTCACTCATTTCCACATTTCGTAAGGATGACTTCCCCAGGACTGGCATTTGACTGAGCTGCTCCAGGGTTTTAGGGTGCAGCCCACAGTTAGCAAGGTCCTTATGAACAACTTTCTGCAGAAACACAAGTCCACATCCATAAAGCACATTAGTTCTTGAACAAATTTTAGTTAGTTTTTAAAAGATTTATATGAATACACCAGAGCTGTCTTCAGACACACCAGAAGAGGGCATCAGATCCCATTACAGATGGTTGTGAACCACCCTGTAGTCGCTGGGAACTGAACTTAGAACCTCTGGAAGAATAGTCGGTGCTCTTAACTACTGACCCATCTCTTCTGTTCAGAACACCAAGTTTTTAATAATGCTCATAAAGACTTGCGAATAAATGGCTCAGTCACTCACGTCTAGATGATCCTAATAATTTCTGTAGTGTGAAAATCCTAAATTAGCCAGTCTATTAGACTTGATAGGTACCAGGCCAATTAAAGAACTGTTAACAACTATCTTTTAAAAAGTCTAAAAAAGATAGTAAGGTTTGAAGATGGATTAGTGTTGAAGTACTTGCTGCACAATTGTGATCACCACAGAGTTGGGGGGTATCAAGAACCCACACGAATGCTGGGTAGACAAGGTTTGCACTTGTAATTACATCTCTGAAGGGGGCACATAAACCAGCTAGCAAGAGTAGCTCTGTTAGGACATTCTGGTTTTGATGAAAAGACTGCGTTGAGAATGAGGTGGAAGAGCAGTAGAGTGTGAGCCAGTACACTTCCTCACTGGTGTGCTTAAATACATGCGAAACCCCAAGTGTCATACACATATATGAGAAACAGTGATAAATTGTGTTACCATAAACCTCAAAGGAAGCAAGAATTACTCAATTTCAGCTGTGAGTGCAGTAAGTACTATTTAGGTTTGGGAAATATTTAATATTGCCTGAATTCATAAAATTTATCTTATGAGCATGTGGTATATATTAACTTGTTTTCTAACTTGATACAAATTTGGCATAAGAAGTGACATTTACCCCAGCAAGAGGATACAGGGTATGACTACTTACTCTATCCAGTTCTTTATCCAGTGACAGGCCAACATTGAATACAGCAGTTGGCTCATGTGCATACAATCCAGCAGAGAATGACCCTCTCTGTGAAGATCGGAGTAGCATGGTCACAGAATGCAAAGTGTGAGGCATGACAGGACCTGTGATCTCCAAACTAAACTTATCTCTGTATCCAGAAAGAGCTTGTGTCTTTACATTAATGCTTCGTGCCTTCAGAAAATTTAAAGAAGTAAAGTCATGTGACACAGGAAACAAGTAAAAGGAATTTGACATAATTCATGTCACCTAGTTCTCAAGTCGTTTTTATTTTTAATGGAGAAAGCAAAAACAAAACTACTAGGAATGTAACTCGGGTCAAGCTGCTTGCCTAGTAGGCCTCATACCCCTGCCTGTGCCATCTCAGTGCTGACAAAGCCCAAAGTATGCAAGAACAGTTTAAAACTATGAAAATTTGCATATACACTATCACTATATGTACACACACACCTCACAGGAACACACACATATACATACATTTTTTTGAGATAGGGTCTCACTATGTAGGCCTTGCTGTTCCTTAACTCACTAAGATCTGCTTGCCTCTGCCTCCTGTGTGCTGGGATTAAAGGTATGGCCACAATGTCTGCCCTGGTATTTTCTCAAATGCACGTATACACCCAGTTGCGCCTGCTACCTGCAGGGCTAAGAAGGCATCAGAACCTTGGAACTGAAGTTACCAATGGCTGCGAGTCACTATGTTGGTGCTGGGAACTGAATTTGGATCTTCTCCAAGAGCAGCAAGTGCTCTTAAATACTGATACATCTCCTGAGTCTCTAGAATTATTTTTTAAAAGTTGAGAATTTGAGCTAGGCATGGTGGCATATGCCTTTAATCCCAGCACTCAGGAGGCAGAAGCAGGTGGACCTCTGTGAGCTTGAGACCAGAGCAATGTACATCTAGGACAGAATTACATAGACCCTGTGTTTAAAAACAAGCCCAAAACAACACAAAGAGCTAAACTGTATATAGAGGAAGTGAACACTTACCTTAAGCATTTGCATTGAGGCACCACGGAAGGCTACTGGGGATAAGAGAGTGGGTGGGAGACCTGCCTGTGCACCTGAGGTAGCAACTAAGCTCTTGCAGTTGATTAAAAAATTGAGCAGTTTGAAGGTATTGAGTCCTTTCACCAGTACAACAGACTCAGGTCGGTGATCCATTTGTACTTCATGTTTTTCTTTCCGTCTGAAGACAACAATCAAGGAAAGAACAAAAGGATCCAACAGGAGTGCAGCCAGATGCCTGGGCTTCAGTTACCCGGGGCTCCCAGTCTCATTCACAGTTTGAATGAAATGCTAAATGTGATAGAAACCAACAAAGACTTCCTACTTGAGCAACAAGGACTGTCTTAAACCAGTGTTAGACTCACTCACTCAGTTCAAGTTCTAACAGAAAGGATACAACTTGACAGAGATGACGTCTGGCTTCTTAATTTGATCTTGCACACCTATCTCTTCCAGCCAGGAAAAACTTTCCTCTTCATCTTCATCACTGCCTGCCTGCTCCCTAGAAAACTGCCACAGTTAGAAGCACATATTGACAGAGTTGATGCTGTTACAAATGTACTGCCCGGAGTTTGAATTAGAGAATTCATAAAAGTGAATATGCAAAAGGTTTTGTAATTACGTACTCCTCATATTCCAGGCTTGGTTCTCGAACTTTCTTCTTATGGCCACTTTCTTCTAGTAAAGGCAGAGAAAACTCAATTCCTACATCAGAAAATATAATCCAATTTTCTTCAATTAATTACGAGTGTCCTACAATTAGGGTACACAGACGAGGTTTTCTATGAAAAGGGTCTTGTCTCTATCCTTTCCTCCCTTTCTTGATCCACTAAATGATCACAGTTTTAGAATTATTAAAGGAGAGGTTCGGTGATCTGTGGTATCAAAGAATCTAGGGCTGGTAAGAAGGTTTCGTGGGCAGATTCTGCCATATTTTATGACACCTGAGTTCCCTTCCTAGAACTCACATAAGGGAACGAAGGACTCTTTGAAGCTATCTTTTAACCTCTACATGTGTGCCACGGTATGTGTGTGCCCACAGAAACACATACATGCATACAAAATAAATAAATGTAAAGACATGTTTTAAGACAGTGGCTTATAGGACCTAATATGGGCTTTAACTTAGAGTTCAAAAGGGAACATAATTAACTTCCAGATACACTTAAGAGACATCTTTACCAGCAGGAAGAAAAAAAAACCCTACTTCTCATAAAATAATATTAATGACCAATTAGTAAAAGATGATTCATTTTTTTTATTCATATGGATGTTTATGTCTGGGTCCCACTTCTGTGTCTGGTGCTTACAGAGGGCACATTCAATCCCCTGGAGCTGTAGTTAGATGGCTTTTAGCCATCATGTGGGTGCTGGAGTCAAACCCAGGTCCTCTGTAAGAGCAGTGCATGCTCTTTAAACACTAAGCCGTCTCCCCAGCCCCTCAAGTTTAGCATTAAGACAAGAGGACTCTTCACTATTAACCCTCCACTATCACCTTCGCTTTTCATAGCTTCTCTTAAGCCTCTCGTTGTAGGGGATATGAGCGCGGTGATCACACTGCTGCCCGCCAAGCCTGCTGCCCGGTAGAGGACAGTAAACTGATAGGAGCAAACGTAGAAATAGGGACAAAGCTTTGTCTTCAGCAGGTTATACAGAGACGTAAAACTCACAGACCTATGGAGAAAGGAAGGTTTTTCAGGTGTTAAAATATTTTAAACTCAATTCTGTATTAATTTAATAATTGATTTCTTAATTTATTCTGACACGTAGATAAAAACCTAACATAAATGTTTCAAATACTTAATTGAGTTTCTGTAGCTGTGTAGATTTGTACTTGAGGGCTGCAGATGTTCTTCCAAGCATAGTTTTTACCTGGTTGCAAACCATGAACAACTTCTGATAAAAAAGCATCAACTGACAGGAAGCATCCCAAAGACATACGTCTTGCTATGTTTGTCCAGTACATATATTAAACACTGTGCACTACACAGCTGATAATGATCAAGTTGGGAAAAAAGCAATTGTAAATTGTGATCATTAAGTTCCTGACAATGTCAGAAACATAGAGTGCTATTTGCCATTAGCCCTTCTGGTAACACCAGAGTCCTGCTACTGAACAGGCACCTCTGGAATGTATGATCTTACCAGTCACTCATTAAAGCATGTTGCAGGGTTTCATCAGTTGACCATGGACTTGTCTTTGCAGCCATTTTCCTATCAGCTCCAATCCGAGGGAAGAGCGGCAGCCACGAGAAGGCAGGGTGAAGCCAGTAGACCAGGATCTGCTGGAAGGCACAGCGCAGTGCAGTGCACAGTTTGGGATCCTAAATTTCGGTGGGAAGAGTGGGTGATTTTTTACTCATCACAAAGATAAGGTTACAGTAGAAACACTGAATAGATCACACACTTAATCTAAAACATTTTCTAAGAAGACTTTTATTTTTTACTTGGGGGTAATGGCACACACCTTTAATCCCAGCACTTAGGAGGAAGGCTGATCTCTCTGAGGCTACCCTGGTCTACATAAGGAGTCCCAGGAAAGCCAGGACTATGTGGAAAACTCTGCCTCAAACACCCCCACCACTCCCCAAAACTGATTTTTATTTTTTAATTTTCTGTTTGCCTGTACATTACAGGGGCCAGTAGAAAGCCAGAGCTGGAGTTCTGAGTAGCTCTGAGCAGTGTCAACATAGGCTCTCAGCAGGAACAGTGTTCTCTCTTAACCACTGAGCTGTCTTCACAGCCCAGGCTAAGGAGTTTTAATGCTGTAATTACAGGGAGACCTTAGCAACTGTTGAGGTTAAAATGCAGTCTACTTTTGCTTTCGGGATAGCAAATAGCATGGTAAGCCTGCACTGGAGAGATCACATTCATAGAGATGGGACATTCTGTCTCTGCCTTCCCTGAGAACGAATGATGAGCTACAGATGAGAGGAAGTAAGGTGTGCATGGAGGACGCACACACTCTGCCTAGAGGACAGCAAATTACCCGGAGAACGCAGCCTCAAAAGTAGTGAACCCTTGCTAAATACAAACCACCCTGATTTATTTATCCAGAAATAGATCTCAAGTGCTATTTTAAACAAACTGTTACAACCTAGTTTGTGTTGATGAGCTGCCTCAAGGTAATTAAACTACTCTGAGGCCATTCTAGAACTCAGGACAGGTGTAGCGGTATATGCCTTTAATACCAACACTGGGGTGGCAGAGGCAGGTAGAGCTCTGTGAGTTGGAGGCCAGTCCAGTATACAAAGTGAGTTCCAAGACAGTCAGGGCTACACAATACAGTAAGACCCTTCCTTAAAACCTAATAAACAAAACCATCACCATTGACAACAACAAAAAATGAAGAGTAGGTTCTAAGTAAGAAACATCAGGAAAAATTCATCAGCTATTGTAACTCAATTGTTTTCTTAAAACCTAAGAAAAGCATAGTCTAGAGAAGATACTGCCTGTCTACACTACTGACTCATCTCCAATCTCCACCTATACTGAGCAGTTCTTAACCTGACAAACAGGAAGTGAAAGTACCCTTTGGGAGAAATGATGTCAACTTTTGGAATCTATACATGTCAGAAGAACAGCTTATGTTGAAGAGAGAGCCTTCTACACTAATTGGAAACACAAGCATAGGTTTACAGAGGCTGGAGATGAACAGCATTACAGGAACCTGAGTTTGGAACTCGGCACCCAGACAACAAGTTGAGATTGTCTTGTGCCTGACAATGACCCCAGGACTGAGGAGAGTGGAGCCAGGAGAGTCACTAGGGCTGGCTGAACTGGCTGCCACACTAGCTAAAAACTGTGAACTCCAGGCTCACAGAATCCCTGTTGCACGGCAACAAGGCAGAGAGCGAGAGACCAGGACACTGGACTAGATCCTTAGGCTCTGTCCTGATACCTGCATGTGCAGTCACACACACACACACACACACACACACACACACACACACACACACTCTCACCCATCCCACAGGTGCACACACCCACAGGCACACATACACACACACACACACACATACACAGGGAGACACACATTCCCACACCCCCACCCCACAGGCACACCCCCCTACACATACACAGGCATACATACACCCCCATAGACACACTCACATAGTCAGACACACACACACACACACACACACGCAGGAACATACATCCGTTCCTCTAAGGCTCCTTCATTTCAGACTTGCCTGTATACTCTGGGGTAAAGTAACTTCTGTTGCCCTACAATGCTGGACAAGTCCTTGGGCTTCTTCCTGTGCTTTCAAATGATCTGCCCAGGAAAAGGGTTGAGACGAGGTGAAAAGGAGTCGGGTTTTAATACTCCAGTCCACAGGTAACTCAGTACCATCTGAAGACCAAGTGTCCGATTCAGTCAGTGATACACGTTGACTCTTAGAAAACAGAGAACACAAAAATTAGAATTTCAAGGAAAATCTTTGGATACAGAGATCTCAGTTATTCTACTCTTGATCATCAAATGTCAAAATTTATGAATGATCTAATATTAAAAATGTTTTATACCTGAAAAGTCTGGAAGGAGGTTAAAGCTATTAAGAGAGGTCTCAGACCACAGAGATGACTCACTGGGTAATGGCACATGCCACTAAGCCTGAGAGTTTGAGTTGGAGGGAGAGAACTGACCATAAGACATAATAAAGTAAATGAACAAAGCCAGGTGGGGGCGGGGCTGGAGGGTCATGGTTCACTTCTGAGTTTTCATCCGTTCTGTCTAGTACTACAGATAGCAAGGTAGAATGCTTCCAATACCCCCTAACCCCCAAGAGAGGGTTTCTCTGCATGGCCCTGGCTCTCCCGGAACTCACTCTTGTAGACCAGGCTGGCCGCAAACACAAAGATATACCAGCCTCTGCCTCTAAGCCCAGCTATGTTCCAAGTATTTAAAAAGTATCTTGTAAAGCTCAGAACCACTGAGACCAGGGCTAAGTTCTATTTTTTTTTTTTTTAGGTTAAGCAATCTTGGTAGAACTTTTAAAGGGCTTAAAAAACATTACTGAAGTTTAAAAAAAACATAGAAAAAAAATTATAGCCAGGCAGTGTGGCTCACACCTTTAATCCCACCACTTGGGAGGCAGAGGCAGGTGGATTTCTGAGTTCGAGGCCAGCCTGGTCTACAGAGTGAGTTCCAGGATAGCCTTGGCTACACAGAGAAGCCCTGTCTAGAAAAAACAAACAAACAAAAAAGTATACACACACACACACACACACACACATATATATATATATATAGTCAGCTGCTACTCAAGCCCATATTGTCCACTCTAGAAGGACTCTCTCTTAGGGAGCACCACACAAACATCCTCTCCGCGAAGCTGCCTCCAGCAAACTATGTGAACACTAGCACAGGTCTTGGGAACGCTCAGTCTGCTCCAGTGGGGCAAGCTGCATCTACCTGTAACTATGAGGATGGGAGGGCAGATTGCTGCTCGTCATGTGGGAGTGTTGGGTTTGATCCACAGCACAAACCAGGCCTTGGCCACTAGAGCCCAGATTTATTATCGAACACCTGTACAGAAATCATAACTCTCAAGTTTCTTTTTTCTTTCCGGAGAAGGCTCTCATGTGTCCCAGGCCAGCCTCAACTCTCTGTGCATCTGTGTATGCTCTCAAACTTCTGACAATCTCTCCTTCACTCCAGTGATACAGTTTTAAGTGTGCAGCACCATGTCCCATATTGGCGCAATTCTTGGGGATCCAACCCCGAGGTCTCTGCACATTAGGCAAGCATTTTACAAATTGAAGTGCAGTCCTAGACTTTGAACTCATTCTTGAAACTATTTTTTTTCAAGAGAAATGCTTTTGAGAAGTTTGTTTATTAGAATATACATTATATTCAGCATTTTAAAAGCATTTCCTGGGATACGCCATTGAGATGGCTCAGAAGGTAGAGGCACTTGCTTCCGCCCTGACTGACAACCTGAGTTCAATCCTTTTACTCACACGGTGGAGGGACTGACTTCTACATACACAATTGTGGCACAAACAATAAAGGTAATTTTAAAGAGTACCTGGGACAGTTCCATGACAGTTCTTTCATGAGATGCCTCCTCCCACAGCAAGTTATTTTCTCCATTAGAATCTAGAAGCTGAGGTTAAAAAAAAGAGTTGTCCTTTTAGCGATGAGGGAATTTGAACTCTGTTTTCTCAGGAGAGTAAATGGGAACTCACATCCATACACGTAGATTTGTGCCTGAACTTATTATCTAAACAGGAGAAAAGGCCAGACTTTGATGCATTTAATAACTGATACATAAATCTTAGACCAACAGATCCATAAAGCTTTATGGGTAAAACCAACATTTGTAAATTTTGACTCGACTTATCTTTAACAGTCCTCCATGTCCACAGTAATTTCAAGTGCCCGAGAAAAAGGTCTTGAAGGATGGTGAGAAGACAGATTCTGTGGCTTTTCATCCCAGTTCTGAGGACTTTTCGAGCTACCTTCCCGTGTATCCCTAAGTCCTTCTCTCAGGGCTTCGAGGGCAGCCATCCCCCTCCCCCGCCCCGTCTCAGGACAACAGGCTGCAGCGGCTGTTCGCGCTCATTCCCACCCCTGACACCTGGCTGTCCGATGCGAAGACTCACCGGGCCCGGCGCTCCCTGCGGACCGCGGAGCGGCTCTTCGTGGTCCCCGTCGGCCACCCGGGGCCGGTTGTCCAGTCGGGCAAAAGGGTTCCTGCGGGCGATGGTCGCGGCGGCGCCTCCTCTGCCGCCCGCGGTCGGGAAGGGGCGCAAGGGCAGCCCAGCCGCCAGCGCGGCGCGGCGGGGCGCGGGCTCCGGCAGTGCGGAGAGCATGGCGGCACCGAGGTCCCGAGACCTTTTCCTGCGGAGCCGCACGATCTCAGGCGGCCTCTTGAAGCTAGGCGAGTAGTCGGGCACCGAGACAGCCATTGCGCAGCACCAAGGCAGCTCCGCAGCCCAGCCGGGGCTTCCCGCGCGCTCCGGCCCCGCCCAGACCCCGCGCTGCGCACGGACTGGAGGCTCCCGAGGTTCCGCCCCGCCCCGGCCCCGCCCCGACAGAGCATGCGTACCAGGCCGTGCCGCCCTGCCCAACAGATTTCCCCAGTGGCCGCTTCCGGCCGGGCGCGCGCAGCCATTTGCTCCTTCTGCTGTGAGGCCCGGCGTCGCTGAGAACACTTCATCAGCACGCCACACCCCGTAAGGCCCGGAAAGGGATTAACACTACTTTTAAATTGGCAGCGGGCATAGTGTCAGCTCCCGGTACGGAGCATGAATGCACAGCAAACAACACATTGAGTTGTGATGGGCAGTTATTTCTCTCTGAGAGAAGCTGCAGTATCATTCTGAGAGAGATGGTGATGGGCCCGAGCTCAACAGAGTACCCACGAGGTCCGCCAGCTTCACGCTAGCCTCAGGCCAAGTCTTCCACCCTTGTCCCTAGGGCCCGACCACCCCAGCCCTCTATGCAAATGCTATGCCACTACTACAGGACCAGGTACTATGATTCTGTATGATCTCGGAGAAATTCGGAGTGAATTAATATTTAAAAACAAATTTTAAATGCCAATGGATTAGATACTTTAAAGTTGGAAAATACACTCAAATGCTAAGATAACGGCATCAAAGGTTTGTTAAGGAAGGTGTTGAGAATGAAGTTGATACAAAAGCAAATTCTGTTTTAACAGTATAGCAAAAGCTTGTGACAGATGTAGTGATAGAATAGTGTGGCTTTTGCTGAAAGCAGTTTTCTTAATGGAAAGAATTTTATAGCAGAGGCAAAGTGTATAGATACAATAACAAAAAGAAGTTTTTGGAATGTCCCCTTCAGGGTGTTAAAAAAATTATTTGGATTATTTGCACGTTAATTTTGTAAGTGTTTTTCAAATATATCAAATAACCAAACATCATTTTGTGGCAGGAAAACAGGCTTAAAAATACAAAATCTTGTTTTATCTTCCTTGATTTTTCTCAACAATTTCCAAAGAAAACTGGCTTCATATACTGGTGTGGGTGCATCCAACTGAGTCTGGGAAAGGAAATTAAAATTGAACAACTTGCTTTTTTCTTTCTTGATTTTTCTGAACAACTTCCATGGAAACTTTTGCCTCATACAGTGGAATGGGTTCATCAAGTAGAGGTCTGAGGAGGAAAACGATTAGAAATGTCAGGTACAGGCAAGATGAATACATCACACAGGATTCAGTAGACCATGCATTTAATTATTTTCCTTTAAATAATGCAAACAGTGGTGGTGGCACATGCCTTTGATCCCAAGCACTGGAGAAGCAGAGGCAGGTGGATCTCTGCGAGTGCCTGGTCACACAGCCTGAGCTAGATAGCTATCTTTTTTTTTTTTTTTTTTTTTTTATTGGATGATTTATTTACATTTCCTATGTTGTCCCCTTACCCCATCCCCCACCACCCCCTCGGAACCTCCAATCCCCTCACCCCTCCTCCTTCTTCTCTGTGGATGTAACCTCTATCTACACCCCCCCCACTCCCACCTCCCCACCCGCTAGATAGCTATCTTAAAAAGAAAAATCCAAACAAAAATGATAAACCCATGCATTCATATTTCTATGGCTTAAAGAAGTAGTAATTTTTTTTTTTTTTTTTCTTTCTTAAGACGGGGTTTGTCTTGTTAGCTAGCCCATCATGACTCCCTTGCCTTTTAGCCTTCCAAGTGCTGTGAAGACAGGTGTGTGCCACACAGTGGGCTAAAAGTGTTTAAAAGGAAAATATACTACTCTGTCCCTTTATCTAATCCTTACTTTATAATTGATATAAACCCCCAATTTAAACAACCAGGGTACTTCTTTCCTCTTGTCAGTCTATGAATTATTTCAAATTCTTTGGCAAGAGGGAGGAAGAGAGGAGAAAAGTGAGACACAGAACAGAACTGAGGGGAGAAAAATCACAAGATCCTTTATCTGTGGGAATCCTCACTGGTGTACAACCAGATACATTCTGAGAAACATGAAAGAACAGCTTTTCTCTAAAGTGAATAGAAAAACACAAGTACTAGATATCCCATAAAACTGGAATAAATACAAACACCCAATTTATCTCTTTGAGAATTGAAAAATGATGATTTAGCTTTTTGTTTGTTTTAGCATACCTGAAAATACCAGCTGATAACTTCTCCATCACGTCTTTTAAGATGCGTAAATGGAAGGATTGTTAAGGTTCAACTAGCAGAGAGGGGATTAAGTAAACCATTCAAGATGGTGGGCAGGACTCCTTTATTTTTCTTTTTTAAAGCTTTGCACTTTCAAATTAAAAGTGGTACCACAGCAACTAGAACTGTCAATCACTTCCTGAACACAGGGATGATTTGCAATGACTGAGGTATGACAGGAACACAAGCCCCAGAAGATGAGTGGTAAGAAAAGCAAGCCGGCACAGGAGCTGGTCAGTGAGGTGCTGTGGTCGTTTTCATTTAAGCATTATGCACGGTATACAGCATTTCAGCTCTCACATGAAGTAAACATTTATCGAGTAATTCGGTTGATAACAGGCTCAATTTGTTTGCATAAATTCTTTTGTTTCAAAAATGAGAAAGAAGCTAGTTAATATGCCATCTATTTGTGGTAGTTTTAATGAAAAATGTCCCCCATTGGTTCATGTGTCTGAAGACTTGGTCCCCAGTTGGTGGTGTTATAGAAGTTATGGAACCTTTAGAAGATACATCTTTGTTGGAGGAAGCACTTCACGGGGGCAGGCTTTGATGGTTTATGGCCTGGCCTCATCCCTGCTTACTGATCTCTCTCTGCTTCAGGTGTATGGATAACCCAGGTTCCTATCCTGATGACAAGGCTTCCCAGCTATTAGAGAACTGTAGGCCAAACTGAACCCCTCTATAAACTGCTTTTGGTCATGGTGTTTGTCTTAACAACAAAAATGTAACTAATATACCATGTTACTAGCAATCAATATTATATCCATATTAAGAAAAAATAAAAATAAATAAGGAGGTCTGGAGAGATGGCTCATTGGTAAGATTACTTGCTGTATCTGCAGAGGACCCAGGTTTGGTTCCCAGCACTCATGTGTCTATAACTCTAGTTTCAGGGGACCTGATACCTTTTTTTGGTCTTTTTGGACACCAGGTATACAAACATGTAGGCATAGACCCATACACAGACACATACACATCAGGCCAAATAAATAAATGAATTTCTTAAAAAATGTTCCATTATGATACTTATAAAATTCAACTGTAAACATTTTTGAATATTTTTTGCAGTGGCACCATCATAAAAGTTAAGTATGCTACCAATTAAGGGATCATGTAATACCAGGTTAAAAGAAAAAGAAAAATTTCTACCTGTCTCATGATTTACCTCCTGTTTAGAAGGAGTTAGACCCTGGTATGATTATGATTCTGTCTCTTGCTCTCTGTACCATTGGGCACACAGTAGTAGCCTCTGTAAACATCAGTCTTTTCACCTGTGAAATGGAACTACATTACTCAGACCTCATAGACTTAATGTTTAAATGACTGCAAGATACATGCCACACTGTCAGACATAGTCAAGGGAAGTTCACAGCTAATTATTGTTACACTGAAAGAATTTGAGTACAAGGCAATTAATTCTAAGCTAGCACTTCAAATCAGTAGAAAAAAGGATATAAAGATATTTTCCCTGTTGTGCATTTGACAAATTCCAAACTTCATCATTAAGGAAAGCCACCGTTGCTCCCTTGAGGAAAAGGCAATGGCTATCTGGAGGATCCAACTTTGATAGAAGAGACAGAGACAAAACAACTGCTATTGAGGTAAACAGCACAATGATGCTTAGACTAGAAAGTCTGCAGTACAAATTAAACATTGTAGAAAGCACAAAAACTCGCTACAAGCTTAAACATCCATTAGTTAACTCTTAGGTTTTCTTCCCTATGCCATGATGAAATTGCTAAGACAAAGCAGTTGCAGGGCCAATCTGGAATCCGGGGATAAGACAGTAGAGGGTAATGTGTGTGACAGCTTCTCTCTGTGCCTTCGGCTCACTACTATCAGGCACCTTTGGACTGGTATATTATTGTAGTACTTAAATATTAGCTATGATATAGACATTCAATTAGAATTCTGTTGAAAAATATAACCTTGGGAGTTAATTTATCTATACAGACATATAGGAATATCAATTTGGGTTATAAAATTACGATAATATTATTTATAAATATTTCATTACAGTTACAAGGTTACTGGAAAGAAAATTTTTAGAGTCTGGGAGATGACTCAAGTTACCAATGTTCTTGTTGCACATACACAAGGACCCAAGGTTGGATGCTAGCACCCAGTAAAAGGCCAGGTGCAGCAGCACACCTGTAATCTTAGATGTAAAAGGCCAGGTGCAGGAGCACAGCTGTCATTCCAGTGCTAGAGAGGCAGAGACAGGAGGATACTTGGGTCTTGGTGCCAGCTAGACTAGCCAAACTGGCAAGTTACAGGCTCAGTGAGAGATCCTTTCTCAAAAGATAGGGTGGAGAACAATAGAGGGAGAGACCAGACGTTACCTCTGGCCTCTCTTGTATATACATGTGGGCACAAAGATAAAAGTGTAATTTGAAATACAATTTAAAAATCCAGATGTCACTACGTGCAATTAACTAGATACAACTGTAGTTCACTCTAACTGAACGACTTCCCACTGGATAGAATTTGACCAGTATGTACCTAACGTAGAAAAGAAGCTACATTCTTTAAACACAGGGTGTAATTAGAACTCATGCTAACGACATTCCCTTGGTGTAATAGCAAGGCTTTGTTATTTCTGATAATACCTGAAGGTTTTCTTCTGTTGTTACCCAATGGCCTCCAACACCAAGAAGTGTGATGATGTCATGCTTATGTGGTAGTTGTAATTTTACAGCTGGTTCATCATCTTTACTATATAATCTCACTTACAAATGAATAATTGAAAAAGAGAAAAAAAAGATACTTTATAAATCTCTGACAATTTATTTTATCAGTCTGTTTTATAGCAAGGAACATTTTTCTTAGTAAAAGGCAAACTTAGTTGACTTTATGCTATACCAAAGTGTACTCTAGACTTAATTAAAATTAAATGAAATATAAATTTTTATTTGGAAGCAAGCAAGGTATGTCTCATGCTAATTCTAACCAGCATGGCTTAACACAATGGGACAAGAGGCTGTCTCACTAAACTACTGAGTCACATGCATTGACGCCACATTTGGAAAGTGACCACACTGAAGTACAGTGTTCACTTCCACTGATGATTTTATGCATCAGTTTCAAAGTCTGGAAAACAAAGATCAGGAAGGACCACACACGATGGCTATAGTTCAATAAAATACAAGTATAGTTGTTGTGCAGGCTCATGACGCTGCCCCTTCAGGAGTAGTGCCATCTATATGTGCACAGACTAGGTGTGAGACACAGCCAGGTTAAATGTAAAAGCTCCGGAAAGAGAAGGGAACAACTTGTTTTCCTCAATAGGCAGTACAGCGGTCAGCCATCCACTAGAGGGCAGCCGTGCAGTACTCATGCCTGTAAATGCTGGGCGAGGTTGATGTATTAGGACGCATTGTGGAGACTCATTCTGATGACAGGTTTTCTCACAGGGATTCCCCTGTTCTGTTTAAGCTTTAGTGCCTAAGGCTTAAAAGGTGTGCTCCCTCTTTCAGAGGAACAAGGTTGAGCGTGGAAATCAGGGGAGGAGTTAGACTTTAAATAGATGAACTTTCAATTAAAAACAAATCTTTAAACATCCAATTTTATGAATGCAGTAATAATTAGTTCCTAGTTAAACCTTTTCTTCAATTTATCTAACTAAAAACATCATACAGACTACTCAGTTCTCAGATACCCACCTTCTGCATCTGCCTGGTTCTCAGGTACCCATCTCCTGCATCTGCCCGGTTCTCAGGTACCCACCTCCTGCATCTGCCCAGTTCTCAGATACCCACCTCCTGCATCTGCCCGGTTCTCAGGTATCCACCCCCTGCATCTGCCCGGTTCTCAGGTACCCACCCCCTGCATCTGCCCGGTTCTCAGGTACCCACCCCCTGCATCTGCCCGGTTCTCAGGTACCC
>NW_021620926.1:5870104-5871519 GCF_004785775.1 Grammomys surdaster
CCACCTCCTGCATCTGCCTGGTTCTCAGGTACCCACCTCCTGCATCTATGACAATATCTACTCCCAGGCCACCTGTTTCCTCCAAACAGCTTTCAGCAACATGGACTTTCCCGTTAGACACATCAATCACTCGGGCTGTAAAGGACAGAAAATCAAGAAATTGTACTGTTTTCTTTGAGATCAACACAAACAGATTGGGAGAAAGGAAAAGAAAAGAAAAGCTAGTAAGTTTCAACAATTATTAAGTTAAAAAGAAAAAGTCAATTCTGCTTAAAGTGTTTTTTAAGGAATTCAATCTTGAACTGTAAGGTTCAGTCTAAAGGAATGGATAGGCATATTCGCTAGGATGAAAACATGTACATTTCACCCAAGGCTGGCCTGTTGACAGGGTCAGCTGTCTGTGAACACAGGACCATCTGCCAGCCCTGGGAAGCTGAGACCAGGCCCACGCAAACAGTCTCTTACTAGTATCCAGAGCTGCGTCTGTGTTTGCACACGAGGGCACTCATCATTTATCCCTTCTTAATCATCAAGACCTACCCTCCCCGCAGCCCTCCAGCTCCCTATACTGGAGAACAGTCCTGAATGTGAGGAAAAGGAATATGATTGGTTTTGGTAGAGATAGGGGAAAATCAAGCTAATTTTAATTTGGTGCATTAATTGCATATGTGCATGCATACACACACACACACACACATACACACACACACAAACACACACAAATTATTTTTGTGTGTGTGGTATTAGGTGAAGGACATGGATAAACCCTGGACCTTATCAATTGCAAAAAAGCAGTCTACTACTGAGCTATGCATGTCCTTAGCTCTTGAAATAATTATAGCAATAGAAAATGAATTATATTAATAGTACAATAGAACTATACTGAGAATTGAAAACAGTTGAACCAGAATTTGAACCAATGAGGATATAGTTATATTTCATTTTGTTTTTAGCACCTTGCTGAGGATGATGTTTTTCAGAGCTCTTCAGACTACAGGCACAGTCTAACAGCAATCTGCGACTCTTGGTGGTGAGAAGGCAAGGGCTGCAGGGTGAGAGTGCAGGAGCAGGGGTGCAAGACTGCAGGGTGAGAGTGCAGAAGGAGGGGTGCAGGGTGAGAGTGCAGGAGCAGGGGTGCAGGACTGCAGGGTGAGAGTGCAGAAGGAGGGGTGCAGGTTGAGAGTGCAGAAGGAGGGGTGCAGGTTGAGAGTGCAGAAGCAGGGCTGCAGGGTGAGAGTGCAGAAGGAGGGGTGCAGGGTGAGAGTGCAGAAGGAGGAGTGCAGGGTGAGAGTGCAGAAGGAGGGGTGCAGGGTGAGAGTGCAGAAGGAGGGGTTCAGGTTGAGAGTGCAGAAGGAGGGTTGCAGGGTGAGAGTGCAGAAGGAGGGGTGCAGGGCTGCAGGGTGAGAGTGCAGAAG
>NW_021620926.1:5871529-5880067 GCF_004785775.1 Grammomys surdaster
AGAGTGCAGAAGGAGGGGTGCAGGGCTGCAGGGTGAGAGTGCAGAAGAAGGGGTACAGAGTGATAGTGCAGGAGCAGGGGTGCAGGGTGAGAGTGCAGAAGCAGGGCTGCAGAGACGCTCACACTGCACACACTGCTCTTCAGAGCACCTGAGATCCGTTGCCAGGTTCCTGGCACCCTTGTCACACAATTCACAACTGTCTGAAACTCCAGCTCTAGGGGCTCTGGTTCCATTTTGGACTTGGCCAGCACCTGCACCCACGTGGCATACATACACACATATAAAAATAAATCTTAAACACTTTACACGAAGGCTCTGGAGCAATCCTGGAAGTGCAGAACGAACCAACAGGCAAACATTTTCAAGAATACAGTTTTAGCTCTCTACCTCTGTTCTAAGCCCCCTTCCATCTTCCTGTGCTGGAGAGTAAACACAGGGCTAGACTACACTATCAGTTCATGCATGACAGGTAGGATTCTATGACTGAGCTACAGTTGATATCTCCGTTCTATTTTCTGTTTGTATATGAACGTTTGCAAATGTCTGTAGGTGCACATGCTCACATATGCACATGAGGATGGAGGCCTCATGTACTGTATGTACCATACAGCACATGAGGAGCCCAGAGGACAACTTATGGGAATCGTTTTCCTCTTTCCACCATGTGGGTCCCAGGGAAGGAATTTGGTGGCATGTGCCTCCACCCACTGGGCCATCTTACTGGCCCAGCCACTTTTGTACTTATTGAGGTAGTGTTTCCCACAGAATCTGTGACTGGCCTGCTTTCCCACTGATCCCATCCAGCTTCTACCTCCTAAGTGCTGACTATAGGTCCCTGAGTTCTGGTGCTTTATCCACTGTGCCATCTCCATGCCCCCAGTTCTAATCTCAAATTCCTTCAATCTCCATCTTCTTCCCTTTAGCTCTTGTATTATCTTGCTTCTATTTCTGTTTATCTTTGTCACAGGCAGAAAGCAGCAATGAAAATAACTTGGAGCTGGATTAAAGTCTTAGTCCAGGTAGTCCAGGGCTTTGTCTTGTTTATCTCCCCCCCCACTTTCTCCCTCCTTCCCTCCCTCCCTCTCTTTTCTCTCTTCTCTCTTCTCTCTCCCTCCCCCTCCCCCTCCCCCTCCCTCCCCCCCTCCCTCTCTCTCTCTCTCTCTCTCTCTCTCTCTCCAAACAGGATTTCCCTGTGTAATAGCATTGGCTGTCCTTGAGCTCACTTGGAAGCCCAGGCTGGCCTTGAACTCAGAGATCACCTGCTTCTGCCTTCCTAGTGCTGGGACTGAAGGCCTGTGCCACCACTGCTCAGCTGTATCTTGAAGAAGCTAGTTAAACTCTTTGAAAGCTACTGTTGATTGCCAAGGACTTAAAGTCACATTTAACATGACTTTTCCTGACTGCCCTTCTCTCACGCTCTGCTTGTTTTTTGCTCTCTCTCTGTTACTTTCTTCGTTCCAGTCTTTTTTCATTCTTTTGTTCACTTTCCCTAGTCTCAATACTTTTCTTCTTTTCTGTTCAACCTTTTTGAGAGTATGCCAGCTTCCACCATGACTGCACATTGCAGCTGTATCTGACCTGTGTTTACAATGTGTACATGGGTCTGCTTCTCAGCATTCTGCACAAGGCAGGTCATGTTCAAGGCTGAGAAATATACAAAGTGATGTCAAAGTATTGATTGACAGCAGAAATAGAGACAACCGGTGTTTCTAAATTGTATCAAAGTTGACTTAGTTCGAACTTGGTTAAGTTGGTAATAATAGGACAAGGAAGAAAAAAACAGAAGATGTAAAAACAATGTAGGTTAAGAGTCTTAGACAGGGCTGAAGATGTAGCTCAGTGGTAGTGCACCTGCCTAGCATGCACGAGACCCTGGGTTTGAGTGCCAGCATCATGTTGACCAAATGCACAAATACCAGTAATAAGAAACTTAAGTAAAGAACTGTATTACCTAAGTAAATCTGGGTTTAGCACACATGCTAAGAGCATTTTAAAGTTTATTTTTATTTAGGATTCTGTACTTTGTTTTACCAGTGTAAAGTTTCTTTTCCCTTCCTTCCTTCCTTCCTTCCTTCCCTCCCTCCCTCCCTCCCTCCCTCCCTCCCTCCCTTCCTTTCTTTTTTTGAAAAAGGATCTCAATGGATACCTTAGACTGGCCTTGAACTCATGATTCTCCTGCCTCACCCTGCTGAGTGTTGCAGGCAAGAGAGGGACTGCAGGTAAGAGACATTATGCCTGGCTACCAGTGCAGGTTTTGATTTCCTTGTAAGAGTTCATGCTTTAAATGGTCTGTACTGAGTATTGTAACATGTAACATACCTATAGAAGGCCTAAGCCTTTCAAGATGTTGCTTGTCCTCCAGGCTGTGTGCTGTTGAGATCACCTTGGCTCCTCTGTGGTGTGCTAACTGAATGGCTATTGTGCCAAACGCCTGTGTGGAAATACATATCAATAGATACAGGTGAGAGGGCACATCTAATTTATTTCACAGACTGTTTTACACATGTAACTCTTTAGTATTACTTTAATATATTTTAAAACATTATGTAACAGAAAAAAGAAATAATTTGCTCCAACTTAGCAGGGCAAACATCTAGCTGATCCCCTCCTAACTGTGAAGTCAGACTAACCACACCATAAGTCCAAGGATGGAGGGCTATGCCCAGAAACATGGCCATGGAGAAGAACAGTGGCCCACGATAGCATCATTAGTCAAAGTTAGCTAGACAGCATTGACGGGAATCTAGTTATACTGCTCAGTGATCACAGCACTTCAAGGGCACCATCTCTGAATCCTTGGTAAGAACACAAGAACTAGGAAAATACTCTGCTGATGCTGGACATCAGCCTAGAGTTAAAATGCTAAAGATGTATTTGCCCCCATCCCAGGAGTGTAGCTTTCACCGACAACCTGTTAAAAAATAAATCCATGGGGGCTGGAGAGATGGCTCAGTGGTTAAGTAGTACTGACTGCTCTTCCAGAGGTCTTGAGTTCAATTCCCAACAACCACATGGTGGTTCACAACCATCTATAAAGAGATCCAATGCCCTCTTCTGGGGTGTCTGAAGACAGCTATAGTGTACTCATATACATAAAATAAATTTAAAAACCTTAAAAAAACACCAAGATTTTACCCTAAATTTTGCACCTTTTTTTCTCCCAGAGAAGGGAAACAATTTCCCTCAGAGTAATAGTAATGACTAAAACAGCCTGGCTGGGACACGTACTATGGTTGAGCACTTGCCTAGCATGCACCAAGCCTTGGGGGCGATCATCACTGTTGAAAAAAACAAGAGAGAAACAAAAGTATTGCCTTGCTTTTTAATGTACTGGTGGGTTCAAAGTCAGCAGCTAGCCACACTATGTCTAGCTTCTGTGTGCTGTTAATAAACGCTGTCTACAAGGATAAAATGGGAAGCTGGAAAAGAAATCCACCAATTAATGACAAGGAAGGACATCTGCAGACAGCTTCTCTGCAGCCCCTGTTTATGGTATATTGGACTAGTTTTTTTTTTAAACAAAATCAACTCGGACTCACACTTGCCCCGTCCATGATCAGCACAGACTTCCCGGGAGACAGTTGAGAAAGGTAATACAGAGCTGTGCAGGCCCGGACACCGTCCCGGACGACTCCAGCGGCTTCCGTCCAGGAGACCTTTTCTGGCTTATGAACTATCACAAAGAACAAGAAGAGACACTTCATTAGCAAGTTCCATTAGTGCCTCGTCTCTCCCACCAGAGCGCCCATCCTGCTGCAGCCCCTTCCTGTGTCACTTACACTACACTTCCCTGCTTTGATCCTTAGCATGGGAGATCAAATACATTCTGGAGGCACACGGAACGTAAAGCTCAGTTGTGGGGCTGAGTATAAAACACACACAGGCCACTGCCTTCCTCCTGACAGTCCCGCTCTCTACGGTTCTGTTTCTCCTCCACCTCATCACATGGACACTCAACAGCTACCAGTTCTGCCTGATTCTGAACTTAATGTTTTTTACATTTCATATTGTTTTCAAATTTAAAGTGTGTGACTACGTGTGTAAGACACAGAGTATGTATAAACAGCAGAGGACATTCCCTGAGCTCCACCTTAGGTTTTTTTAAATTTTTTCATTTATTCACCTTACCTCTTACTCATTGCCTCCCTCCCATAATCCATCCCCCATCCTCTTCCCTTCTCCTCTGAGCTGGCAGAGACCCTCTCTGTATCACTTCACACACACACACACACACACACACACACACACACACACCACACTTCAAGTCTCTGTGAGGCTAGGCGCTTCTTCTCCCACTGAGGCCAGACAAGGCAGCCCAGGTAATAGAACATATCCCACAGACAGGCAACAGCTTTTGGGACAGCCCCTGCTCCAGTTGTTTGAGACCCACATGAAGGTCAAGCTACATCTGCTACATATGTGTGGGGAGGCCTAGGTCCAGCCCGTGTATGCTCTTTGATTGGTGGTTCAGACTCTGAGACCACTGCAAAGGTTCAAGTTAGTTGAGTATATGTCCTGACGTGAACACCCCACCTTAGTTTTTAAACACATCCTTTTCCTGTCTTCATTAGGGAGGCCATGGTGGAGCTTTCACTTTTATTATTTTATGGCACGGGCCATGTGGAAGTGTCTGTCTGTTTGTCCGTTCTTAGCTGGTGAATATGTTTGCAGTTTATGGCTGGTAAAGTATCACTAAGATGTCAGGCAGTGAGTCTGGAGAGGCGCACACCTTTCCAGCCATCCTCACAGAGCTTCCCCAGCGACGGCACCTGCTGCCAGAACAACCTCTGGCCATCCTTGGCTCTGTGAGTCCACAGTCCCTCACTTGGGTATGTGACACTTCTTATGGTGACTGTCATTTGCTCCTCCTCATCTAATAAAAATGCTGAGGACCCTCTCCTCTCATGTTTGCCAGCCTCTGGAGTCCATATATGAAGTGACTGTTGAAGTCTTAGCATTTTCTTGTTTATCATTTTATGGAATTTTCATCTATTTTCAGATGAGGAATCAGTTTCTGTGTTACAAATATTACAAGCTGAGCATCCTACAAAATGCTTGAGACCAGAAGCATGTTGGATTTCAGAGTATTTGCCTACATAGTCAACTATCTTGCAGACAAGACCCAATTCTAAATATAAAGTTCATTTCTTTCACATATATGTTTTATATATATAGCTTGAAAATAATTTTATCTGTTTTATTATTAAAGACTATCTTACTTCAATTTTGTGTGTGTGTGGGGGTATTTTGCCTTCATGAATGTCTGTACACCATCTGTGTGTAGTGCCCACAGGGGCTAGAAGAGGACATTTGGGACATACGAGACTAGAGTTACAACCAGTTGTGAGACACCACATGGGTGTTGAGAACTAAACCCAGGTCCTCCAGAAAAGCAGACCATGCTATTAAAACTGTGCAGCCATGTCTTTGAAAGTAATTTTTAACAGTATTTTTAGCATGCCACCTTCATTTTGGTTGCCACCTGTCATATGAAGCTAGGTGTGGAATGCTGGTATCCCCAAGTTTTAGAGTTTGGAGTACTTTTGGATTTCATATTACAGTTATTAAACATATTTCAACTTGATAGCTCTGTGTTGCAATCATTTAATGATACCTTTAAGAAGAGAAGTACTGGATGACATTTTAAAGTCAGCTGGGCATGGTGAGTTGCTACCGGAGCCACAGTACTTGGGAAGCTGCAGCATGGGGATTATTGAGTTAAGGACTCTGGTCCAAAAAACCAAAACGGGCTGGCAAGACAGCTCGGCCTGCATTTAATGCCCCAGAAACCGTATGTTGGAAGGACAGCATGGACTCCTGCTAGCTGTCCTCTGATCTTCACACATGGACCATGGCTTGAATGCACAGGGATGTATATACCCACACACTACATGTAAAAACAAAACCAAACAACATATAAATAACGTCCTAGGACCTCTTTTCTTAAAATCCCACCAACGCCTTTCCGCTGCACTTGGAAAAATAATGCAAACTCCCAATATAGTCTTAAAAGCTCAACATATAGCTGGGTATCATGACGCACACATTATATCCCTGTATGTGGTGGGGAGGGGTGTGCAGGGGGAGGCAGAGGCAGGCAGGACTCTGAGTTTGAGGGCAACCTGGTCTACATAGTGAGTTCCAGGCAATCCATGGCTACAAGATGAGACTCTGTCATAAAATTAAATAAACAAATAACATCCCTGCCCCCCCAACCCTCAAAATAAGGTGACAGACTAAAAAGTAAAGAGTTCTGTACGATCTGCCCATTAAGCTGTTTCTTCACATTTCGACTAATTCTTGTTCGAATAAATTATGGTGCTGTTTCCACTAAAAGGGATTCTCATTCTCTCCCTCTCTCTCTCTCTCTCTCTCTCTCTCTCTCTCTCTCTCTCTCTTTCTTTCTTTCTTTCTTTCTTTTTGTTTTTTTTCGAGATAGGGTTTCTCTGTGTAGCCCTGGCTGTCCTGGAACTCACTCTGTAGACCAGGCTGGCCTCAAACTCAGAAATCCGCCTGCTTCTGCCTCCCAAGTACTGGGACTAAAGGTGTGTGCCACCACTGCCCGGCAAAGGAATTCTTTCTGTGTACTGCTATTTCCATATGAGCTGCTCACAAAGCAGTCAGCAATGCATTACAACAGACTACCGCCACCTAGTGGGAGGAGAAGCCTATGTACCATCTCGGTGAAAATCTCCAAACCAACCTGGGAATGAAACAGAAAGAGGATTTCTTTATGACACTCTTCAGGACAAGCATGATTTATAGATATGCTTTGATCCTTGGTTCCTGGTCATAACTCACACTGCCTGTCTTATTTTCTGAATGACCATAAGTGTGTCTTTCATCAAAGTATTTGGACCTTTTGTCCTTGGTTGCCTACTCAGTGAAGATAAAAGATGGTCTTGTCTATTACTGGGGTGTATCAGTTCAGAAGCAAGCTTCCAAGAGCAAAGACCCTCTGATTCTGTGCTTTAATCTTGCTGTTTCAGTCTTGGAGCCATAAAACTCTGACATGTTTTGCCTCCTGGTAGATATGAAGATCTTTATTTTTTAATCTGTCTGTCTGTCCGTCCTGTCAGTCTACCAGTCATCCATCTATCTATCTATCTAAGACAGGGTTTCTCTGTTGTATTTCTGGCTGTCCTGGAACTCACTCTCTAGACAAGGCTGGCCTCAAACTCAGAAATCCACCTGCCTCTGCCTTCTGATTGCTGGGATTAAAGGCAGGCACTAGTACCAGAGACCTTCATTTTAGTGGGGGTCCTGCCCTATATCCAAGAGAAAGAACATGAGAGAGAGGGGGGGGGGACCTTGTATATCTTCATGTTTATTTGTATCCTTTAATCTCCTTTATAGTAAATCAGTAAATGTGTTATCCCCAGTTCTCTAAAAAATTTAAATTACATTTATTAATTTTGTCTGTATATATACACATGCCCCACATGCATGCCTGGTACTCTTGGAGGTCAGAAGAGGGCACCAGATCTCCCTGGATGGACCTAGAGTTACAGATGGTTATGAACTACCATGTGGGTTCTGGTAATTAAACCTAGGTCTTCTGCAAGAACAACAAGTGCTCTTAAAACGTAGCACCTTTAGCACTGAGCAACTACCTCTACAGTCCCTACCCTCAGCTCACTTAGCCACTCTTACAAACTAAACAAGCCTAAAGTGGACACCTCAGCTCTTCTGAGTCCTACAGGCCCGCACTAGTGACCAACCCTTCTCAGAGTCCTGCAGGCCCGCACTAGTGACCATCCACGAATGAAGGCACTTTTGTGGGCCCAAGCCCTCCACAGAAGGCATACTGCAGAAGAGATTCACTTTGTTTTTATTTTTCTTTTGTTTTTAATCTAATACTATTCTTTAATTTTGTTAATTATGAAATTAGGTACAGAATATTAGTTGATTTTCCTAAGGCCTCATGGGTAATAAGGTGAATATATGACCTAAAGTATACCTATCTATTCACATGTTCATCTACACACATCTTACTTGTATGGCTTTTTGGGAGGCAACATCTCCCACCATAAGATTTCAGTCTACAATATTTTATCAAAATGTTACTCATATGACATACTCCAAACTCTTGTGAGAGAATTACAAATCTGAGACCTGCTGTGGGTCCACAGTGAGCCTTGTCTCGGAAGAGAGATAAAGGGGATAAAAACAGGGCACACATATAACTTCTAATCACACCTGCATGTGCACACACGTGCATATACACACCATTCATGCAGTCCTTCAAAAAACCATTAAGGGCAATAAAACTATATTTAAGAATCTAAAAGTTGCCCACTATAAAAGGGGCTGCTTGCCCCCTCCCCGTGTCTTGTTCCTCTTTTGATCTCTTGCCTCCCCTCTACCCTTCCCCATTCCCTTCCTCTTCTCCCCATTCTCGTGGCTGGCCTCTACTCCTCTACTTCTCTTCTCTCCTCCTCCTCCTCTTCTTCCTCTTCCTCCTCCTCCTCTTCTTCTTCTTCCTCTTCCCCTCTCTCTCTCTCTCTCTCTCTCTCTCTCTCTCTCTCTCTCTCTCTC
>NW_021620926.1:5880077-5882610 GCF_004785775.1 Grammomys surdaster
CTCTCTCTCTCTCTCTCTCTCTCTCTCTCTCTCTCTCTCTCTCTCTCTCTGTCTCTACTAACCTCTTAACTCCCCTCCCCATGCCCTGATTAAACTCTGTTCTATACTAAAAAAAAAAAAAATCTGAAAGTTGTTTTTTTAAGATTTATTTTTATAATTTATGTATATGTGTGCACTCAAGTGCCACAGGAGACCAGAAGATGGCGAGATGCTCCTTGTTGCTGGAATGACAGGAATCTGTAGGCTGCTGAGTGTGGAGGATGGGATCTGAAGCCCAGTCCTCAAGATAGCACAGCAAGTGCTCTCAAATGCTGGACTCCAAAGGTTCTAACTAACTGGTCATGGCTCTTGCTTTTACATTAGATGGTCAATGTTTATTATGTTATAAAGACTAATCAAACAAATAAAATATGGATCAATGGTAGCTACATGAGCACTAAAAATAGTTTTTAGTTTTGGTCATTAGAAAAAAGGACAGAGTTGAAAACGCACGCCCAGTTTTGAATGACTGAAATTATTTTTAAGCTTGGCAGATGCCTTGAGGACTGAAAGCTAACACTCACCCCAAGCCTGATGACCGAGTTCCATCCATGGAACACACAAGTGGAAGAACTGACTTCTACAAGTTGTTCTCTGACCTCTGCACATGCACCCTACATGCTCGTCACCTCTCCACCCCATATATATATATAACAAACAAGCAAGCAAGCAAGTAAACATTTAAACAGGAGGCAGAAGAAGAAACCAGCTAAGCTGGCTGGGCGGACCCCACGGTTTCGGACAGTTTACTGATCTTGTGAAACAGTATTCACATGGCGGGGGGTGGGGTGGGGTCATTTGGAACCTCATTCTCTGGTTTGGTAAGAGAACAAAACTTACTTGAACTCAAAGTGACTGAATGCTGAGTCTCATTACATAGTCACCAGGCTAAGCATAATAGCTCAAGTTGAATCTGCAGTTTCACAGTGCAGAGTTTCATGAAATGTACTGAAACCATCCTCTGCTCGTAAAATGCTGGAACTGCAAACACGACCGTTTCCTAGCTGAATATCGTCACTGTGCACAGTGAGTGTGGCCAGGACTCTCACCTAGGGGTCATACCTTTGGTGGTCATTTGTTAATGTTTCAATGATTTTATACGTATGTGTGCATGTGTCTGTGTCTGCAGGCCATATGTGTTCACGTCCATGGACACCAGAGAGGGTTTCAGGTCCCCTGAAGCTGAATTACAGATGGTTGTGAGCTGCCAGCTACAGGTGCCGGGAACTGAACTCAGGTGCTCTGGAAGAGAGGCAAGTGTTCTTCGCCACCGAGCCACCTCTCTAGCCCCAGTGGTGGTGACTCTCATAGGACTTAGACTGTTCTGAGATAGGCTCTCGCTTTGTAGCCCAGGCCTTGAACTCTAGATCCTCCATCTCTGGCCTAAGTGCTAGAAACACAGCCATGTTCTACCACAGCCGGATTAGAGGAACCCTAAGGAAGCATCGAATCCCGGCTCCTTCCTCAAAGACTCTCGGCAATTGTTTACTCCATAGACTTCAAACACTTCTGGACCATATCCACCTGCCTGACTTAAAGAAACATCATGTGGCACTTAAACTTCATGGCTAGGCTCGAGACTTCAATGTACTCATTTCCTTCTGCTCTGTAATTCTTCAGTGCTGGACTGGGGATGCAGACAATGGCAGAGCACATGCCTGGCATGCACAAGGCCTCCGGGATACATCTCCAGCATCTTAAAACACATACCCCTGCCTATCTGGGCTTTGTCTTGTTGCTGTTTTTTTTTTTTTTTTAAAGCCATTTGGTTGTATGTATGTGCTCATTTGTATTTGGGTGTACATATCCATGCACATGTGGAGACCAGAGTTACATGTTGGGTGTCTTCCTATACCATCCACAATCCTACTTTTGAAATAAGATCTTTCATCAAACTTGGTACCCCTGGTGGGTTAGGGTGCCTGGCCTGCAGCCCTGGGGATCCTCCTGTCCCTGCTGTCCTCAGCTCCCAGGCTATGGGTGTACACCACTGCCCCTGGATTTTCTGTGGCTTCTGGAGTTCCAGACCAGGTCCTCAGGGTGGCGAGGAAGTTCTTCACGGCCTGAGCTGCCTCTCCAGCTGCTGCTCTCTCTTCTTAGGGCTTCAGCTTCTACAGAGAGTGGGGGTCGCAGAGCAGCCCTAGTTCCTAAATGTTCTTTATCCTTCCAATTGCACAGGAGATATAGTATCTTTTCATTATTTTCAGGATGTGTATATGCATTTAGGAAATGCTCAAAATGTAATTTCTCATGAAAAATAAAACTGAATACTGACTAAAGTCTATTAGCAATAAAAACCAAATGTAAGCTTTTTGAATTCTTTCCTGCCTCAGCTTTGACAAATATTGTCTAAATTGTGAACATTCTTTTGTTTTAGTCAGTAACGAAGAGCTCAATGGTATAGTTCTTGCTTAGCAGGTTGGAGGTCCGAAGTTCCATCTCTAACAACACACACACACACACACACACACACACACACACACACACACACACA
>NW_021620926.1:5882620-6024587 GCF_004785775.1 Grammomys surdaster
ACACACACACACACACACACACACACACACACACACACACACACACACTAAGATAAGCCAAGAGCAAGACATTTACAAATTCTGATATGAATATAATTCACAGCCACGAACAATGTTAATAAAGCTCACAGGTCTACATAATGCTTAATCTAAGCATTAATTTATGATACTGTAAGCCAGAAGCATTCACAGGGCTAGGGAGAAGGTTATGCTCTCAGTGGAGTAAGACTTATTCAGTCCCGAACGACTGGACGACCACATACCCAGGTAATGCTCATGCACTCGAATAACTTCACAGAGTCCGGGGTCTTCTGAATCCAAAGGCAAAATTCCTAAAAATTCAAACAAGAAGCTTAAGGGGAAAATTGCCTGAGTGAACGCATTCCCTATGAGATATGTTCATGTGGACTCTGTGCAGTGGAGTTAATGTAAAGATGGCCACTGTCATGCAGCCTGACCTGGAGAGCTGGGTCCCTGAGGCGCCTTTCCACAGTGTGGTTTCACAGGATGTGACCTGAACAGAATCCTGCTTTTCTGGAGCCTAGTTAAGTTCTAAGTCTGCTCTCTTACAAAAAGAAACATAGGCAGTACAGAGTATTACTGACTTCTTGGATAAGTAAGAATACAATCATCAGTTCTTCATGAAAACGCAAGTCAGAGGCCCCGTCAAGCTGAAGACACACTTCCCCACACATCTGATCTTCCACAGCCTTCTATGAAGATGAGGAACACTGAGAGAGTTACGACAGTGGCGCTCACACGTAGTTGCATGACTGACTGAGGCACAAGCATGAGCAGATGTTCACCACATCCTTACATTGATCATGGATTTAAGAATAACTAATCTGTAGTTTTATAAGGACAGCAGAGAGCTTTGTGGGGTGGAGAACAGAGGTTGTACAGGGTTCACTCCATCGACAATCTTAAAGCACAGGCCTGTGACAAGGTAGGGAAGCAGAGCACGGAGAGAAAGATGAAGGCTAGCTTGTCTGTGACTGCTCGTCAGCCAGGGGCTGGGAGGCCTGAAGTGCTCTGCTGAAGCCAAGATCTCTTTTCCTCAGGAGTCGATATTTGAGAACAAATTTCAAAAGCCAGGAAATATCTTAATTTTTGGAATGCTAGGATTGAACGTACTACACTTCCAGTCAAAGACAGTGTTTCTGTCTGAAGTGAGGTCACAGTGAGCATTACCATTTACACAGAAGAAAGACAGCTGGCCACAGAGGAAAGAGGACTTGGGAACCACGACTTACCAACCACTTCATCGTCTGGCTGAAAGAATGATACTTTCCTGCCAACTAAAGAGGAGAAAGCGGTAAGTATTAACATCACGAGGTTACTAAATGTAATTATTTATCTGTCTATTTTATTATGTGGGATGGGTGCTTTGGCCACATGTATAATGTATGTGTTTGGTTCCCGTGGAAGCCAAAGTGGGCATTGCATTCCCTGATACTGGTGTTACAGACAGTTGTGAACCACCGTGTAGGTGCTGGGAATCAAACCTCAGTCTTCTAGAAGAGCAACTGGTGCTCTCAACTGCTGAGCCATCTCTCTAGCTCTCTAAATTTAATTTTTATTTTGCTATGAAAACAAATGAAAAAGCCAAAAACAGTGGGCAACACCTGGAATACCAGCACTTAGGAGGTGGAATCATGATGCTCAAGAGTTCAGGGTCATCCTTGGCTACATATCAAATTAAAGGTCAGCCTGGGCTACATGAGAGATCCGGTCTCCCAAACAAACAAACAAACAACTAAAAAAGTTAAAGAAATGAAATAATTCGCAGGGTTGTAAAAATCCACTCAATCGAAGGACCAAGAATGTGTGGGGTATTAGGATGGTCTATGAGTTACATAGGGTAAAACATTTCAAGTCTTGTTTCTCTAGGAAACAAGCAGCCCACAGGTGTTGACACTATGGGGAAATATGGTTCTGTGTCACTGCTAATGTGTCTAACTTTCAGGAGACAGGTGCAAAGGGAAAACAATCCATTGTATAGCTTCTGATAGCTGCTCTTAACACCCCACCCCCAACACACACCTTGTGCTGGACACATCTGCCATCGTCTGAGTGGGGGGAATCTCAGCCACACAGACAGAATCCCAATGACTCACATGGCTTTGACAGGGGTAAGGAGACGGCTTAGTAGTTAAGAGCACTTGCTGTTCCTGCACTACGTGGTAGGTCACGCTGATTATAGCTTAAGTTTTAGGGGCTTTGATGCCTCCTCTGTTCTCTACAGGGATGTAATAAACACGTGCAGGCGCATACTCATATATATATTAAAAACAGATACCTTCATAAATTCTAAAAAATAACATAAAAAATTACTCTGACTTGGTAAGTAAATTCTGACTGGTACTCAGAAAGTTTCTGGAACTTTCTTTTTTAAACTTTACTTACGCTATCACTATTGTTTGTGTATAGAGTACATGTCATGGCAAGTGTGTGGAGGTCAGAGGACAACATCTGGGAGGTAGGGAGGTGGGTCTTGCTTTGCAACCAGGGAATGGACTCGGGCTCTCAGGTTAGTGTAGCAAAGCACTTTCACTGGCTGAGCCATCTCTCTCACCCAGTGCTTGGAACTGTGGACTCTGGCAATATGATACTACTTCTTTGTCCAGCCCTAAATGTGTGTGTGTGTGTGTGTGTGTCTCCACACATGTGCCTGTGCATGAACATACATGCTGTATACACACACACACTCCTCTGCCAACAGTCAACTCATTTGAGTATTTTTGTTCTAAGAGCTATGAGATGAAATGGGAAGAAAACACTTCAGTGTTGTTGAATATTTTGGGCTCAGAACCTTCCTATAAGGCTTATAATATGGTATGCCTTATATCATGCCTTATCGTATGCTTTACAGTATCTTATAATGCACTTTATAGAACACCTTATAGCATGCCTTATATAGTAGATGGTATTCTTCTTCTACAGACAAGGAAACCGAAGTCAAATGGCTCCAGCATGAACTCATCCTTTGGTACTGAGCTAGTAGGTGTTTAAGTCCACATCCCCTCTTGCTTGCTTCCTCTGGGGACCCGTCCTGTACTGTCACCTCCTCCTCTCCTGGCTCCCATCCCACTCCAGCTTTCCTCCCATCTGGGGTTATGTGCTTGCTTCTCCTGGGTCCTTTCATACTTTGCTTTATTCCACCATCCCTCAAACGCTGGTGATCCAAAAGGCTCCTCTCTGTTGCTGCTGCCTCCCTCGCTCTTAAGTCTACACGCGGACAACTCTCACATGGAGTCCTTTCCTGCACAGAGCTCTCTCTCATCCTCCAGAATCAGCCCAGCAACTGCTTACTAGTGATTCCATGTGCAGGTCACCACCACCCTTCCTCAACAGTGTAAGTGTGAGCTCTCCTGACTATGCCAGTCACAGTCCTCATGCTTCCGCCCTCCCTAAGGCCAATCGCTGGCTATCAACTCCTGCTGACTTCCTTTTCTCACTATTGCTTCTGTCAGTCCCTCTTCTGTCATCACTGTCTAGCTTATGGACATTGTGTCATGCATCATGTTGGTCTCTGACTGGACTGCCACCCCCTTTAACAGTAATCTAGCAATCTCATTTGTAATGCTCACCAAGAGTCTGGCTGGCTCTGGTCTCCTCTCATGTCTGTATTTTTCTGAGACCACTCTGTGTTCATTCATTCCTTTGTTCTCCAATATTTGAGGGATAATTTTCCTTTTTCTCTGCCAGCTCTAAGAACTGAACCCATGGCCCTGGGCATGCTAGGCAAGCATTTTACCACCAAGCTACACACTCCGCCTCAAACATCATCCTTTTGTGTAATGTTTACAAACAAGTCCAAGTCACTTGTATCAGTTAGCTTTACACCAAAATGTACATAATCCTCAGCAACTGCATTAATGACGGTTTCCGTTTGCTTTAAGTCAAGCAGGCAAAAGTAAAGCAGCTTATTCTGGAGATCCAGAAGTCACAACTGTCGTTTCTGATGAGAAATGACCAGGGAGGTTGTTTGGATCATCCTAAAGTGTTTGTAAGGTAAATAATGAGTTTAAGGTATAGAACAAGAACCCCAAGTATATGACGTAACTTGTTTCTAAGTAGAGCTAGACCACTCACTGAGTGTTCACGCCCAGTGTTTATCCACTTGGCTCCCGCACGAATCACTGTTAACGTCTGAATAAGTCTATGGGGTGGGCCACATTTGAAGTTCACTTGTGATTTTAGTTCTAACACATGATACATTCACATATGTAAACAATCTCATCCTCCTTCAATCTGGTCAGACTGTAGGTAGGTAGGAGTATAATCAGATGATCATTAGGGTCATTTGCTGCTTAGTAAGCACGTGCTTTCCCATTCCACACTGAATACGACAGCGCCTGTCCTCGGGAATTATCGATAAGAAAAACAAGTACACACAAATAAGCAGATCACTATAAAAGCTCAAAAGAAAGCCAGCCTCCGGGATTCAGGTCCCACATCACAAAAGTTCAATACAATTACATATGAGTCAAAACTTAAATTTTTACTGAAGTATAAAGTTCTTCAATCATAAACTCAATCCTAGTTTCAATTTTTAAAAATGACCTTTTAATAAATTTATATTATAAAATGTATTATTTTATGTGTTGGTAACTTTATTAGCTATTACTAAATTAATTTGTTTCTCTCTCTCTCTCCCTTTTTTCTGAGACATGGTTTCTCAGTTTAGCCCTGGCCGTCCTGGAGCTTGCTTGGAAGACAAAGCTGACCTGGAACTCATAGTGATCCACCTGCCTCTGCCTCACGTGTGTTGGGATTAAATGCCTGTGCCACCAGTGCCAGGCTAAATTTCTTTTACTATAGAAAATACAGATATACTTACCCTCTAATACAATTCCAGCAACTTCTCTTCCAACAGGGAAAAAATCCTTTTCCATCTTCATTTCTGTCAGAAGCTAAACCATGACAGAATAGAGTCTGGATTTACATGGTAACACAGTACTATAACCCCAAATACTATAATCCCAGCACTTGCCTTAACACCAGCGTGCTGGAGACAGAGGCAGGAGATCTTAAGCCGGAGGCTAGTCTGAGCAACACTGTGAGTTCTCATGGCCAGCCTGGGCTACAGAGTGGGTCAAAAACCAAAACAACAACAAAACCAAACAATAAAAACCCATCTCTGACATATGAGAAAGTGGGAACAACAAAAATTCAAGCCACAGAATAGCAAATAGATTTACTTCCGGAATGACAATGTAAAGAATTACAAAAGTGTCACAAAATCCCCTGATCCAGAGTGGGAACTGTGAGCTGTAATCCAGAACTGATATTAATATCTTGGGTATTATCAGTCAATCACCAGGAAGGACATCCTTAACATTTTCTCTGTCAAGATGAAGTGAAATTTCATCTCCAAGCAATCTCAGTTGGCCAAGCACAGTTTCCCTGTCATCCACTCAAGTAAGGTGAGGGAGAGCAGACAGAGCACTGCAGACAGGGACGTGGTCTCCTCACACCCTCTAAGGATCACCTGCTTTGGGTTAGGGCTATTGCTCAGCAGGTAGCCTTGTCTAGCATACAGGAAGGCCTGAGCTGCATAGGCCTGCAATCCTAGCACTCCCGAGGTGGGGCAGGGGTGTCAGGATCTTATGCTAAGGCCAGTCTGGGGATTTATGAGATTCTGTCTTTTTTTAAAAAAAAAAAAAAAAAAAAGCAGCCACCACTGTTTTCCTCAGTCCGAGGTCAGAGGGCTTAGGGAGGAGGGGTGAGCAGTCATAGGGAACGGCCACGAGATGATTCTGGACTTATGGTAAGTACAGGGGTTTGCGGTTTGCCTGCTTTTTATTTTTTTTTAAAAAAAGATTTATTTCTTTTTATGTGTATGAATGTTTTGTCTGCATGTATGTATGTAAAAGCACCACATGAGTGCCTGGTGCCTACAGGGGTCAGGGACTGAGCTGGATCTCTTGGAACTGAAGTTACAGATGGTTGTAAGTTGCCATGTGGTGTTGGGAACTAAACCTAGGTCCTCTGTAAGGGCAACGAATGCTCTCGACTGCTAAGTCATCTCTCCAACCCACCATAATTTTTCAATTAAAAATCAAACAAACAAACAAACAAAAGAGGAGCCCTCCTATATCTAGCCTGACTTTTCAGATGTTTGTTTCTCTTTTAATGTGGAATTTAACACTTTTCTTAGGCCATCCATATGACTTTCTTATGTAAACATTGGGGATTCTTTTCTCTCTCTCTCTCTCTCTCTCTCTCTCTCTCTCTCTCTCTCTCGTTTGTGTGCTTGTGTGCATGTATGTGGTATATGTGGTATGTGTGTTGTGTATGAGTGGTGTCTCTGTGTATAATATGTATGTGAGGTGTGTATGTGTATGGTATTTGTGTATGTAATGTGTGTGGTATGTGTGTTATATGTGTACATGTGTGTTGTGTGTATATATACATGTGTGCTGTATTGTATGTATAGTGTGTTATGTGCCTGTGTGTGGTGTGCTTATCTGGTGTGTGGTGTTTTGTGTGTTATATGTGTACATGTGTGTTGTATGGTGTGTATATATGTGTTGTGTGTATGGTATGTGTATATGTGGTGTATGTGCATATAATGTGTGTGTTGTGTTATGTGTATAGTGTGTTGTACGTAGTGTGTATATCTGGTTTGTGTATGGTATGTATGTGTGATGTGTTTGTATATGTGGTATTTCGTGTGTGTGTGGTGTATGTGTGTGCATGGTGTGTGTATGGTGTGTGTGGAGTGTGTGCGAGTGTGTATGTGCATGCCTGTGTGGTGGTACTGAAGACTGAACCCACAGCCTCGTGTGCGCTCCGTAAGCACTCTGCCTCTGAGCCCTTTATTTTCCTTTCTGTGCAGTTTAATTATAACCACGGTTCTAGCGACTGCATGCTGCATCTTTCATTCACGGTATGCATTTTCCTACATTAATGTTCTATCTTCAGAAAGACATCCTGCTCAGCAGCATGTAATAGTCATTCTGCTGCTATCTATCATTTCTGTTTGTTAGTGGCAGAGTGCTTGCCTAGCATTCACAAGGTCCAGGTTCAATCGCCAACACTATGCAACTGGAATCTGTGCAGGTCCAATAAAGTTTAATAGTAGCCATGACTAGACAGCATCTCTCCTTAGTAGACACACATTAGATATTACCCCAGCTGTAGCCATGGACATATAAATCATGTGCCCAAATCAGTTTTCTTGTCTGTATTCCTTACTGCTGCAGCCTGAACTGGCTCTTCCCACACTGACTGACCCGCATGCCCCGTGTGACTGTTGGGAGGACTTTAGGAAAGGTAATCAGCAGTAAGTGAACTTGTGGGGTATATTCCTAACCGGCAGGACTGGGGACCTAGGATGACGAGACACCAGGAGCAGCACACACATCAGAAAGCCATGAGGACACAGCCAGGACAACCTGAAGGATGGACTAGAGACAACCATGCTTGCACAGTCATCTCAGGCCTCAACCTGTCAAATGTGGGTTAAAATAAGTGTCAGTTGTTCAGTCAAAAGACCAAACAAGACCCACAGTCAAACAACAAGCCCCCCCCCCCCAAACAAAAACAGGAGAAAAATCCGATGTGGGGTTAAATACACCTATAATCCCAGTACCTGGGAAGCTGAGGCAGGAGGACCATGAGTTTAGGGTGACCCTGGACTACATAGTGAGATCTTGTCTGACAACAAAACCTGAGAATACTTATCACAGTGCATTTAACTATTTGTCATTATTAACTTATGGTACATTTATTTACTTATGCTTATTAACTGTTTACTTGTTTTGTAAGACAAGGTCTCACTGTGTGGCCCTTCCTTACTTGGAACTTGCTGTGTAGAGCAGACCTTCCTCAGACTCTCAGAAGCTGGTGACTCTTGGTGCTGGGTTTAAAGGTATGTGCCACCACACCTGAACCAAAGACACATGTTTTATGGCCAATAATAAAGATAACTGTGGGTGATATGAGACTGGTGACAAGTGTTTGTGAGACAGAGAAATGACAAGAATACAAATCATAGCTTAAAAATGTTAACTAGAGCTGGGCAGTGATGGCGCACGCCTTTAATCCCAGCACTTGGGAGGCAGAGGCAGGCAGATTTCTGAGTTCGAGAGTTCGAGGCTAGCCTGGTATACAGAGTGAGTTCCAGGACAGCCAGGGCTACACAGAGAAACCCTGTCTCGAAAAAACAAAACAAAACAAAACAAAACAAAACAAAAAAGTTAACTAGAAACACATACAACTCAGTGGTCAGTAAACTGTTTCTACTTTCCATTTTTATTCTATTTATGAAGGTAGTTTCTTCCTTGACTGACAGGACTTAATGATAGAAGTTTTCAGATTCCTCCAAAATAAATTTTATAAAATATTTCCACGTAATGATTTAAAACACAAATCAGACCACTTACCTCAATGTAAAACCATTCAGGTTCAGTTTGTCTAAGTAATTTCTTGGCACTCAGCCCTCAGTCACCATCAGACACTACACACCCCGTGACACCCTTATTCCCCTTTGTGAGGGCCGGTACCTTTGTATTTATGTGGCTCAGGGCACAAGCTTTGACTTGAACTCTCACAAAGTTATCCTCTGTGACAGGGACATTTTCCTAGAACCAAACGACAGAAGCTCATGTTACACATCCGGTGAGACCGTCCACTCATCTTGTGAAAATGTCCACATAGAACTGAGAATGTAAACGGATGCCGGGTCTCGTGAGCATCCTGAGTCTAGAAGGTACAAATAACTAATAGTACATGATAAGAAAAGGAGAAAGAAAAACTAGGGTTGTAATTTAAAAGTGTTCCTGTCTTTATTTTAGAAGCACTCAAACACCAGCACAGATGCTGTACACACAGACTCTGCTTCATAATCCAGAACAACAGACACTGGATTTTAACTTAAATACTTCAAGCTGTCAGATCTTCACAGTACATACAATAAACAGCTTTTACTAAAACTTGGAATTTCAGTAAGGCAACCAAGGCAAAACTGAGCCATCCTACTTAAATGATTAAATATAACATCACTTCTCCGGGGCATCTGTACTCCAGACCATGAACTGAAGCATGTCCCTCAGTGACACGAAGACAGACCCTGCACACGACTCATGACCCACCATGGGGTCACTGTGCTTTACTTGCCACACACAGCATCCTGGGAGCACTTTTACTAGATCTCCAATTTTCTTTTTTTTTTTAAAGAATTATTTATTTACTTTATGTTTATGCATACACTGTCACTGTCTTCAGACACAGCAAGAGGGCATCAGATCCCATTACAGATGGTTGTCAGCCACCATGTGGTTGCTGGGAATTGAACTCAGGACCTATAGAAGAGCAGTCATTACTGTTAACTACTGAGCCATCTCTCCAGCCCCCGATCTCGAATTTTCTGTTTAGTGATACAGACGAAGGCATTAATATTGATGAATTTGTTAATTATAACTAGAGATGCATTTTGCTGGGATGGAGCCAAGCCTGAGGTTCTTTCCGACTGCAGTGGTAGGAGGTCAGTTGACTGAAGCTTGGACCCGCAGAACCTGTTTCCATCCTGAAGCCCACAGGGAGATCATCTGGCTTGATGCAAACCTTTCTACTAATCACCACTAAGTCGCTAAAAGCTTTATGAGTAAGGTAAGTCTAGGAAACTTCTATATTTTTTTGTAGAAAATAAGGCCTTTCTCTCTTATTTAATAACACAGACATTTCCTATCACGTGGCCACAGTCTGAAAACTTGCTTCTGCACAGTGCTCACAGTGAGTTCTCCTTGCTGATGGGGGTCAGTGGCTGCTACAGGAGCGTGTGCGCTGAGCGCCATCCGTTTACCTGCATCCACTGTGTACCACGAAGGCTTGGAGCTTGCTCTGCCTTCCCAGTAACTTTCACAGCACAACCAATTCAGCAGCTCCTCTTGAAGAGGACAACAGTATTTCATGCATACGTGACTGGTCTGTGCATATGAGTGCAGTGCCCACGGAGGTCAGAGAGGGTGTCAGATCCTCTGGAGCTGGACTCCCTGGTGGTTGTGAGCCACATGGCATGGGTGCTGGGAACCAAACTTGGGTCCTTAGCCCTGCTGCAGCTCCTTCAAGACTACAGTCACATTACAACAGAGCCGCCACTATCACAAAATGTGGGAACACTACAGGGAGGCTGCCTGCAGCTCTTGCTCATTTAGTTCCACCTAACTAATAACACATTTCAAAGTGAGTCTGGGGGCCATGGATGGCTCTGGCAGTTAAAGGTACTTGCCCCACAAGCCTGGCAACCTGAGCTTGGTTCCTGGGACCAATATAAAGGTAAAAGAAGAGAATCAACTCCAAACAGTGTGTCATGGACTGTGCTCTGCCTCTGCCTCCTCCTCCTCCTCCTCCTCTTCCTCCTCTCTCTCTCTCTCTCTCTTTCTCTCTCTCTCTCTCTCTCCCTCTCTCCCTCTCTCCCTCTTTCTCTCTCTCTCCCCCATACACGTGTATACACACCACATCACATGAAAAAGGGGGAAATTATAGAAGACTCTGTGTCTCTTTCAGGCATACACACACATAGATACACACATATGTACACTCACAAGCCACATACACATAGACACACATACACTTACAAGACACCCACACATAAACACACCTACACACTCACAAGCTACACATACATAGATACACACACACAGACACAACACACACACACACACACATAGACACACATATACATTCACAAGCCACACACACACACATACACACAAACACAAAGACACACACTTTTGTTAGTGGGTCATTACTGTTATGGCTAGTACTAATAGTGTTAACTTGACAAAACAGAATCGCTTGGGAGACAGGCCTCTGAGTGAGCCTGTGGGGACCAGTCTTCATGGCATTTAGTGAGATGGAAAGATTGGCCCACAGCAGGTGGCGCCATTCTACGGCTGAGTCCTGTGTGTGAGACAGAGAGCTGGGCAGCAGCATGCACTCATCTCTTGCTCTCTGAATGCCATGTGACAAGCTGCCATGTGACAAGCTGCTTCACACCCCAGCAGCTGTGACTTCCCTGTCACAGTGGACTTTAGCTTGGAACTGAGAGATAAGAACTTTCTCCCTCAAGTTACTTTTGCCTGAGCATTTTCTCTTAGCAGCCAAAACCAAGCAAAAGCAATTACATATGGAAAGACAATATTTTATCTCAATTAATAATTATCTTACCTTTTCTTGAAATACAAATGTTACTTCTTCATTGGTAGAACTCTGTTGAAAATATAAGCCTTTCATAGTTACCTATACAAACAAAAAAAGATACAAGTTTTTTTTAAAAAAAAGTCTTCTTGAGGGCTGGAGATAGCTCAGTGGTTAAGAGCACTTTCTGCTCTTTCATGGGATCTAGGTTCAATTCCTAGCACCCACATGGTGGTCCAAAACCATCTCTAACTCCAGTTTCAGGCAATCTGATCCCTTCTTCTGGCCTTGGGCACTAGGCATGCACATGGTACACAGACATACATACAGTACACTGGAAAAGTCATCAGGACATGGAGGAAAAGGTGACTTTAAAGGTGACCCTCAAGCTCGTACATTCAGACAGGAATCAAACAAGAGACCATATCAGAAGTCCTAGTGCTTGCCTGGGATCCCAGCACCATGGCGCAAGCGGCTGGGTGATCCAGAGTTGAAGGCTAACCTGGGCTTTCACAAATGTCAGAAAGAGAGGAGATAAAGGTAGACAAAGATGGACTAGGATCAATACCCAAGCCATCACAGGAGCCTTCTGAAGGGTCAGGTTTCAGGGGTGAGGGAGGATTTCTGTTTCGTATTCTGTAAAAAAATATTGTGTGTATTTAAAAGAGATCAACAAAAATGTCTTACAAGGGCCACACAAGCCGGCCAAAAGCGTTCAAAGGTAATCAAAGGCTTTCAACAATTAAGAACGTAGGAGTGGAATTGTGGTCTGGATTCTGATGGGGATTCTTGTTTTGTAGGTCCCACTGTATAACAAATGCTGACATCACACACAGACTCCCTCTGCTTCCTAAGGGGAGGGATTACAGAGGGTGCCCTGTCTAAACCCTATAAGCCTTTCTAGTGTTTATTGTTTAATAAAATGTGTTTAGATTGATTTATGTGTATGAGTGCTGTGCTTGCACACGTGTGTGTGTACAATCTGTGTGCCTTGTCCCTGAAAAGGTAGAGAGGAGTCCCCTGAGTGGAGCTACCGATGGTTGTGAGCTACTATGTGGGTGCTGGGAACAAAACAGGGTCCCCTGAAAGAGCAGCCATTGCTCTTCACTGCTGAGCCACCTCCTCAGCACCCCCTTTTATTTTTTAATTAAAAATATTTTTTGGTTTGGATATACATGTGTGGTATAGACTTCTGTGTAAGGATGGACATGCATATGTGTGCACGTATGTAGAGGCCAGAGGCTGACACTGCTTTCTTCTCCTTATTTATATTTTTGGAGACAAGGTGTCGCTATGAAGCTTTGGCTGGCTTTGAACTCATAGAGATCCACTTGCTTCTGCTCTACGAGTGCTAGGATTAAAGGTTTCAGCTATCATGCCCAGCCATGTTATTTTTTGAAACAGGGTCTCTCATCAAACCTAGAGCTCACCAATTCATCTAGATTGAGCCAATGAGCATCCTTGTGCTGAATACATTAGAGAGGAAACTCAATTAAGAAAATGCTTCCATAAAAAGACCAGGCTGTAGGCAAGCCTGCAGGGCATTTTCTTAATTAGTGATCCATGGGGGAGGGCCCCGCCATTGTGGGCAAGGTCATCTCTGGGCAGGTGGTCCTGGGATCTATAAAAAAGCAAGCTGAGCCAGCCATGGATAGTAAGCCAATAAGGGGCACCCTTACATGACCTCTGCATCAGCTCCTGCCTCCAGGTTCCTGCCCAGCTTGAGATCTTCAGTGATGGACTATGGTATACAAATGTAAGCCAGAAGATAAACCCTTCCCTTCACAAGCTTCTTTTGGTCATGGTGCTTCATAACAGCAATAGTAAGCCTGACTAAGATACTCCCTGTAGATTCTCCTGTCTCTGTCTCCCTGGTGCTGGAATTACAAGTGTTTGTGGCTATGACAAGCTTATTTTTCACATGCATGCTGAGGATCCAAAGAAGAACTTCACTGCTGAGCCCCCAGGTGCTCTACAATTCATCCCTTTGTAGGTGATGTGGTATGTGTACATGCATGTTTGTGTGTGTGTGTGTCCAGAGGATGGCATTGGGTATCTTCCTCAGTAGGTCTTATCATCTTATATATTGAGACCAGGTCTCTCTGAATCCCATTGGCCTAGACAGCTAGTTTGCTCTGAGATTCAGGTTGGCTGCTGTACACAGCATTCTGAGGGTTAGGGCCCTAGATTTCAGTTCTCACCCTTGGAGGACAGAATCTCCCCAGTCTTTTTAACACAAGTGTTTCCAGCTGTTAATACCCTGGGAAGTTCTTAAAGTACCTTTAAGGATCTCACAATTCTTTGTTGTTTTAAAGATTTATTTATTTGTTTTATGTATATGAGTACACTGTAGCTGCCTTCAGACATACCAGAAGAGGGCATCAGACCCCGTCAGATCCCATTACTGCAGATGGCTGGGAGCCACTATGTGGTTGCTGGGAACTCAGGACCTTTGGAAGAACAGTCGGTGCTCTTAATCCCTGAGCCATCTCTCCAGCCCCTCTTTGTTGTTTTTCAAACTGCAACCCAAGTGGGCTCAGAACTCACTGTAGCCCAGAATGGCTTTGAGTTCCCAGGAGTTCCACTGGCTTGACTTTCAGAGTGTAGGATACAGGTATGACCCACCATACTTAAGACTGTTTAATTTTCCAAACTGTAAATTTTACAGAAATACAGACAGGCGTGTGCAGACCCTTAGGGTAGACAGGGCTCGTCCAGCCGGGAGTGAATGTGTTCATGTCCCAACAGGACCTACACCCCCAGCATCTGAAGCTCTAAGTGCCTCTGTCAGGTTATGACTTTGCTTTCCTTAAAGATATGAAACAGCCTGAATTTTAACAAACAGACTAACTCCCTTTGAAGTACACAGAAATGAGATCACACAGCTTTAGCTTTACTTCGTTTCTCCCAGTGTGACATTCCTGGGTCTCACCAAGCTGCTGTGACAGCTGAGGTCTACGCTTTCTCACTGCTGTACATGACTTCAGGGTAGCATCCACATGTGAAAAGTTTACAGCTTGCTGCTGACAACGGTCATGTTCAGAACATTTCTGCCCATACTTTTTGCATTTATTGAATGGATGAGGAAGCTGCATGCACCTCCATCCACCTAGCAGGGAGGCAATGGAAGCCAAGGAAATGGCATCTTAAGGGATTAGGAGTCGCTAAGCTCACAGTACCAGCTGGGCTGGAGCCTTGACAGTCATCACTTAGAACTGTCCCAATCTGGATTGTTCTACTGAGCTGCCGCTATGATACACTCACCCAGAGGTAGAACACTCTCTCCTGTGGGACTGACTGCTCAGTACTTACTGATAGATCTGTTGTTTTAATCTGAAAGTCCCAAAGCTCCCCCCCCAAAAAAAAACACAAAAAAGTGGAGTGCCTTCTTTATAAATTACTAGAATTTCTGAGTTCACAAAAGCAGCTCTCAAGCCAAGCGTAAGTCCTCTGTACAAGAATTTCCAGCAACCTGCATAGCTCTCATGCCCATGAAAGCAGCTCTGGGTGCTAGGACCTCTGTGGACCTGAATGGAGCTCTATAAGAGAGTTGTACTGAGTAGCTGACTAATAGTTACTACTCTCTAGGATGAGAAAATCAAATGCAGAAACCAACCACAAACACACCTTTAAGACATGAAATCATGCAGCCTGTCCACAGTGCATGAAGGCCGTGAAAACCATGGCTAACAGCAGGTCTTTATCAGCATCTGTGTCTGTGTGTATGCCTGTGTGCGTGCATGTGTGCATGTGTGCGTGTGTGTGTGTGTGTGTGTGTGTGTGTGTTGGATTGTGAGGGGAGAAGAACTTAAACAGATACAGCATGCATCTCCCACTTACATATTTCAGCTTCTGCCCAGTTTTCTAGGCTAAGTGCATATTGTTGTTCTACCTTATTCCACCCACAATGTCTCAGCACAAACCTGTCTGATTGAGTCAGTGTGACTTAGCACCATACGTCGGTCCTGCTGCAGTGTTTCTAGGCACAGCACAGTCCTTGAGAGTGCACTGCACTAACCCACTGATGTGCTGAGTGTATACATTCTAGATCCTCCCTCCTCTGCACATCCTTACAATGGGAGGAGTGCACTCACCTCCACACTCCTAGGTCACCCTAGGTGGGTAGGAGTGTACCCCACCTGCTCACACTCCTAGGTCACTCTAGGTGGGTAGGAGTGTACCCCACCTGCTCACACTCCTAGGTCACCCTAGGTGGGTAGGAGTGTACCCCACCTGCTCACACTCCTAGGACACCCTAGGTGGGTAGGAGTGTACCCCACCTGCTCACACTCATAGGTCACCCTAGGTGGGTAGAAGTGTACCCCACCTGCTCACACTCCTAGGTCAGCTTAGTTACTAACGAGTGAGCTTCCCAGCCATTGCTTAGGCACATTAATTCCTTCCCTATGCTTTGGCTTATTTGTTTTGAGGCAGGGTCTTGATTTGTAGCCTTGCCTGGCCTTGAACTCTGGATCCTCCTGGCTGCCTCTATGTACTGGGATTATGGGTGTGCAGCACATGCCCAGTGATATGCATTATTACAAAAACAAATCTCTGCTCCTACTTAGTCTTGAGGTGTTGCCTTTTATCCAAGTAAAATTCTATACTAACATCCTGAGTTCAAAGCAGTCCCCTTTGTGGCTCTAGAGGACGCTGTTTTCTCTGCCTATTCAATCTTTGATATATGGCCTGGGTCAGTACTGTACTAGTTTCAAAGACCTGGGAGACAATTCTGTACTCCCTAGAATCTTCTTGAGAGAGACAGACAGACAGACAGACAGACAGACAGAGACAGACAGACAGACAGAGAGAGAGAGACAGAGACAGAGAGACAGACAGAGAGACAGACAGAGACAGGTGAGGATTAATCTAATTAACAATTGTATGGGCTCAAAACTATTCTCCAAGCTACAACATAAAGAAAAAAAAGTGTCTAAAAATACTTTCTTTTTGTTATAATTTGTGTGTCTGTGTGTCTTCAGGATGGCTCAACAGGTCATGGCACCTGCTGTCAAGTGTGACAACCCAAGCTCAGTCCTACAGTCCCCAAGGTAGGAGAGAGCTGACTCTCCCCAGCTGGCCTCTGACCGGCACAAGCTCATTTGCAGGCCTACACACTACAGGGAAATAAGTCAAACTGTGATTGAAAGGTGATGTCTGTGAGTGAAGGCCTGTGCAGGACAGAAGAGGATGCTAGAAGAGGATGCTGGGTCCTCTGGGCTGGAGGAGGCTTTGGGAGGCACCTGATGTGCTGGGAAAGGAGCTCGGGTACTTGGAAGAGCAGGACACTCTCTCCAGTGCTGAACTCTCTGGAGACTCCGGCCCTTGAAAGGGTGGCTTGGCTTAGTTATCTGTTTATTTACTTCAAAAGTGATATAAGAAAATCAAGATCAGGAAATAGTATTCGATTTACCGTTCTACCACCCTTTCTGCCCCCTCATAAAAATAGGAATTCTGAGCCTTTAGCACTAAAAGTATTGTAGAATGGGTGACAGTCAAGGCTTCTAAGGCACTGGCCTGGGTTAACAAAAGACCTGAATTCACTAATAAAATTTTTAATGAACTTAAAGATATTTGCACATAGACAATAACCAGACATCTGATAAAATTAGAAATTAAAAGTTGAGGATATACCTTTTCATTTCTAAGAATGTTATATAATTTTAAAAATTATATGACCCATATAAACTTTGCTAAATTAAAAAAGTGCTGTATAATTTATTTATTTATTTGCAGTGCTGGGGATTGAACCCAGGGCCTCATGCATGTTCCACAAGTGAGGTACTACTGAGCACATCACAACAGTTCAACACAGCAGCTCAAACTCTTTATGTGCTTTTGTTTAAGAGTCTCCTTGTGTAGCCCAGGCTATACTTGAACTGTAGCCTTAGCTGGCCTTAAACTCCTGATCTATGACATCCAGCTTATAAAACTTTTCAGTGACATCAAACATGTTTAGAAAGGTAGGGTGGTTCAGTGGTTAAGCATATTGGCTGCTCTTGCAGAGGACCCAGGTTCAATGCCCAGCACCCATCCACACTGAGGCTCACGACTGTCTGTGACACAAGTCCTAGGGGGTCTAGTGCTCTCCAAAGACTCAGACCTACATTCAGGCAAAACACCTAGACATAGAAAATAAGAACACACAGATTTGGCATTTTTACAAGTAAATCAGAGCTGAAAACAAAACTGAGGGATCATGTTAGCAATATTTTAAATGTTTATAAAGCCATGTATTTAAACATGCTAAATCTGCAGAAAATTAGGAAGGATGTTGACTTAAGATTCAGCTGTGCAAACAGAGGGACACCTTGGCATACACTACACCCAACTGTCAGCCCTAATACTTAATAAAGGTAGGCCTCTGCCAGGGGATTTCTCCAGAGCCAAGGGAAAGATTTCACACGGCTTCATTTTTGTTGTAACAGCAACAAGAAGTCCATTGGCTCACCTCTTGCTACACTCGACTCCCCAAGGAGCTCATCTATTAATGACTGTAAATAAACCTCTGCACATAGCCCTCACCTACACTTTCAGGATGGAAGTACCCTTCAAAGCCAGCAGATGCACAAGTGGGTGTCCATTACAGGATGGGCAGAGATGATCTGGTAGAGGCGTCATCCTGGACACGTCATAGAAAGTTCAGCACACAATGTGTTGTTATAAAACTTAACAAAAAAAGTGTTTGTTTTTTCTTTCAGACAGGGTCTCTCTATGTAGCCCTGGCTGGCCTGGAACTCACAAAGATCTGCCTGCCTCGACATCCAGAATGCCTGGATTATAGGCATGCACTACCACATTTGGCAAGACTTGCAGTTCTTAATTCATGTAAGTGTGAATGGCTGTGTGAAAGTATGCCACTTGTAAGCAGTGCTTATGGAGGCCAGAAGAGGGCGCTGGATCCCCTAGGATTGGAATTACATATGGCTGTGACCTGCCATGTAGGTGCTAGGAACTGAACCTAGGATTCTCAGAAGAGCAGTCAGTGCACTTAACCACTGAGCTGTCTCTCTGGCCTCCTATAAGAATGTTTCATTTGTATAATTTAAATATTTACAAGACAAAGTCTAGCTGTGTAGTCCTAAATGACCTGATATTCACTTTGTTGACCAGGTTGGACTTGAACTTGCAAAGAGCTTCCTGTGTGCCTGACTTTAATATGAAATTTAGAAAAAGAAAAATGAAGTTAAGTGTTCCTTATTCCTAGAAGTACTTAAATGGGCTGGATACCATTACAGGGATTCCAGGACCAGATGAGTGGGACAGGGGACCAGATGGCTTTTAAAGTCTCTTCTAATAATGACAATTTCTTTCATTATTATTTTTTGAAAGGGTAGCCCAGGCTAGTTCCAAACTTGCTATATAGCCAAGAATGACCTTGAATTCCTGTACCATAAGCATTCATCTCCCAAGTGCTGGGACAGGTATGTGCCATTCACAGGCTAACAATCTGTAGCTCAACAAATAGTATCAAGTCATACTTGACTGCCTTTATACATTGTGGCATAATTCCTACATTTTATGCACTTTGAGAAATAAAGATCGACAGAGAGGCAGAAAAGGTGTAAATTACACAAGCGGATAGTATGTGTTTAGTGATGTCAAACTGTTGCTTTATCACGTTAAGAAGTTTCCAACAGGTGCCTGCTGAGCAGGGAGACACCCATCAACCACCTGTTCTTTAAATCACACACACACAAAAAAATTAATACTTTCTCCCACCCTCCTCCTGAGAACTATAGTCTATTAAGTAGATTTTCACTTCAGAGTGTACAGCTTCAGGGCTGAAGAGGTGGCTCAGTGGTCAAGATCACTGACTACTCTTCCAGAGGACTCAGGTTCAATTCCCAGCACCCACGTGGTGGCTCACAACCATTTATGATTCTAGTTCTAAGGGAACCTGATGCTTTCTTATGGCACCCAACACAAATGTGGCATATTTAAATATGAGGGCAAAACACCCAGAAAATAAAATAATAAATAAAATACATAAAATGTGGATCCCCTAGGACTGGAGCTACATTTGGCCTGGACCTGTCTTGTAGATGCTAGGAACTGAACCCAGGGTTCTCAGAAGAACGATCAGTGCATTTAACCACGGAGCTGTCTCTCTGGTCCCCTGTAAGAATGTTTTGCTTATATATTTTAGGTATCAGATATTTAAATGAGACAGTACATTCTTAAATAAACTAAAATGAAAAATGCCTAGGATTTCTTACCTCAGATATTTCCCTGTCGGTATACTCGGGGTGGGAGTGGCTGGCTGGAAAGGAAGAGGACCGTCACCTCCAATACTGTTACTCAATATGCCATATACTACGGTATGACGCAGAGCAACATCTTTCTGAATCGGGCTACCAGGGCCGAAGCCCAAAACCACGTGATGGATGGGGCCTTTCCGTTAAGGTGGCCTGGTCACATGACCCTGGGACACTCCACATGGAGAGATGTGAACATGGAGACAGGTAATTGAGGATCTTCCCTGTCTCTTAGCCTTTCCTCCTCTTGTCCAGCAAGAAAAATCTCCATCCATTAACATTACAGCAACCTGTAAACAGTGACCTTATTTGCCAGTTAATGATAGGGTCCTGAAGAAACATTTAGATGTGGAATACAAATTATAATTTTGATTTTAGAATGTACTGAAAGTGAGAGAGGAGGTCTTTGGTGCTCTTCCCTCAGCTCAGTAGTCCACTTCTTTTCTTGGGAATGTTATCTCTGTTTGTGTTCTACACTAACTCAGAAGGCATGAATTTTCCTGTGTCTCTCCTCCTGGTGGCTGCCAGGATTCTCACCTAACCTATACTATGCTTTCCTTCAAAACTCTAATAAAAATGTCCTTGAGATTCCTTATGGGAAGACAAACACAGAATTCAAAGAGGAAACAACCTCGTAAAGTATATTATATAAAAATGAAAGGAAATCACTTTGTGATACAGTGCTCAGCTCAGTGTTGTAGTAGGTCTGCAAAGGCTATACAGTTAGCCAACAGTGCTGAGGAGGCAAAGGCCAGCCAGCCTGGACCAGCTATTGAGACAGGAAGAGTCTGCCAAAAACACAACCAGGAGAGACTGTGTCTGTGGCCCTTCACTCTCTTTTACTACTTTGAGGCAGTCTCACTAAGTTGTCTAGGCTGGCCTTGAACTGCCAATCCACTGGATGGGATTCCAGGCCTGCACCACTAGGAGGAAGACACTGTGATCTCAGAGTGAACCATTTCATTTTATGAGTCCCCAAGCCTCTCCCAGCCTCCTCCTTGAGGGAGGCACACAAATGAATCAAGAAAGACTCTTTCTGGTCCAGAGACTCAAGAATCTCCTTCAGGTTTTCATCTCTCTTCTTATTTGAGCAGCATGGAGAATTGTAAAATTACCAACATATTTTGCCACAGATGCCAGGCAGCTTTATCTTTGTTTGAGATGGGGTCTCTCTGTGAAGTCTGAGAACTTGCTATGTAGACCATGGTGGCCTTGAACTCATAGAGATCTGACTGACCCTGCATCTCAAGCACTAGGATCAAAGGCGTGCGCCACCATGCCTGGCCAGGTAGCTCAATCTTAATTTTAAAAAACTTACAAAAAATGTGTATGCATTGGTGGTTTGCTTGCATGTGTGTCTGCATTCCACCTGGGTGCCCTGTGCTGTTGAAGATCAGAAGAGGGCTTCAGATCCCCTGGAACTAGAGTAACACAGATGGTTATGGCTGTGAGCCCTGGTCCTCTGGGAGTGTTAAGTGCTCCCATCCTGAGCCAGCTTTCCAGTCTGGGGCAGCTTGATTTTACATGGGGAACACTGTTTGAATACCTCACCTCCTTCTACAGGCTGAAACAGAAGCGTGGATGAAATGAGTTAGACAAGTCAGTAATAATTATACATTGCAGTGGCTGATGCCTAAGATTTAGACCTTCCAAGAGATAGGATCCCACAATTGGATGCAGGACGCTGCAAGGACTGATTATGGTATGCAACACACTCATATCGAAAGCTGGCTTTTATTAAATATTACTTTTCCTAGTATTTTTGTAAGCTCAACATCATATCTTGAAAGTAGTTCTGAACCCATGTAATGGAGCAGCAAAGGAATGGTCACTGGCAATCACGTGACTAACACTGATGAGTTTCTGCAATGGTCCCTTGTATCATCTGGATTTATATAGCAGCTAGTAGCCACAGGTGGCTACTAAGCACTTGAGTGGTGTGCAGTTAGGATGAAGGTGAGCTGTGAGGGTAAGACACACAACAGATCTGTAAGGTTTAGTAGTTAAAGAATACACGGTCTCATTTAAATATCTTATTTTTTAAAGGTTGAAATAATATTTGGATAAACTGGTTTAAAAGAAACATAAAATTAATTTCATGTGGTCTCTTCACTGTCCAAATGTGGCTCCCAGGAAATCTAAAAGCACCTACGTGCCTAGAACATCTGTCCTGGACAGGCAATGCAATACTCAGCTATTGTGGACTGACTATACTTGGGAGCTTGTTTAAAATGCCCATACGCAAAATATTCTTAAAAACAAAAAACAAATGCAGACCATCAGGTCCAAATCCAGAATCAGTATCTGCGCCTCCTCACGACCCTGGGATAATTCTTTAGTATGGCTCAAGTATGGACAGCTCAACAAAGCAGGCAATTCCTGACCCAAGGCCCCATTACTGCGAACACCCACCCCTTGCTTGTTTTAGGAAACTGCTTACTGGAAATGCAAAGAGGGTAAAATGTAAGAAGGGTGACAAGGGAAGTAGTAACGGAGATAACATCAGAAACAGTGATAGGAAGAAGCTGGGGGCGGGGAAGATTCAACCCAGGAGAAAGGCAATTCTAGACCTTTACCTACATAAACGCGGAGGATGAAGCAAAGATCAGTCTACAATCAAAACCTATCCAGGGTCAGGAATTGTCCGTCAAATCTAGTATTACCCGCCCCTCAGCGGCCTCAGCCAAGCTAGGCCTGAGCCAGAGCAGCTCTGAGGTCGGCGTGTGATGTGAAGCACCAATCTCCCCAGGGTTAGACAGCTCCTTCAGGCGTTTCTCCATTTTTCGCCCTAAGTCCCATTTCACGAGACACATCATTCTTCCCTGGCTCACCTGGCTCGGAGCAACCTCAACCGCCAGCACCTTCGCCGCCGCCACCTTCCCAGTCCTTCTGCAGAGAGCCCGCCTTCTTGGGTCCAAACAGTACTGCCATTGGTCAGACTGCCCGTCACTACCGCAAGATGACCGATCTGGGGGAGGCTGTGACGAACGCCATAGCAACCGAACCCGGAACTACAACTCCCAGCATGCTCTTCCCCGTAGAGAGGCGAGTCACCGCCCCAGGGACCACCAATAAATGGGAGAAGTTGGGCGTTGCCGAGATGGGTTCCGTTTTATGCAAATTAGAGTAAAAAGGCCACACCCTTCCTCATTCCAACCGTACCCCCTACCATCTTTCTTCAGTCTTTGTCTCTCTTGTCTTTCGTCCCCACGTTCTTTCTGCAAAACCTTCAATTTAGTTGGATGGATCCTAGCTACTGTCGCACATAGAAAAGAGCAAAGCGCCAAACCGTGAAACAAAATCTCCTCACGCATAGACCAGAAACCTCTAGTTACGCCTTCATGGGACGAGACAAGGGATGGTAGAAAAAAGGGGGTGCTTTCCGAACCACTTAATTGGCTTATCTGGCTGCCACTCTATACACCTCTATTTCCTTTGGCTCTTCCTTTTTTTTTTTTCCCACCCAGTGGGCGGAGTCAGGAGCGAGAGGGAAGGCGTGGTCTCCGCCGTCCGATTGGCAGGCGGTTATCTCCGCCCGTCTATGGGTGGGGCGGAGGGCTGGCAGTGGGCGGAGGGGCGGCGGCGGAGGGAGATGAGGAGATAGGCGGGAGCGAGGGAGCGAAGGAGCGAAGGAGGGCGAGAGGAGTGGAGCGGCGCGGGGAGGGCGCGCAGCTTGGTTGCTCCGTAGTACGGAGGCTCGCAAGGGAGCATCCCGAGCGGGCTCCGGGACGGCCGGGAGGCGGGCGGGCGGGGATGGTGTGCGCGGCTGCGGACCCTGCGTTCCTCCGCGCGCCGTGCGGGCTGCACTGATTTGTGTGAGGGGCGGCCGCGCGCACCCGCCCGGAGATGAGGTGAGGAGCTGACGCGGGCGGCCTGGCGCGCGGGCGGGGGTCGGCGATGGCCGCCCGGGGTCGGGTCCAGCGGCCGGGCGCGCGTCCCCGCGGCCGCCGTCGCCGCTCTGCCTGGTCTTTCTCATCTTCCCGGGGGCGGCGGGGCGGGCGGGCCGCGGCGGTGGCGACCGCGGGACAGGCTCGGTTGAATGGGCGTCCGCAGCCACGGCCGGCGCTCCCGAGGGGGCATCGCGGCGGGCGGTCCTTCCACCGCTGACCCCTCTGCCCTCGGCCGCCGGAGGGTGGCGGGCCGGCCCGGCCTCCCGGGGATCCCGAGCTCGCGGGAGCCGCATCGCGCCGCCCGCGGGTGTCCCCGGCCTCGAGTCCCCGGCTCATCCTTTTTCTCTAGCGCCTGCTTGGAATACCCTGTCAAGTGAAGGGCGGTCAATGCCGTTCGGGCCAAAGTGGTGCGGCCGGGGCTAGCTCTGATGGCATGTAACAGAAAGCGGCTCCCCTTGCAGCGGGCGCGCGTCGCCTAGTTGGCTGCTTCGCCCTCCTTGCACACGCACTGACTCGGGTGTCTGCTGTGGACCCAGGGCACAATTGCGGTCCCTTCTTTGGGGGAACCAGGAAACGCAATCCGGATTCCCAGAAAAAAAGAAAAGCAAGGAGGAGCTGGCTGGACCTCCCTTCACTTCTATTTGCCTTTGGTTTGGAAGACAACTTCGCTGATCCTCTTGCCTATGAGCAGTCTATTGTTGTGATTCAGACTACAGGCTTTGCTTTTGAAGGGATAGATTAGTGGCTTCTTGCTGCAGCTTGAAGGTGTTGAGGTATTTGGTAGCATCTTGAATGTGAAAGTTTGTGACTTTGCCCTCATCACTGCTATTCGGAAAACAGAACCAACCTGGAAATGTAAATGCATGCAGACTCTGGCCAGATGCGGTTCTTTTGTGCTTATGTGTTTGATATGTTTCTCTTGGTACTTCGTGGTCAGAAACACAGAGGATAAAAAAAGAGAGAGAGTGAGTCTGATAGATAGCATAGATAGCGAAAGCATAGGAACAAATGCCTGTGGAAAATATCAGTTCTATTTTCAGGGAGGCCGGTTTACTAATCCCGCTGAATTGATAGAGAAAGGCTTGCTCATGGATTATGTAGTAGACAGGATGTGAGGGCAGGAGCTAGGGCCAGGAGCCCGCTGGCCAGCTGCTTGGCAGGGCATTTCTCTAAATGCTCCTAACTGGAGGAATGTATTTATTTGTTGGGATACTTTTATTTTCAGAAGATGTTAATGGTGAAGAGTGCAGGCGTTTCAACAACCATTATAGTTACCATTTTTTGATACTTTTTTTTCTTACACTGGTTTGCTTGAAATGTTTTGTGTGTGTGTGTGTGTGTGAGTTTTCTTATAACTTAAGAACTTTTTAAAAAGAAACATCTTTCTGTAGGAGATACATAAAGAACTCAGGAAATTATAAAGGATTTAAATGAAGAAGTGAAGGACACTGATTTGGTGACAGGGCATAGATACTTCTATATATTTTTAAGGAGCCTCTCTGAGAGTACATGTTTAAAAAATGGTATTTACTTAAAAAAAAAAAAACAAAAACCCAAAAACAAAACCAAAAAACCCAAAAACAAAACCAAACCCAAAAGTGTCTGTTATTGAAATTGCTGAGGATCGTGGTGTCGCCACAAAACTATTATTATTCTGCCTGAGTAAGAGAAGAAATGAGCACATTTTTAATGTACTTTGGAACCCTGTGGATTGTTCAGAAGCTGAGCATTGTGAAATAGGGCATAAAATGAATGGTGGCTAGTTAGTTCCCTGAAATGTTTGTCCCTCAGCATTTTCATTCTTTCTTTTTTTCTTTTCTTTTTTTTCTTTTTCTTCATCTTCTTTTTTTTTTTTTCTGTTGACTAGCAGTTTCCTTTTCCCCTGGGTATTCTTTATCTTTTCCCCAAATACTTAGATTGAGACACACCCTTAAAACACTTGGAAGAGATTAAAAGGGAGGCCCTAGTAAATTCCTCTGCCCATGCTTCTCCTTTGGTGATTGAACCAGGACTTGGAGCATCCTAAGTGTGTGGCCCAGCACCAAACCATACCCCCAGCTTCTTCATCTTTGTGTGTGGTGCTGGCATTTGAACCTGGGGCCCGTGGGGCTAGGCATATACTACACAGTCTCTAGTTTCTTCTCATTCTTTTAATTTACTTAACTTGTGACTTACAGAAAATTAATTACATGGAGGTTGGGTTTATGTCAAACTTCTCTTTTTAGTGACTCCCTCTTGAATGGCTCCACTTACTGGCTCCCTCTGAGTCTGGCATTCAGATATCTTTACATCAGCTTAACAGATTTCTGTCTCTCCACCTCAGAGTCAGACAATGGGAAGTAGTCAGTATTTTCAATACAGTTTCTAGGAATTTCTCCAGGCCAGAAAATTTAGAGAACCATGGCAGTGTGCTTTTTTTTTCTTACTGAGTGTCTCCTAAGACTGTCTTTGAAGTGAATAGCAAGGTTTTCAAGTGGCAGAAGTTTTATATGTTGTGCTAAATGTTTCAGAAGAGCAGAGTTGGCTGTGGTCTGCCTAGAAACTAAGCTAGTGCCCTTTGGATAGTTGCAGAGTGATTGGGTGAGTCACATTGCAATGATCCTGGTGTTTTAGGTCTTCACCTGCCAAATTAATCACAGGCACTGTATCCTAGTCAGTTCCTCTAAGCTTGACCAGTATTGAAAGTACAGCCTTGCTGGGTGATGTGCTGGAAAGATGCCTAGCAAATGTTGCCCTAAGGACTCAAAAATTTATTATAGTGTCTAATCGTTTCACATACCATTTTATAAATGATAACATAAGAATCATTTCTAGAGAATATGGACAGTAGGTATGCTTTCGAATTTGACTTCCATGATATATGACCTTTACTCCCCTTTTATAGATCTTACCACAGGGTCCTATAAAGTGCAGATTTTATGTGGGTGGGTGCTAGATGTGGTGCCAAACTCTGGAGAATCTGGGACTTCATCACATATTGTTAATGACTTAGATGTAGTCATCAAACCTCTCAATACCTCAGTTGTCTTTGCTAAAAGTTGGAAGAATGGTAGTGGAGTTTGTATACCTCTAAGTAGCCCAGGCTTGCCTCCAAGTGCTGGGATTCAAGGAGGTGCCACTGTGACCTACACTTAAACACAGTCAGTTATTAAGTAGTAGTTAACACTGATGGAAGGAATTGGAGTGTATAATATATTTCATGATCACTTTTGTCTTAATTGTATACTTTAGAGTAAATCTCAATCAATTTAGAATGAATAGCTAATAGCCTTTGTATTTAAAAAAACACACACACACAAATTGAAATATAGAAAAGTAAACACAAGGAAACCTGAGTCATACATTCCAGATCATTTTAGTGTTTGCATATGACTGTTTACAGCTTTTGATACAAAACTGTAGATGTCTGTTTCCCTTCTTCCTTCTTAAAGGTCCTCTGTAGCCTTGGCTAGCCAGGAGCTCACTAGATTGACCAGGCTGGCCTCTAACTTACAATGATTCTTTCCCACCCTCTGCCGAAAAGGAACAGTTTTTAAACAATAGACCCCCCCCACCCCTATCTCCCACAGACCCGCATGAGGACTTGAATCAGGGTCTCATACAGGGCCTCTGTCAGTGGTCTGTTTTCCTTTTCTTTTCATTCTCTTTCTCTCTGTCTCTGTCTCAAGGAGAGGGAGAGAATGTGTCTCCCCATGGTGACCAGGCGAGTGTCAGTCTTACGGAGATCCTCTTGCCTCTGCTAACCTGATATTGGAGCTCAAGCACGTACCAACCACCATAGATTTATTTTATAACTTGTTTCTCAACATCTTAAAAAAATCCTTCCATGCCTATAATATCAACTTAATAGCTAGATAAGATATCACTTTATGGACCTGTGAGAATTTGGCCAATTTATTAGACATTTGTGTGTCATTTTCCACCTTTGCTATTTATATTTCTTCAGTGACTAACCTTCTCTAATAGCATTTCTTTTTAACTTATTTTTGAAATGTTATTAATTTTTAAAAATTTTTATGTAAATAGGTGTTTTTATTGTGTGTATTTTTTAAACCACGTGTATCACTAGTGTCAGTGACCTGGGGAAGAAACACTACAAGTCAGAGGCCAGCCTCAAGCCCGGGAGCAGGAAGATGGAAGATCCCTAGGGCTTGCTGGCTAGAACAGCTCTAGTTTCAGCAGCAGACTGTCTCTCAATGTAAGGCAGAAGAGCAATTGAGGAAAAGACATCCCAGTGCCAACCACATACACCCACATGAGCAAATGTAGTTCACACACGGGTGCACACACACACACATACAACAAAGTTTCTTACAAAGCCTAGGTTTCTGGAAGTGGAATTACAGAGTCAAAAACTGTGCTAAAGTTGTTTTTTTTTTTTTTTTTAAACACCATTCTTTCATGGTTTTAGACACATATGTAGTATGTGATCTTCCCCATTGTCCTCCCTGGGCTCCCTGCTCCCCATTCTCCTATTTCCAACAAGTCTCCCTCCAGCTTTTATGTATGTCTTTCTTTTTTGGTGGAGTGAGGGTGGGAGTCAGGGTGCTGGGAGCACAGGTCCACTTAATTAGGGTTGTTTGCATGAGTGTGGACAGAAGGTTATGGGCAGCTTACCAGTGGCTGTGCCACTGAGGAATATGAGGAATACGAGGAATGTGGAATATTTCCCTTCCAGCCATTAATTTGTCAGTAGTTCCTCAGGGAGAAATGGGGCTTATGAGCCCCAGCTCTCTCTGTGATGAAGTGTTGATGGCACCAGTCTTGAGCAAGTAACTTCTAGGAGTTGGTGGGTGCACCAGCCATGTCCTGTCCCCAGGAAGCCTTTTACAGTGGTTCTTCCCACCCTCTGGCTCTGATAGTCCCTCTGCCCTGTAATGTTTGTGGAGCTCTGAGGGGGCGACGGATGTCCTGTATAGGTCAGAGCACTCAACAGTCACTTAGTCTCAGCGCCTTGACCAGTGTTGAGTCTGTGTTACTGTGACTCACTGCAAAAAAAAAGAGACTTCTCTATCAAAGACTGAGGCAATACTGTGTATGGGCGTACAGTTTAAAGATCTGCAGTGTGTATTTCCAGTTTGCCTTCTAGAAAAGTTATAGCAGTTTTCATTCATCACGGTGTGACAGTTCCATCCCATACTTCCGTTCGGAATGAAGCACAGTTTTGCTTATAGCAAGAAGAGCGGCTTGTTGGCATAGGCTTGTGTAGCAGTGGAATATGGTGAGTCAGAACATCCATGCACCTGTAACAGTAACAGCCGACATCAAGTCCTTCTGTGGCATTTCTATGCATTAACTTACTTAACCTTCATAAACTCTATGCCTATGCCTTGGAATCTGAAATTAGGTTGTTTAGCCAACAAGTAGCTTGGGAAACTTTTAGCCAGAGCCCCAAACTCTTGGCCTGTTTCGTAGACACATTTTATGAGGTTTTTTGTTTGGTTGTTTTTTTCCCTATCCTAGATCTCTGTTGTTTAGGCACTTAGAGATTTATTTACAAGCAATGGTGTGTGTGGGAGTCAGGTGGGCCAAGGGGACGTTATTTGAACTTCCCCTTGAGCTGTCCGGGTAAGCTGTCTCTAGGTAAGCAGTCATCCCTCATCATTTAGTTTGCAGAGAGTTTCCTAAGTGCTTGGCATGAAAAACAGGATTAGAGCAACAGAGAAGGATAGTAAGACTTGAAAACACAGTGTTACTTGTATGGACTATAGAAATGTGACCAGGGAGAAAACTGGAGCCTATCCATCTCCATGCTGGCCAGTTAGAGATTTGAAGCAGCACTGCCAAGGCCTGCAGGATGTTACTGGTCCACTCAGAGAGTGGTTCATTAAAAAATGAACCACAAATCTCGTGTTACTAAATGTGATAGTGGGCTGGCATTTAAAGTGTGTTGCTGAAACAAAGTTTGTAGCCATCTAACAAGCTGAATTGGAAACAAATTAACCATTCTGAATTCATCCTCTTTCAATCTTTTCCAGGCAGAATCAATAATAAGTAACTTGTCTTACTAACCTATTGTCCAGACAGTATGTTGGTGAAACCATCCTGGCCTTTGTTCCCTGGCCTGAGTTTATCTATGCTTCCTGGCAAAGTGGGATAGCCAGGGTTTATTTTTCAGCTGACCATCAAACCCTGTCTCATGGTTGTGCAGCATGGGGCTCCTGGAGACTAGGAAGAGGTACCTAGTGCATTTTACCCTTTCCTGAGTAGTAGAATCAGGCGTTGAACTCAAGGATGTGGCTGGATTTTAGGGTCAACTGAACTAGAATGTGAAAGTAACAAGGTCATAGCAAGCGGCCAAGTTTTATTCTCAATGGCTAAAATTAAATGCCCTCTTCTTACAACAGCAGGACAGTGCTTCCTGTCTTCTTCTGCTAAGCTTTTGGCTTGCTCGCTCTGGAGATTTTTTTCTTTCTCCGATAGCATGAATTTGTAAGACATAGATGCTGTGCATGGGGTCACTGGCTTGTAATGTCGTATGCTAAGGAACACATTGACTTAGAATAAAGCCATTGAAACAAAATGTATGGGGGCCTATCAGTGTATATGTGCCTATTTTTTTGTGTCTATATATTCAGGACTAATTATTTCCACTGAAAACTTTTTTTTCTTTTTGGCTTGTTTGTTTTGAGAAAGGATCTCACTGTAGCACAGGCTAGTCCATCCTGACTCTGAGCTTGCCATTATCATCTGCTCTAGCCTCAAAAGTGCTGGAACTGCAAGCTTGGCTCCAGCATAAATTTGCCGAGCAAGTTTGTTGTATGAGGCCTTGTGTTATACACAGGTGACATTTGATAAGTTAGGAGCAGTGAATGCGTTTACACAGCATTCCAGTAAATCATCTTTCATAAGGGCTTTTGCCTCAGACATCCAGTGTTTTATAAAAATCCTCTATTTCTGCTTTAAATTCAAGAGGGCAGATTGCAAATAGCAGTGGCCAGTGGGAAGTAGTACTTATTTTTGTGCCCGTTCATATGTAATTGTTTTTTTGGTTTTTTTTTTTTTTTTTTTTACTATTCTTTTAATGATTAGAGAAGTTGGGGAAGGAGATGCTTGAGGGGATGTTGTTAGGATGCCAGCTGTACGAGTGCAAGGAGCATCTTTGGTGTTGCTCTTGGACTTATCTCCGTGTCCTAGACCAGTGCCTACCACATGGAGGCCCCTCAGCAGCCATTTGTCAGTGTGTGGCATGAAATGGCTGGACAAGTGCTTTGAGACGGGGGAAGGTGGAAGACAGGGCTCCTGTGGATTGGGTTCCCCCGGAGGTAGGAAGCTCACTGTCAGTTCCTATGCTCTGTGTAAAAGTCGCTTTGAAGTTCATCCTGCAGGGAGAGTGGTTTGAAGGAGAACAAGAGAAATACTGAGTTGGCTCCACTTAGTTACCTTTGGCCTTGTACTTGTATCTTTCTGGTGAGGATAATGAGATTGACTCTTGGATCTCAAATCGTGTGAGATAAATGGGTTGTATACGCCATTTGAAGTTCTGTGAGGAGGAGAGTCCCATAAGATCCTGGTTTAGGGTGATTTAGTTGAATGCCTTGACTGTGGTGGTGCAGGAACAATGTGTGTTCAGTAGAAACCGTACGTGAAATTGTGATCTGCCTTTTTCCTGGGCTGACAGTTGGCAGTCTGGTCTAAGATGCTCCTAACTGAACCCCTGGATCACAGGCAGAACAGCTAATAACTCTCTAGTGTGCTGTGTTACCAAGCAGTGACATTTGATACATTCAGAGCATGGGATGCATTTACCACTTTATTTCCAGTTTATAATGAATCTATTGGGAGATAACCCCATTTTCACTTCAGGAACATCTGTACTGTTGGTCAAATAAAATAGCAATCTAAGGTGGTGTGCAGCTATAATGCCAGTACTCTGGAGGCTAAGGCTAGGCTACATAGTGAGTTTTAGGTTAGCAAGGGCCATATAGTGAGACTCTGTTAAGCAAACAAAAAATCTAAAATGAACAAATAACCACCCAGAAAACCAAAGCTAAACAAAAATGCATTGTGAGATGAAAATCAGTCATTATTTAATACCTTAAATGTTACATTAATTGAGGTTGTGGATGTAGGTTTCTGAGAGGGAAGATTTTATTTGCTTTGCTTTGTGGAAAAAAAAAAAAACCTTTAACTCCACAGAAAAAAATTCTTAAAAGTAGCTGTTTTGTGAGTTGAGTATCCATAGAGGCTGTTGTCTGTGAAGATGCTCGGTTTCACACATTGGCTGCCTGTCCAATCTGCAGTGTATGAATTACTGTCACTGGAAGGATGACCCTGCCGTAATTGTAACCTTACATTTCCTTTTTGTTCAGTTAATTTTAAAGCGAAGTCATTGTGTGTTATCTGTAGTTGTTTTGATTGCATCAGTTGAAATGAGATCCTAGTTGTGATTTAGTAATTTAAAAAAATAACATGGTTTTCATACTACAAAAGCAATACATGCTTATGTAAGAAATTTCTTGAAAATATAAATAAGGCAAAAATACCAAAAGACTCTCTGAGAGTCTCACCTTCCAATGCTGTCGGTAGATAAGCCAGTGAAGGTTGCTGCAGGTGTCCGGTGTGCTGCTGCTCAGCCTGGGAGACTGGAGACCTGTTGCCTGTCAGTGGGGCAGCCTCAGGCCACTCGGTCCTCTGAATTAACGTAGGACTCTGAATTAATACGAACTCTGCTGATCTTTGGTAACACTGGCAAGTCAAAGTTTACATAAGAGCAGAAGTCTATGTTTGCTGCCCTGCCTGTTTGTAACCTCTAGTACATAAAGGTTTACCAGTGTTCAGTTAACTCGTGATGAAAACACTGTCAGCTTTTGTGGTGCATGCTTGCAACTCACTCACTTGTTGCAGGTAATCAATTTGCGTTCTAATAAAGACCAGGAAAATTCTTGGACAAAAGATTTAGAACTGCAGTTCACCAGTTTTAACTACTTTTTTCTTTATTCTTCCTTTTATTGCTAAGAGAAATTTAAAATTATGTGTCTATGTGTGTGTATGTGTGTGGTGTATGCATGTGCACAGGCCAAAGGAGGGTGTGAGCTACTCTATATCACTCTTCCACATTATTCTAGGTCCAGCCCATGTATGATGCTCTTTGGTTGATGGTTCAGACTCTGAGAGCCCCCAAGGGTCCAGGTTAGTTGACTCTGTTGATCTTCCTACGGAGTTTCGATCCTCTTTGGAGCCCACAATCCTTCCCTCAGCTCTTCCTTAGGAGTTCCCGAGCTCTGCTCAATGTTTGCCCATCTCTCAGTTTTGCTAGCATCGCTAGCATTATCTTGCCCCTTATTTACAGGCTCTCTAAAACTTACAGTTCCTTCTGGAACTACTGGAAAGTCATGTGTGTGCTCTGAAGAAGGCTGCTAAGAGACATTCCGTCCGGTGCTATCTGTTTCTCTCCTAGAGTCTAACTGGGGTTGGGGGTGGGGTGGGGGCTTGGGGCCACTTTTTCAGATGGGCATGAGCCTGTTTGAATTTTTTTTTCGTGTTCCAAGAGGACCAAGAAAATACCTACAAAGAGCATGCAATAGCTTGGAAAACCTTGCATTTGGTTTTTACTTTATAGATCTGTAAGATCATTTTCTCCACACTCGGTTGCAGCAGTTTCTGACCACCAAGCCCACGTGGGCTGTCAGCTTCCTATTGCTTTCATTTCCTTCCTTGTGCATCTGGGACCTCAAAACTGGGTTTTCGGTTCCACCCTACTTTCAGTCCTACAAATGTTCATCCCTAGACCCATCTCAGGGTCTGAGTTCTGTTTCCTGTATTTGTGCTCTAAAAGTCAACTGGAGAAAGCCATACAACCTAAGACATCTGCCCTTCAGTTAGATGTGCAAGCAACACGAAGCTTCGGACTTCAAACCAAACACGTGGCACCCTTCCTCAAGTCCAATACACCTTCACCCTCAGGATGTAATTCTGCCTGTTGGCTGGGTCATCTGCTGCTCCTCCAGTAGCTCTTGAGAATGCATCTTTGCCACGAATAATCTTGTGCCTGGAGATGAGAAGAGGAGGTAGTGACTCTGGGACCCTTTCCCACAGGCTAGATGCTGCGCTGGCCTGTGTTCTCTTGAGGCTTTGTTCCATTCCTTCGTGCCTGTTCCCTCTGCAGAGCCAGGTGATGTGGTAGTCAAGGACAGTACTGACAGGGTCCCTGTCCTCACTCTCTTTATACTCCAGTGGGCCAGATAAACAAGCAAACACTGCTGCTGGGGCTGAGAAGAGATGCTCAACAGGACCTAATGTTGGAGAGCCCCCAACAGCCTTCTGAGATGGAGATAGGCGTTAATTAGGGAATCGGAAGTTTTTTTCCTAGCTGAGGAGTCAGCACATTCTGTGGCTTTAAAGGAGCACAATATCTTTGACAAAAGATAGGCCACCATCACTGAAGGGGGCACAGGCCTGACTATGGAGGGCTGCACATCCATCGTGGTTCTGTAAATTTAACTGTGCTGATGGCCATCTTGTGTTTCCTTTCTGTCTTCCTGTCTTGTGCGCCTTCCTTGTCCTTGGCTCAGCTGTGCCTTCCTGACCCTGTTCCTCGTGATTCTTAGCTCTGGTCTAGCTTTAGTGTGTAGTTAATGCCAAATGCCTCAGACTGAAGGCTGATTTACAGGAACTGTCCTCACAGCCAGGGGCCAGTGAGGCGGAAGTTGATCAGTCGTGTCTAAATAGTTAAGTTCCAGATGGACCCTCGGAGGCCTGGGAAGCTCTGCACTGAGGATTGCTTATGTGGAGAGGTGTGCCTGCCTTCCCAGAGGGCGGAGTTAGTGTGGCCTACAAGTTAAGGCCTCAGTCCCAAAGGACTGCTCCCACCTCACACACCATGCCCAAGCTCCCATCCCTTCTGCAACACAGGAGAAGTTCCTACTTGCCCCTTAAGCTCAGTGACTCACTAGAAAGTCACAGAACTCAGAAAATCACTCAATCTGCAAGCGCAGCCCACGGCAGTAGATAAAGTTTGGGTAGGGAAGAGCTCCAGTCCGCCCTCTGGGAAGGCAGGGAAGAGCTTCAATCTAATTACTGTCTGAGACATCTTACCAGTTTGTGTGTGTATATGAGTGTGTCTACTCACCAAGCCTTCTGTCCCTTGGAGCTAGTTGCAGGCAGTTGTCAGCCTGTGATGGGTGCTGGGAGATGAACTTACATTCTCTATAAGAACAGCAAGTGGTCTTAACTGCTGAGCCTTCTCCAAAGCCCCAGTATGGTTTTTTGTTTGTTTGTTTCTGTTTTTTTTTTAAAAATTTTTAAATGGGTTTTAAGGATTTAACTCAAGTGCTTGTTCTGGTAAGGCAGGTATTTACCAAATAAGCACACTTTCCTCCCACCTTTTTTCCTTGAAGGGTCAGACCCACTCCTTTCTTTAGAAACCATTAGTCAAATAACTAAGTCAGTATAACAGGTTTTTCTATTGTCATTAAAACTAACAAAACTTATAGTCAGTGAAAAGGCAAGCCAGGCAGTTAGTTTAGCTGCTAAGTGAAATAACTGTGTGTGCTTTTGCTCAGCATCCTAGTTCTGTTTGCCTTGTATGTAATGCTTTTTAAAAACCAGCCTTGAGAGTACTGAATGCATATGCAAGGCCAAGATTTAATAAGTAAAGTGTTTCACAATTCATTAAGAATGTTTTCATGTGAGCAAGACTTTAAAAAGATTATATTTAAAATATATGTTATAGTGACAGTGGCCACAAGCACAATTCGGCCTGCTGCACAGTAAAGACTGCAGCAATTAAAATCAGCATTAGTTTATTTTCTTGTGAGAATGTAAATACAAAGAAGTAGAAAATAATGTCTCAGCAGTATTGTCACAATAACCTTGGCCTTCACTCCTTGCAAGGCTTTTGGGAGGAAGCTCTGTAGTCCGCACGCCACACCGTGAGAATTGTTGCCTGGATACAGACAGCTGTTTCTCCACCTCTACTCTAGCTTTCTACTAACCATCTGTAACTCAGAATTCACTTCTCCTAATACCTGCACTTTAAAAAAATGCCCTTTTGTCTTTTTCCTCCTCCCTGTTTCCTTCCCTCCCTCCTTCCTTCCCTCCCTTCCTCCCTCCCTCCCTTCCTCCCTTCCTTTCTCTTTTCTTCCTTACCTCCCTTTCTTCATTCCATCCTTTCTGTTGTTGTCATTGGCTGCGCAGGGTATTGAATCTGGGTATGCACATGCTCGGAGAGTACTCTTTAATGAGTCGTGTCCTTAGGCTTCTCATCCTAGTGAGTTCCTTGTTCCACTTCCTTTTGCTGTTCCTACGCTGTACCTGACATCACCTGGGCTAAACTGAGCGTGTTGACAAGAAGCCCCCTGTCCTGTGACTCCCAGTACTGAGCTTTTGGTGACATCTCTTGCTGAAGGTTTCTTGGGAGTCTCTGGCTTATGTTTGCAGTCCTGTAATTCCATTACAACAGGACTGGCACTCATGTATATGTCAAAATGAGGTTACTCCAGGATGTAAGCTTGGTTCAATATTTGGAAAACCAATCAACACAACATACCACACTCACATGATACTGTAGAAGAAAAGCTGCATGCTTATATCAGCTCTTTCAAACAATTCTTTTTGAGAAAATTCAGCATCCATTTATGATAAAACCTCTTCAAATTTTTCAGTCTGATAACAGACATCTGTAAGAGCCTATGGCATTAAAAAGAAATCATTTGTTCTTGTACAATTTCATACATGTCAACAATGCCTGATCAGAGTCACCCCAGCTCCTCCTTCCCACATCCCCCAAGCATCCCCAACACACACACCTCCCTACTTCACATCCTCTGATGTTGTTGTTGTCCTGTTACTGGTGTCTGTAGGAATGCTGACACCCCGACTTTGTTTACTTGTTCTTGTGCAGGTAACAGCTGTAGAGACTTCAGGGTTCAGTGGCCTATCATGCCCTGAAGACAGTATTTCATGGTATTTCCCCCATCCTGTGGCCCTTACATGTTTCTGTCCTTTTCTGTGATGTCCTCTGAACCTATGGTCGGGGGGGGGGGGGGCCCCTCATCCAGATACCTGATTTAGGGCTGAGTACTCAGTAGACACGTATGTTTAGTACTGACCAGTTGTGAGTCACTGCAGAGAGATGCTTTTCTGCTAGTGTTGAAGACAGCATTAAGCTATGGGTAAAAGCAAGAGCATTTATTTTTAAATTAGTTTATGTGTATAGGTGTTTTGCTTACATGAATGTTTGTGCACTGCGTGTATGCCTGGTATCTTTGGAAGCTAGCAGAGGATATCAGAGCCTCTGGAACTAGAATTACAGACAATTGTTAGCTACCATGTAGGTGTTGAGAATTTAAGTCAAGTTCCCTGGAAGGGACAGTCAGTGCTCTTAACTGTTGAGCCATGTGTCAGATGAATAGTATGGCAGTTTGACAACATGTCCTTTATCAAATAGTAGTGGTGGGTTCATCCCCAGGGCATATGATCTCTGAGTTGTGGGCTTTGGATAAGGTTGACAGTACCAGGCCTGCCTGGATTGGTCTCTATAGAACAGGCCTCTTAAAGGAGCTGGCTATGCATAGCTCTCATGCCACCATTGCACCAGTGGCACATCCTGCCTGGCAGGCTGATACTGTATGTGGCATGCAGGGGTAATGTTGATGGCTTCTCCCAGTGGCCCATGGGGGAATCCTATCCCATGAAATTCTATCCCACAAAGGCTAGTCGGTAGAAAGGAAGTCTTCAAGTCAGCTCCAGCTTGGTTTCTCTTTGTCTCTCTACCAACATGTGTTACATTGCAGTAGTGTTATCATCTAGTTCTGTGAGGCAACCAAGAGCAAGGGCAAGCAGCCTGTGGGGGCCTCCAGGTCAGTATGCCATAGGGAGGTATCCAATGACTGATAATAACCCATATATTCTGAAGGAATCATTGTCCACCAGTATTGGAAACCTGTTTCTAAACTTATTTTTTTTCAGTTATACTTTTACAAAGTAGTGAGCTTCTATATTTTTTTAAATGTATTTTTATTTATGTATATGTATGTGAACCTGCTTGTCTATATGTGTGCAGGATGCATGCATTGTCCACAGAAACTAGGAGAAGGAATTAGCTTCTCTGAATAGAGGACTATATACAGCTGCGAGTCATTTGTTGGTGGGTACAGTGTGATATGATGGGACCTGCAAGAGGTCTTAACTACTGAGGCTGCTCTTGAGCTCTGCCGTGTGTGTGTGTGTGTGTGTGTGTGTGTGTGTGTGTGTGTGTGATTGAGAGAGAGAGAGAAAGAGAGAGAGAGAGAGAGAGAGAGAGAGAGAGAGAGAGAGAGAGAGATCTAACTTGAATAAAGGAACAGCTTCTAGAACCAACAGTTTACTTAAAAGATTGGTACAGACAGAGGTACTGGCACCTGAAAATGGCATGCCAGCAATATGGCTATTGGTATTTTCCCTAACAGACCTAATTTCAAGTAATGAGACAAAGTGTGTTACCATTTCAAGCTTGAGAGGTGGCAGAGTGAAGAAACTGCAGCTCCTTTGCAGCCATGACATGTTTAACTGCACTGTGTCTCCGCCTCACCAAGAGGATTGATGGCGTTCTTGTCACATGATTGTTGTAAGGGTGGTCAGGCAGCTAGCACGGAGCCTCTGTCTATAGGAAGCACTGCATAAGAAATGGCAGTCTTACCATCACCTTAATACATGCCTGGAATGTGGGCTTTAAGACAGAAATGGGAGGTATTGTGTATTTTTTACTTGCAAATAGATTGTCAGACCTCACATTCCTCCTCAGTTGTTCATTATCTGGAAGAATTTCCTTTTCCTTTAAGCTTGGAAGAAAGAAGAGGGTCAGCTGCTTGATAGGCTTAAAGCGTTCTGTTAACTCAGAAAATAACTGACACAGTGCTTGCAAGTCCACATTAAAAGGATAAACAGCTCAATTAAAAAGTGGGGAAAGGTATGAGTAGGCATTTTTCCAAAGAAAATAAACCAATGGTCAACAAACACACAAACGATGCTCAACATGATGGAAACAGAATTCCCTTCACACTAGGATGGCTACTGTTTAGATAACAAAACAAAGGTGCCAAGTCTTGACCAGGATGCCAGCAAAGCAGGTCCCCACGGCTGTTGGTGGGAGTGTCAGTGCTCGACTTCCGTGGAAGGCAAGTGCTTGCTTGTCAGTAGTTAAATACGGAGTTATCATATGGCCCTGCAAATTCATTCCTACACACACAGGCAGCAGAATAGAAAGCAGGTGTTCACATGAAAGTGAGCGTTCACAGCGGCACTATGTTGGGGCTCCTTTCCAGGATCTGGAAGTGATTGTTGCACATCATTGGTGCACGTATTAAATGTCACTGAGCTATGCACTTTAGCTAGAATGGTGAGTTTTATGTATAGTACATCATTATTCAATAAAGAACAGAAATGTAACATGACACTTATTCCTAGCTTACTGTAGTACTGATTTTCCTAAAATAGCTTACTTAAACCTTATTTTGGGCCATTTTAGGAAATCATTTTCAGTTGAACGAAATATTTCATAATTCTTGTCTTGTAACCCCAGAAAAGGTGGGAAAAGAGAGCAAGCTGTGAAGGTTTTGACGTCTACTCTTAGTGGATCATCACAGCCATGCAGATGGGTGCCCGGAAGCTCCTCAAGCCGGGAAGCAGAGTGCATGCTCACCCTGCTCTGTGCAGTGCTTACTGCTACCCTACCATTTGCCACATACACAGACAGCTCTCCACAAACTAAGTGCTGCCGTGTGTCTGTCTGTTTGGGATGGCCAGTCTATGAAAACAGGAAGCCAGATGACTCTCTATTACTGCTCAGCAGTTATTAGATTTGCAACCCAGGTGTTCTTTCTGGATATGATAGTTCCCTGTTTAGGCAAAGGATCTTGGTTATTGGCAAACGCTTTTCAAAGTTGAGCACATTTAGCCGGGCGATGGTGGCGCATGCCTTTGATCCCAAGCACTTGGGATTTAACTTTGTCGTAGTTAGCTCCCCAAACTTGTAAAGTGCATAATAGATTTTAAGTATGATAATGACAACTGATATTTACTATTTTTCATGCCTAGGCAGTATTCTAGATAATTCTGTTGATAATCGTCCCCCAAATGGCAGAACAGATACTGTCACTTTTAGCTTATATCCAGAGAACAACATAGTTGAATAACTCACCTCCAGTGCCGCAGCTGGTAAGTGGCACATATGACCTTTGGACCGACAATGTCTGCCCTGTTAGTACTAGCGTGTGTGTTTTTTCTTACAAACATTGCCTAATGCAGCTCTCGGGTAATGTCTGTGTGACATTTCTACTTGCAAAGCCTACCCCTTACCTTGTCGTAGTACTGCACTGAGAGGTTGGGGAAGGTGTTGGGTTGGGATGCTCAAGGCAGGGTCTCTAGCTAGGAGGTGGTTGGCTGAGAAGTGAGGGTAAAGATGGAGGATGAGAAGCTAGCTATAAGGGCCAATCGAACCCCGTGTTCTGGTGCTTCTAGTCCTGTTTGCTGGTTGAACCTACCCCTGAAGAGTGTCTAGGTGTGTGGCTTATAAGAGGAGCTCCTACCTTTTCTGACCCCTTGAAATGAGACCCATTTTCACAGCTCTCCAAACTCCCTAAGGATTCGAGTCAAGCATTTATCCCATTTGAGCCTTTCTAAGGGTTTTGCCACCAACCAGAAAGGAGAGAATAGATTGAAGGGAAGACAGTATTGGAAAAATAGACTTTTAAAAGAGGGTTTCAAAATGGTGAGTTTTAAAGAAAATTAGAAGGCCCAGGCTGGGGAGAGCCCAGTGGATAAAGCTCTTGATGTACCGACATGAGTTGGGGTCTGTAGCTCTCGTGTAGAGTCTGGCGGGCATGGCAGTTGTACTGCTTAGTTTTCATCAACCTGACACGTGTCCTTGACACATCTGGGAAGAGGACATCCCAACTGAGGAATTACGTGGGTCAAGTTGTCTGTCTGTGGGGCATTTTCTTGATTGCTAATTGATGTAGGAAGACTCAGCCAACTATGAGTGTTGCTATCCCTGGACAGATCAGCCAGGGCTGATGGGGAGGGAAACACAGGGAGCAAGCCAGGAAGCAGCATTCCTGTATAGTCTGCTGCATGTTCCTGCCTCCACAGTCCTCCTCTGGCTTCCCAGAGTGATGGACTATAACCTCTAAGTCAGATAACCCTTTCCTTTCATGTTGATTTAGTCAGTGTTTGATCAGAACAATAGAAAGCAAACCGGGACTGTAACCCGATTCTAATACTCGTGTTCAGGAGGCAGAAGTGAGATTCTCAGCCTCACTAGACTAGCAGAAATTGCCATCTCTGAATTAAAGGAGAGATCCTGTCTCAGTAAATAACGAAAAGGGGGCCGGGCAGTGGTTGTGCACGCCTTTAATCCCAGCACTTCGGAGGCAGAGGCAGGCAGATTTCTGAGTTCAAGGCCAGCCTGGTCTACAGAGTGAGTTCCAGGACAGCCAGGGCTACACAGAGAAACCCTGTCTTTAAAAAACAAAACAACAACAACAACAAAAAACGAAAAGGGGAAAGTCATTGAGGAAGGTATCCAATGTCAACCTCTTTGGCCTCTATACATATCTGCATACATGAACATTCATACATATATTCATATACACCACGCACATAACACATGGAAAAAAGAAAATAGAAAAATGAGCAAAAAGGAGATACAATATTAATGAGTAGCTTCATGTTAGCATAGTGAAGTGAGTTTTAGAGGGTCATGTCTAAGACTGAATCTTGTTGGTTTGGGCAGCTGATGAGAGAGCACAGCACCGTGGGAAGCACAGTGGAGGGATAGGCAGTTTTTTGTGGGGCGTGGAGGAACCATCCCCTCAAAACACACCGAAGTCCCCCAGTCCTCTTCAAGATTATGGTCCTAATGGTATAAGGATCTTACAGAAAGTCCCATAGTGCCTCCTCAGCTTCACCCAGTAGGTTTTAACAAGCAGGGCCTTTGAGTGACCCTGCATACTCAAACTACAGCAATGTTGTGATTGGGTTTCTTGGATTTGGGTTATTAAGATAAAAACCATCAGCTTCTCTGGTGGTCCTGTGGTGTCACACTGAAGTCTTGATGGGATTGTGTCATAAAGAATAAGCTAAGACCCTTAGCTGTAAGTCAGGTATGGCCAGACCTAAACATTCTGAGGCTGAACAATGCCAAAATATTCCTATGATATCAAAATGCCATCTGTAGGTTTTAAATACACACACTGGAAAACTGTCTGTAGACAAGAGAGCTGTCTGATCCCTCTGCCTTAGGTATGCAATGCCCATGGCATGATGGCTTGGGCACTGGAATAATGTAGGCGCCTTTCAAGAAGGAAACACTCCATTAGTACCTAAAGAGAGCGCTAGAGTTCCTTCCCTCTACAGTAACATTTTGGGTTAAGGGCCTTTCCCTTCAGTGGTTTTTCTGTGCTAGCTGATCCCATGAATCACTCTATCCTGAGCTCTCTGTTGGGTTCACAACAGCACTAGATTGGCAGCCCCAGACTTCCTGTAGAGTATGGAAAGCTCACAACTTTTCGGTGATCTTGTGCTCCATATGTTATACAGGAGGTCCAGACATTTGTGAGGCGGGGGAGATCCAAGTATGGGCATTTATAAAGGGTGAATTCATCTAGGTAAATATATAGGCTAATGTATAGTATGATAGCCTGTAGCTAAAAAAATAATATTGTGTATAGGAAATATGTCAAAGTGGATTTCAGAAGCTATTAACACTCAGAGGCAAGAGCATGTGTAGTAACTATGAGAAGATGAATGTTCTACTTTACTCTGGAGAAGTTATTAGTTCTCTATACATATAAGGCTCTGTTCATTTACCAGCACCACCTAGGGAAAAATACTGACCCCCCTAACCCACAACTCACTGTAAAAGTATCATATATATGTTATTTTTTTATTTGGATTTTTGAGCCAGGGTTTCTCTGTGTAGTCCTGGCTGTCCCGGAACTCACTCTGTAGACCAGGCTGGCATCGAACTCAGAAATCCGCCTGCCCCTGCCTCCCAAGTGCTGGGATTAAAGGTGTGCGCCACCACTGCCCGACTGAGCCAGGGTTTTACTATGTAGACTTGTCTGGCCTTGAACTCACAGAGATCTGTCTGCCTCCCAAGTGTTGGGATCAAAGGTGTGTGCCACCAGGTTTAGCATATATCTTAATTATGTAGAACAAACAAAAGAAAAACCATGGTGCTAGATTGGAATGTGGACTTGGAGGGAGTTAAGTGGCCTTGAAAAAGTGGCTGAGCCTTTCAGAGGCTTAACTTTTCTCTTTGTCATGTACTTTAGAGAAACTATATTAATGTCTGCTGTGGGGTGATCCCTGTCTTGTTCCCTTGCCAGGATTTAAGTCTGAAATGTCCCCAGGCTCATAATTTAATACCTGGCTGGGAGTTTGTGATGCTGGCTTGAAGACTTTGGAGCCCCTTCGGAGGTGGGTGGTAGTACTCTAATATACTAGGAAAGGTGGGCCTTTGAATTTGGCCACCCTGGGTTCCAAGATGCTGATCTGCCACAAGTGAAGAGCCACCACGTGATGGTCATGTTGCCACACTGAGAGCTTCTGCCATCGTGCCTCCCTATCATGACGACTCACGGATACTGAGCCAAACTTTTCCTCTCCCAAGTTGCTTCTGTCAGGTTTTTGGGTCCATGCACACAAATGTACCTCTGCTTACTAATCCTTAGGTAACTAATGTACCTCTGCTTATCTGTAAGTGGGCTACAGGCTCTGAGGACAGCAAGCCTATCTCAGTTGCTCATCACCAGTGCTAACTTGCTGCTGGCTCCTTCATTCTTTTAGCAAACAGATGTGACACATTTGCAATTGGCATTATTGGTGTTGGACAGCAAATAAACTTTGCTTCATCTTTATCATGGATGTACTTTAGTTCTTGGATAACTTACCTGTAAAGAGCTATATGAATGAGCACATCAAACCTCAGCAGACCTATCTCTAAGTGGGGTCACTTAGGGAAGATGAAATATTTCTGAAGTGTCTTTTGTATACCTGATTATTGTACTTTTTTCTAGATAGGGCTAGCACCTTGTTATTAGTCAGGAATCTTGTTGGTTGAACGATTGTGTAGCCCTGCCTTTGACTGTAATTACATGAGTTTGTAGCGAGTGTCTGAGGAAGCCAGATGTGTTTAGATGCCTCTGCAGCTGCTGAAGGCGTGAAGCCATGGCTCTAGGACACACTGGTTCTAATTCTCCGACATCACTAAGGTATGATGTTGCTTCACTGTGCTTCTGTTCTTATTTCAGAAGGTTTTCAGCTGTTCAGGATTCTGTGGCTCAGCATCTTTGTTGGAATTTTGAGTAGACTGTAAAATGTGATTTGCCTGTTGGGAGACTTTCTGGACTTGGAAGGCCCGAGCAAAGCCTGCAGATTGAACAGGTGCCCTCAGACATCAGCAGGATCCACTGGACCTATACTGGGACTCAAGAGTTTGCATTTCTGGGAAGTTCTCTATTAACATTAGTACTTTTGCTCTGGGCAGCAGATTTTGAGAACCCCTGAGCTAGTGTGGAAGATACCAGACATAATATGAAGAGGAAGATTCTGTGCGTAGGGGAAGAATCTATTTGTTTTCCCCAACGGCAACAGAACTGTAAAGAAGGATTGGCTTTGGAATCTGAAAAGAAGGAAATCACTCTTGATGGTGACACCATCTGAACAGTCAGTGACGGTCCTGGCCGTGGATATGTCAGAGATTTAGAAATAGTTAAGCCTCATGACTCTTTTAGGTTAGAAGGGCTGTGTGTGCCGTGTTGAAAAGACCGCTGAGTGTGCTCTCCTCTAAACACAGTGTGTTTCCTGGCAATACTTTTCCAGTTACCTTTTGGGTATGCATGTTTCGTGTTAGAAACTGAGGTTTTCCTATCTCACAAACAGTGCTTATTGAAAGAAGGTTGTCAGAGTGTCTGAATGGGTGGCGCCATTCCCCTACTGAAGTCCATTGTCTGAGAGCGTCTCATCCAATATCTCCATTGATACCTAGTGCCCTGACTCTGGTTTTTAGAGTGTCATTTTTTGTGCAATATATTTTCATATCATGTAAGTTTGAAACTTTTCCCAACTCCTGTGTTACTTATATTTTTTTTGAATTTCTGCTCTTATTACATGTTTGAGGTTAATCTTTTTTATTTTTAAACTTATGCACTTCTTATACTTAAAAATATTAATTCTTATGTTGCATGCTTTCAGATATTTATTCAAAAAATTTTATTTTTTAAAACTTGTGAATCACTGTGATGGCATGTGCCTGTTTCCCCAGCTAATTAGGAGGCCGATGCAGGAGGTTCACGGAGGTTTACTTAAGAGTTTAGGATTAGCTTACACTGCATAGTGAGACTCCACTTCAGAACAACAACAACAAAAACCCTTACTTACTTAAATACAATGGTAAATGGATTTATATTCTTCTACCTAATAACCACCATTATTTTCCATCTTTATGACTCTTGCCTTGGTGCTAAAAGAAGCAAGAACATTCTTACTCCAAGATTTTATAGATATTAATCTGTACTTTCTTTTACTACACTCTAATAGCTTCATTTTTTTCCTATGAAATCTTTAAGCCATCTATAATTTATGCTAGTGTAAGCAAGTAAGTTTATTATGAGTAAATATAGCTTACATGTCTCAGTGTTTTGTTATTTTTATATTTTTATCAAGCTTTGTAAACTGGCAGGATCAGGTGAAGGTAGAAATAAGCTGTTTGTGTCACACTGCTCTGAGGAGTGCTGGGAACCCTGAAAAAGCCACAGGAGAGACACAGGAGAGAGAGAGGGATGCGTAGGGATGTCCCTGCAGCTCTTGGGCCCTAACATGAGCATCTAATTGATAGGCAGAGCTTGTGTGATCACTTCCCTAATCCGCGCCCAGACCTCTCTCACCCTAGGAAGTAGGCTGCCATCCACCCACTGGCACCATTATGACCATTGTTTTGTTTGTTTGTTTTGTTTTTGGAGATTCTTGTCCAGGCTGGCCTCTAGCTCAGTGTGCAGCTGAAGAGGGTCTTGACCTCCTGATCCTCATACTTCAGTCTCCTGAATACTGTGACTGCAAGCATGGGCTAGCTTCCATGCCTTGCCTTTATGGCTATCTTCCCCCCACCCCTTCTCTGGGCCACTCAACACTGTCAGTGCTACCGTGTAAGTATTCTGCACTCTTTCTCCTGAAGCTCACCTTCCTAAGACATGAGTCCTAGGCACCACGGTGTTATCTATCTGCTGGGGTTGCCTCGGGGATTTCCCCAGCAGCTCTTGCCAGTGGAGCAGCTTCTGCGCTGTAAATGATGGTGGCATTCCCTTCTTAAAACATCTCAGAGGTTTTTGTTACACTTCGCATAAAAACTCTGAAGCCCGTGTTTGTCTAGCTTCTCTGGCCTTATTCCCTCTTCTGCATTCCCTTGTCTACTCTGCTTGCATCAGCTAAATGGCCTTAGTCTCTGGAGCAGGTTTCTTGGGGTCTTTGCATTGGCTGAGACTTCTCTGGAACATCCCAGAAACTATTCCTAATGTCTTCTCTGCTTTTTCTGGCCTCTCAGGTCATGGCAATGACTAGTCATCCACCTTGTAATCACATTCATTCTTTGCATTAGTTCTCTGTATGTCACATGATCACATGGTTTACTTTATTAGTTCTTCTATTATGGAATTTAAACTCCTCCACCAGTCTGTGAAGCCTGGCACCAGCCTGGTACTTTGCCAGTGCCTCCTCTCTTATGATGTGAGAGTAGCACAGGTTACCTTTGGGTCCTGTTCCAGTTTATCAGCAGTTCAGTGTTTTCTTTATGCCACTCCATGCTAGGTTCAGTCCTGCCCACGCTGAGCAAGCACTCTACCACAGAACTACATCTTCAGGCCCAACTTCTCCATCTTGAGCGTCAGTGTAGGGTTCTGCTTTCAGAAAGTTTTCTTGGTTGACCAAAGTTCATTTGCTTACACTCTAAGGATTTTAAAGAAAAAGCATTTTAATTTGAGTCCCATCAGTGCTTTTTTAAATAAGTCCATTGGTAATGTGACAATTTGTTTAACCCAAACAGAAAAGCATGAATATGGCGTAATAATTTTAAATATTTCCTGCCCAAGTGTGATGGCTATTTCTTTCTTTTTTTTTTTTTTTTTTTTGGTTTTTTTGTTTGTTTGTTTGTTTTCGAGACAGAGTTTCTCTGTGTAGCCCTGGCTGTCCTGGAACTCACTCTGTAGACCAGGCTAGCTCAAACTCTCAAACTCAGAAATCCGCCTGCCAAGTGCTGGGATTAAAGATGGCTATTTCTGATTGTCACCTTGACTACATCTGGAATGAACTACAAATCCAGAAATGGAGGGCACACTTGTGATCCAAATCTTGAGGCTGGAAGACACTGGCTTATGACCCAGATCTTGACATGGGATGACACATGCTTTTTTCCCAAGATCCATATTGAAGCATATTTCCATGAAAAGTTTAGGCCCAGGCAAGGTAGTACTACACACCTTTAATCCAAGGAGACTGAAGCAAGCAGAGCTCTGAGTTCAAGGCCAGCTGGGACAAAGCAACTCCCAGATCCAGGCGTGGTAGTACACACTCTCTGCTGGAGGCCTACATAAGGACTTTGGAAGAAGAAAGGCTCGCTCTTCTTCACTTGCTTACACTTACTTGCCAGCACATCTGTTGGAACCTACTTCTGCAGAAGACCAGCTGAAACAACTAGCCTTGTGGAACTGAGCAACTACTAGATTCTCGGATTTCGGTTCACAGCTGACCATTGTTGTGTTAGTTGGACTACAGACTGCAAGTCATCGAATAAATACCCTCAAAATAGAGACATTCTGTAAGTTCTGTGACTCTAGAGAACCCTGACTAATACACCAAGACTATGCTTTCTTTACTTCTGAATTGCAGTCCAGAGTTTTATCCTATAATTAGGATGCTTATGAGATTATACCATGTTATTTTTACTGTTTTTAAGTGCTTCCTGAATTCCAAGCCAGTGCATCTGTGTACCTGTGTTATGTAGCTATATGACTGGTTTGTTCTTTGTGTGCCTAAACACGCTGCCCTTGGCTGAATGCATGTATGTTTTCACATTGTGTGTGTTGCTTTGTTCTTTATTAAGATGTCTACACCGTGGCTTCAGTGCTACCTCCTTTACTGGTGCACAAGACTGCCGCCGCCATGGACTAGAGTCTGCCATGAGTCCCAAGTCAATTTCCATATTTTAATTTTTGGCTATTGTTTATGTGAAATTCATCTCAGTTGTACAGTAAGCATCTCAAAACTGATTTGACATAAACCCCTCCTTCCTAAGGTTGCTTTTGTGGGGTTTCCTCACCACATGGGAAAGGTAGATGAGACAGTCGCACTCTTGGATAGTGCCTCTGCTCTGCTCTGCTCTCTGCTCTCTGCTCTCTGCTCTCTGCTCTCTGCTCTCTGCTCTCTGCTCTCTGCTCTCTGCTCTCTGCTCTCTGCTCTGCTCTGTAGTGTCTCCCTTGGAGCCATGTTTCCAGGGTTTGCTTTGAGTTTCGTTCATGTTAATGGACTGACTGATGTTCCAAATGCCCAGAGCTCAGCACAGGGACCTTCCCAGGCTTTGGAGAACAGAGTGCGAGCCCCTTGGGGACTTTGGTGCCAGCATCTACCTTTCGTCCATTGTTTCTTTTTTTTTTTTTGGCTTTTCGAGACAGGGTCTCTCTGTGTAGCCCTGGCTGTCCTGGAACTCACTCTGTAGACCAGGCTGGCCTCGAACTCAGAAATCCGCCTGCCTCTGCCTCCCAAGTGCTGTGATTAAAGGTGTGCTTCTTTTTATTAGGTGGTTGCTGAGCTGTCTTGCAGCACCCACCCTCAGATCGCTAGCTTTCAACACGAGCTTATTTCTTGTCCAGGGCCTTCTATGGACACCACTCCAGAGCACAGGATGAAGGGAGGAGAGCCATGACACGGCCTCTCATTGCTTTTTGTGCCTTTCTACACACACTACCTGAACTAAAGGCAAATCACATGATCGCACACTGCCCCACAGACAAGAATTTAACTTCTGTAGGAATGTGCTGTAGCATCTGAGAAACAAGGATAGCAACTATTTTTCATAACACTGTCTGCTGTAGTATGGTTTTGGACATACTGAGATTCTGAAAGGATCTCTGAGGGGTAATCACCAGGAGATTGTCTTTGTGGCCCTTAGCCTACTTTGTCTAGCACCACTAGAAAAGGAAGAACTTTACTAGTTATATCTTTAAAACTGTGTGTGTATGTGCATATGCATGTACTTTCGTGTGTGTGCCTGAGTACAGGTGCCACAGGTCACAGCAGTCCGAGGTCTATTGGTCCTGGGGTCGCAGGTGGTTGTAGTCTACCCAACATGGGTACTAAAAACCAAACTCAGGTCCGGGGCAAGAACAGTACTCAATCTTAAACACTGAGCCATCTCTCCAGCTGAGTAATTATATTTTTATTTTCATTACTCCTTCTGGGTGTCTGCAGACACTGGGTCCAGTGCGTGGCAGCTGTATAACAAGTGCTTGTGGAATAAGACAAAAGATTCCTACAAATAACAAGGAAGTAAGTTAAGTATTTTCATACTTGGTAGGTGGCTTAGCTTGGGACAGTTTTATAGAGTAGTTCCTATAATAAGTATCTTTTATATATAAAATACTTGGCATGACAAAGTGTGTGTGCATGTATGTACATTTGTGCATGCTTTCTTTCCTCTCATTTTCATTTTTTATAAAGATTAACTTATTACTTACGTGAGTACACTGTAGCTGTCTTTTTTTAAAAAAAAATTATTTAAGTTTATGATTATACCATTACTCTCTTCAGACACACCAGAAGAGGGCATCAGATCCCATTACAGGTGGTTGTGAGCCACCCTGTGGTTGCTGGGAATTGAACTCAGGACCTGTGGAAGAGCAGTCAGTCCTCTCAACCACTGAGCCATCTCTCCAGGCCCTCTTTGTTTTATTTAAAATTTTACCCGCTATGGATAACTGGGGAAATATGCATGCATCAATTACAAGTATTGTAAAGCCTGTGTTCTCTCAAGCTACCTAGAGCATCTATGTAATAGTCTTTATTATATGTTGTCCATTAGTTCTTTTTTCTTCATACATTGTTTAAACATTGTCTACATTTGTGGTCATTGTGATCATTTAATTTAGGACTTTGTCAATAATTTTTACCTTTTTTTTTTGGCAATATGGACTCAGTTTGCAGACCAGGCTGGCCTAGAACTCACAGAAATTGTTCTGTCTCTGCCTCCCACAACAGTGGCCTTTATCAACAACTATCATAAGAACAACTTTAATTTGCCCTTTCTCTGGTTTTTTCTCCACACAAACCATTCACTTAACCAAAAAGTCATACCATTTTTCATGGTTAGAATGGAAATAACCAGAGAGTTGGAAAGTAGAAGCTGGAATGGAGAATAAGGCAGCCATGTGATTCTTAGCTCCAGGGGTCTACTGCTTAGCCTCCATTAGATCCTTTTTTCCTTTCTTATAAGGCCATCTCTTTTGACTGGTATGGTAAATAGTCTTATCATGAATAATTCAGGCCACTTGAACTTGTCTGTGGAGTTGTTGTTGTTTTGTAAGGAAGCCATTGTACTAGTTGGCCTTGCCTTGTTCTTTTGAGTCATTCGTCATCTTTATCCCCAATCTCAGAAATGTGGCCTTCACAGTGCTGGGAGTCCCTCTTCTGAGGTGGATGGAACATTTTTGTCAGTCGAGATCTGAAATGCAGTTATCCCCAGAAAGGCATAATTCCTTGTGAGTTTGTTACTAGAAGGTCCTTTCTGTATCTGTTTTACAAAGAGGCCTGGTAACATACAGATGACATACTAACTAAACCACTAAACTCCTGAATAACTCATACTTAGTGCACCTTCCGAATGCTTTGAATACCCTCTGTAGACTCAGGGTACTTCGTGAGCAGTTTTTATTTTTGTAGTTTTGAGAATTCCTGTATTTTCCTTTGTGTAGTGGCTGTCTGCTGTAGAGATGTCCACTTTGTCAAGTCAGTTAGGGATGTGTACAGATGGCAGCGTTTGCCATTGGAGCAGATGCCCATAAGTAAAACGATCCCTTCAAAGCGAAGGTCACCGTGGGAAGGAGCTGCATGCAGCATCCGTAGCATCTGTTAGGGACCAGTATGAACCCTGCATTAGTTTGTGTTTTCTCTTCTAGGTTTTACTTCCATTTCCTCTGTGGTATTACAGTGTTTCATCTGAACCAGTATTTAGTGCTGATAACTGATACTGTCTTAAAGGCTCTTAAACAAATACAGTTCAGTGATAACTTTGTTATCTTCATACTGCTTCTCTAATCTGACAGGAAGTCCTCTGAGAAAAGTGTCCATTAGTAAGGTTAACTCACAGGGCAGACATTAATCTTGCTTAAGTGGCTCCCATCATTATGGAGTCTAAATTGTCCCTTTTTTAAACAAAAATTAGTTAACTTTGCTATTTGACTTTCACACAGGTACCTAATGTATATTGACCACTCTTACCCTCCAAATTCATTCCCACATTCATGTCTGTCTGTTTTGTGATTTACTGAGCTTAACCAGGACTGTCAGTGTGATCGAGTTTGGAGCTTTCTGTTGGAACCTGGTCAGATCTGAGAGTACTTGGTTATAATGGCATAGCACTTGTGCCACTATAACAGGTGGGAGTGTCTTGCCCAGGAGGTTTGATTGTTCATTTTTGGTTCATGGGGGTTACAGATGGATAAGACCAAGGGTGCGTTTTCTCCGGCAGCAGCTTGCATAGCACCTTCTGGAATTTTGAAAGCTAGACACCAGGGAGGAAGTTTCCAGCTCTATTCCAGCGTGCTTTCTCTAAGGCTTGCAGCAAGGGATGTGTTCTCTTAAGCAGTAGGTCTTTTCCTCTAACTCTGAACAGTAGAATTAGGTAGCTCTGCGTCACTGTGATACGTTTATTTTGGTTTATGGTTCTAGAAGCTTAAGGGTCTAACATGACAAAAAGGTCTATGCTGGGGAGGAGGCGTGTCAGCAAGCGGCAGATGTGGCAGGAAGAGCAGCAGCCTGAGAGTTCACATCAGTGTTGTAAGTCCTCCAGAAAGGCTGTGCCACCCAGGCCTCTCCAACAGCACCATACCCGGGAAGCAAGTGTTCAGAGACCTAAGTCTCAGGGACATTCCTCATTCACACCAGAACAGGCAAGAGGACTGGCTAAGAAGGCCCTATATGGTTTGGGGACTTCAGGGGCCCCACTGACGGACGTCTACTGTGGAGGTGTCTCACACTGGAACTAGTCACCCACTGCTTCTAGGATCAGTATCATCTGGAGTCAATTGGTCTTGATGTCACATACCAGAGATTCAATTCTTTTGAAAAGAAAGGTCCCTCATGATTTCAATCTTAGCAAGATATGAAGAATAACATTTTTCAAGTATGGAATGGTATAATTTATGAGACTATCGAGGTCTAGGTAATACGTTAACATTGTTGTTTCACCTAGGGATACAGTGGCTCTGGTACATTTAAATATTTTTTTAAGCTTTATTTGAAGCTAAAATTAAGGTACAGTTTCTCCAGGATATCTTAATTTTTTTTATTATCTCAGGAGTATTAGTTTGGAGGTTGAAGAGGGAAAATGAGCATTTCTTATAAAATAGGCTTAATTGTAGTGACTCAGGGAGGGACAGAGACATTAGCTTCCCAGCTGAACCTGTGAACAATGGGAAAATCACAGCACATAATACGTGTCTTTTGATTTTAAAACTTTAAGAAATGAGCTGGAAGTGGCTATGTGCCTTTAATGCTGGCACTGTGCAGGCAGAAGCAGGTGGGTCTCTGTGAGCTGATTTCCTCCTGACACCGGTGCAGACTCTATAAAGGCTGAGTAGGAATGTAAAGACACAGAGCACAGCACAGCTATAAAGAAGGGAGCTCTGCTTTTCATGAGATGCTTGTGTGCAGTCAGGGTTCTCCTGTCTCTTAAACAGAAGCATATATACAACCATCTTTCCTGCTTGGAAATTCCTGGGCGGGTTCAGGTTTGAGGTCCTGTACTCCTTTGGCTGCGCCTTATCTGATTATATTGAGAAAAGAAAGAATTATTTCACCAAGATTTCCTTTACAGAGTTAGATGTATTGGGTGTGTTTAGGAAGTACCTCTTAACACTGTAATAGTATACCAGCTTTTAAAGGGTCTTCATAACAATGACTTGAAAGGTACAAATTAGACACTTAAAGTTTATCATTTATCCTAGCCATCTATGTGACAGACCAATTCTTTTGAGTCAAACTTTAGAAAAAAAAATTAAGTGTCTGAGATCTGCAAATATTGGTTGCCTGTCCTTTGTTTCTAAACTGATTGGTTTCCCAGTCGAGTGTCTCTCTCTGTATAGTCTAGCCTTGCACTTTCAGCTGAATTCTTCTGTCTATTGAAGGATAAAGCTGTCAGTTCCTGTTTTTGAGTGTGGGGAGTAAATTTCACTATCTAAAAATTTCTGCATGTCAGCGGATTAAGTGGCAATCTTAACTGTTTCTCAACCTGCTTCTAAAGAAAAGTAGATCCCTTGAACTGTTTGAAATGGTTTTATTTCTAACCCTGAAGCCAGCTTGTTCTACTTACTCATTCTTGAGCATGGAAATCTAGAGGCTCACCTTGTCTTACTTATTACACTTTGGAGGGTAATTGGAGACTCGTGTCTCTGTAAGCTTGAGATACTGGACTGAGCTAAGCCAGACTCTAACCAGCAACGTGATTAATTAAATCAGTAGCTAAGAGAAGTAAGGATATTTACATTCTACCTATTTCACAGGGTGTTATTAGAATCACTATAAATAGATTTTTTAAATTGTAGACTTTACTTAAGTTTTTCACACAAGTGCTATATAAAAAGCAAGGTGTTAGCATCCTATTTTTCTGTTTTTAACACTAGAAATATATGTTGTATTCTGTAATTTCCTGGTGTATGTTCTAATAAATGTTTTGTATTTGTGGTCTTGGTTGGGATGCTATAAAAGCCTTCTGTCCTATTTTTAGTCCTTCACGATGAGTCTGGACATAGCTAAGTTAATAGCAAGGTAATTGAAGTGTGTGTGCCAAGTACTCGCCTGAATATCCTCTGGCCTCTCCACTTTCAGGGTTGAGTTACTGTTTACAGCGACACATTTCACCATGACTGGGCAGTCTGATTCAGTTTGCCTGTTGTCTGGCCATCTTGTGCCCAGTGTTTGTCTTGTTCTACCTCTCCAGTGTTCATCCCTTTAATCTTAAATTTCAAGAGGGTTGGTTTAACCGGGACAGGTTAGCTGTCTAATAGTCAGAACTGGCTTGTTCATGGCCTGTGGCATACATTTGAGAACCAGAACTGATATACGTAGATCTGAGACCCCCACCGGCCCTGAATTTCTCTTGTGTGCTGTTGATGGTGTTATCTCCTTATCTGATTTAGGCTCTTCTACTTGCTGTTGGCTGACCAGGCTGAGTATTTGACACAGTTTGGTTGTGCTTCATGTGGATTTTGCAGATGTTCTGTGCCTTTCAGCTGGGCTGAGGAGCTCACAAGGCCTCAGACCAGTAGTTTTCCAGCTTCATTGGGAAGCATGCAGCCATGAGCTTATCACACACTAAGGCAATGTGTAAGTTTTGCAATTTCTAGTTTGTAGAATTTGAACATGTAAGGGTTTGGGCTGGTGGCTTTTCAGGGGAAGGACTCCTCTTTTTACAGGGTGGTATTTGTTCTTATTCATGCTTAGGTTTTGTGATGTTTAGAAATGAATAAACATTTAGAACAAGTGAGATGGCATACAGAAGCAGCATTCCGAATCTGTAATTGAGACAGTTGCCAGTGGCTTCTGAGTGTTTGAAAACGGTTATCATTTGATCAGAAAACTTGAAGAAAAGGCATTCTTTGACAGACACCTTTGTGTTTTCAAAGGTCCTTAAAAGCCAGCAATAGTGTGCTTTGATATTAGGAACATAAAACAAACAGGCAGCCTCTGATGTTAAGCTGAATTTGTTTGATTTTTTTCAGGTCAAATAAATGAAGTCTGCTCCTGAGAAAGGTGTGTGATCTTATGTGTGGATAGAGAGGAGCCTTTCAAACCTGTGACTGTTGGCTCTAGAGCAGTACAGTTATGGAATATGCTACCTAGTTTTTAAAAACCAAAACAAACAAACAAAAAAAACCAAAAGATTTGCCTCCCGTGTTAATGTTAAGCCTAATATTTTGATTGCTTTCTTATTTTCTTGAAAAGGAATCAGTTTAATCTTACTAATTGTGCTATATTTTATGTATCTTTCTCAAAACTTTGGGTAATTAGTGTGAAAATTCATGGATGATCTTACATACAAAGTTAGGAGCTAATAGGTCATTTCTGTTGTGTTCCTTGCAACATATTTGGTATCAACGTACATTATAAAATCATTTCTTTTTGCTTTGGCATTTAATTGTTGCTTCAAGGGGAAAAAAAACTGGTTGTGCAACATTTATAGATCTTTACTACAGGAGGAATCAGACTGGGAAAGAACCCTTGCTTAGTTCTGAATGTAGGTGAGGATTTAATGACCACTGGAGACAAAGGGGTGGTCACATGGCTCACTCAAGACTTCATTCAGCACACAGCTTCTCAGTGTGTGGCCCAGCCCTGTGACAGATGCTGGGAGCCCCAAGACATCCTTGCTCTCAGGGGAAATCAGTGAGCAGCAGTCTCCAGGGACTACACACAGAGAGCACACACAGAGAACACACAGAGCACAGGAGAGAAGACTCCGCCCAGGACAGGAAGGAGGCTGGGAACCTAACCTGGGCATGGCTCCTAAAGGGAAAAGCTCCTCTCTGAGGCTGCTTCTGCAGTCTTGTCTGTAGTGTTTGTCCACCAGTTTATGACTGCCAGAGGTTGACATAGAAATTATGAACACATTTTTCTTGGAGTGTTTCTGTGAACTATCTAGCTTATTTTTTCTTTTCCCATATATTTTTGCTGTTGAACATGGGCAGTGTCTGTATAATTATGCAATGTGTGTCTATAGAACTTTGAAGCTGCTACCTGCCCAGAGCCAGCTTTTTTTAATTGTTTGACAGTTTCATATATTTTTATAATGAATTTTAGTCATTTTGGCTTTCACCCCCCCCCCTCCCTCATAGGAACCCTTTTCAACAGTCCTCCCTCCTCTGAGCCTGTTTTCTTTTGTATGTGGCCACTGAGTTTCATAAGTCACTCAGGTGTAGGTGGAGCTTACTTAGTAGCCCTGAGACATTTTGTCAGTGACAATACCAGTAGCCACACATGGCCCTGTCCCTTGAAAGAAGCATTCTAAATGCCAATCTGCCCCTGTGGCTCTTATTCAGTTAGAGTGGGTTCCTCACACCAGAGAATCTTGGGAGGACTGTCTCCATGTGCGCAGCCCCTTTGGGTGCTTTATTCCCTCCTCTCTGTAGAGAGCAGCTTGGCTGGTGGCCTTTCTCCCGCTGCCTGTCTGCTTTGACCTTCTCACTGCTCCATGAAGCACTCGGAGGCCGGCATTTGCCTCTTGCCCTGGACATGACCTTTATGCTCATCATGATAATCTTCATGTGATGAAAACAGTAATCAATTAAAGCTGAAATTTGTCAGTTTGAGTTTGTTGTTACAATTGCAGGGTGATAATTTAACAACAGAAGTTGACATTTGGAGCTTTTTACTCTTTGTAAAGTAGGGGTTCAGGTGTTTTACTTCTGTTAAAACTCATAATTAATTAGTAGGTGTACTTGTGCACGCCTTAACTCCCAGCAAGCACTTAAGAGGCAGAGGCAGGCGGATCTCTGTGATTTCCAGGGCCAATCTTCTTTACATAGTGAGTTCCACAGCTACACAGGGAGACCCTGACTCAAACAAACAAAAATCTCATTTAATTACCATTGTTAAAGAAAAATTATTCTGATGTTTGTTAAAATGAAAGGAGAAGCTTTCTTCTCAAGACTATTGGAAGGGGAGGGAGAAGCGGCCTCAGCTCCAAATTCAATGAGGACAAGTAGAACTTTATAACTGTGTGGCACAGTGGGGTGAGAAAATTACTAAGAGAAGACACTGCAGGTAGGCGAGAAGGCTCTTTCTGTACTTAGCTGTACTAGTCTGCTTTGGATAGACTGGACACCTTAAGTGACACAGGTTGGTGGGCATAGTCGAGAGGAAGGCTTAAGAGGCCTGGCAAAAGTTTGGTCAGAAGAGTCTTTGTCAGGATTAGAACCCCCTGATTCAGAACCACTTGTGTTTAATACCTGCAGTTTATAGATCAATATCTGAAGCTTAGAAAGAACCTAAGCACATGGGCCCATAGCCTGTGAGAACAGGAGATGGAACACATGTCACTGATAATGCTAAACTGTTGCCACTGTCACCGGCCCTTGCTGCCTGTGTGCTCAGTTTATTCTAACTGCTGTGAAATGGAAAGATGTGTGCCACTGAGGACAGCTCCTGCTGTTCCCACCACCAGTGCCATCCCAAAGGTGCGGCTCCTCCTGCAGCATGAACTTAAGTGCTAGCAACTTTGTTGAAATGGAGCACAGATGGCACATCTGCATCGGTCTGTATCCAGTTCTGTTCCCTTTAAATAGTCATCAGAAGAACTTTTGTTTTCAAGATTCCTGTGTGTTGCCTCTTATAGTAGTCATAGGAAGGAAATGAAAAATAGGATTTCAGATGTTCTCAATAGAAAGCTTAATTTTAATCATTAATCAGCAGTCTATTTTCATGAAAAACTGTTTAACTATGGGTGAATTATCATGTAAGCCCTATGACTCAGTTGTTTGTTAGATGGTGATTGGTGACTATTTTTTAAGTGATTTCACTTGATTTTCTGAGAGTAGTAAAAGGGAGTGATTTTATACCTTTGATCCTCTGGAGTTTCTGTAGTGTACTAGAAGCAGCTGGCTTGTTGGTAGGTGCCTGCTATCCCACATCTGGGAGGTTGTGCTAGGATCTCAAGTCTAAGCCCATAGAGAGATCCTGTCTCTCCTCTCTCTGCTGCAGGGGATGGTGGCTTATAGCAGGGCTTCCTTTGGATGCCTTCCTTGATAAGGAATCTTACTGGCTGAGCATTGTAGCACTCACCTTTAATATTGGAAAACCAAAATAAATATAAAGAACCCTGCATTCTTTCATTCCACTCCCCCTTACTTATGTGCTTTATGCACGGCTTGGGGCTATTTGGATTTGATTGCCATACCTGATTGATACTGATACCCTGAATTGAAATCAGGGTACACACAGGCTAAATAGTGTGCTCCACATCACTGCCTAGCGTTCCCAGCCCCTTCTCTGCTGTAGGTTAGTCTTGAGCTGCTTGGTTTCCCTTTTTTTTTAGCCAGAATAGTTTTTCCCCGGCTTTCGGCCTTAGGGAAGTCATAAGCTTAGGGGTCCACAGCATTCTCTTGTTTTATGTAATGCACATGGAAGTAGAAACAGAATCATTGATGAAGCTTTGGATTGTTCATGGATATTTATAACCTACTCAACTTTTATTAGTTTTGCTTTATTTTCTTGTGTGTTTTCTAAAATTATGCACCATGTAAAAGTTTGCTCTTGGTGAGCACTGTTAAAGGTCATAACTAACCTATTCCGTAATGTTGAACATAGAACCAGATTCCTGCCTGCTCCCACTCTTTCTGTGTCTGAGGCAGGGTTTGTTGCGTAGCCCTTGATCCTTTAGTTCTGCCTTTATCTGTCAAATTCTGAGTTACTGGTGTGTGCCGCTCTGTTTGACTTCAGAGCTGGCAATGGCTCTGGGGAAAGGAGCCAGCTGCCATCATGATGGCCTGAGTTCAGTCCCTGGGACCTACAGGACTGCCACACTCTGCCCTCCACACATGTGCTGAAGTCCACACGTCCCTGATACCATGGTGACTGTCATTGACATCATTTAGTCTTGGATTTTTTTTTTTCAGGCAGATTAATGGGTGATGAATCATTGGGTGCAATAATTTTCTAGTTTTGCTCCATTGCTGTCAGATTGCTTCCCTTAGCAGCTGTCAAAATTGGCCCTCCTCTAACCAGTGAGAAGGGGCTCTCCTTAATATCTGAAATCTCTATTGACTTTTGTGGCCTTTATTTGTTGCTTGTGGCAAGTTTTTCAAGTTAAAGAGACTTTAAGTAAATAGACCAGATTCCTAAGTAAAATTTCCCTCTGACAAAAACCTGGTGAGATTATTTTATCTCTCAGCCATGTAAGAAAAGCTTGGTTGAAGAGGGGCCAAAGGGTTAGTTTTATAATGTTCATACTTATAGGAATGATGTTTAGTGAACCTTTCTACCCATTAGTAACAATAACTATTTTTCACAGTCTGTTCAGTCTTGGAATCTTGAAGCTGAGCAGTCTGAATGAAGTTTGTAAGGATGAAATCGTGCACTCAACTCTGGGGAGGACAATCCTGCTTAAAAGCAGAGTTCTAGATAGATTAGATTGTATTGAAACATTTTTACAGAAATATAAAATTAGTTCATACAAAATGTTTGTTATTAGGAGATTTTGAGCCTTTCTTAAAAGGTATGACATTAAAAAAAATCTTGAGTTTTTTTTCTTTTGAGTTACATTGTCTTTGAAATTTTTTTTAAATCAGAAACTTCTAAATTTTCTGTTTTTTTTTTAAACTTTTCAGTTCCATTTTCTCCATTAATTAATTTATTTATCCTGATCACAGCTGCCCTTCTCCTCCCTGAATGCTCCCTCACACAGATCCTCCCCCCACTCGTCTCTCCTTCTCCTTCAAGAAGGGAGAGGCCCTACCTGGGTACCAACCCACCCTGTTACATCAAGTCACTGCAAGATTGGGCACATCCTATCCCACTGAGGCCAGACAAGACAGCCCAGTTAGGGGAACAGGATCCACAGGCAGGCAACAGGGTCAGGAATAGCCCCTGCTCCAGTTGTTGGGGGACCTACCTGAAGATCAAGCTGCACATCTGCTACATATATGCTGGTGGCCTAGGTCCAGCCTGTGGAGTAGCCTCTTTGGTTGGTGGTTCAGTCTCTAAAAGCCCCCAAGGGTCTAGGTTAGTTGACACTGTTGGCCTTTCTGTGGAGTTCATATCCCTCCAGATCCCACAATCCTACCCCAACTCTTCCACAAGACTCCATGAGCTTCCTCCAATGTTTGGCTGTGGGTCTCTGCATCTGTTTTGGTCAGCTGCTGGGTGGAACCTCTCAGAGAACAGTTATGCTAGGCTCTTGTTTGCAAAGTATCATTAATGGTGTCAGGGATTGGTTCTTGCCCATGGGTGGATCTCAAGTTGTGCTTGTATTGGTTAGCCATTCTTTCAGTCTCTGATATCTTTTCTGTATTTTCTTAAAGAAAAGAATGCAGTCCCTGGTGGCATTGACAGCAACTGTGCTTCAGCTTTTCTCTTCAATTTTCAACTTCAAATTGATCAATGTATATTCTGGTCAAGTGAAGTGAGAATCATCATTGGAATCTGTATCCATTGCCTGCTAAGATGATCTGATTTTCTGTTGTATTTTGGTGATGCAAATGCTCTAAACTTTTTTAGTTCTAAACCTTTCAAGAAGTGATAAATTAGGCTGGATTGATGGCTCAGCGGTTAGGAGCACTGTCTACTCTTCCAGAGGTCCTGAGTTCAATTCCCAGCCACCACATGGTGGCTCACAACCATCTGTAGTGGGATCTGATGCCCCCTTCTGGTCTGTCTGAAGAGAGTGACTGTGTAATCACATACGTAAAATAAATTTTTAAAAAAAGTGATAAATCTGGTCATGAGGTCCTTTATGTCAGTTAGCAGAGCACAGTTGCTTTGCTAATGCTTGCCCTTGCTGATGTTAACATGTAGATGTACCCCCTCTGCTCTTGGACTCCACTCATTCATAAGCATTGGGAAAAAATCTTCAGCTGTAGCGAGCGCAACACCATCTATGTCTGATCAGATTGTACCTGTGCACATTTGCCGTTGTTCTGATTAGATAAGTGTTTAACAGATTGCAGAGCATCTCCACTGAGTTCTCCATGGGTTTTAACTGGCATTAAGAGTTAGGTGTATTGGACTGGAGAGCTGAATTTTCACTGCTTGTCACAGAGGCACCACATCTGTGAAGAGTCAACTCTGTGTAACGTTTGCAACTTCTCCTTTACACTATCCATTATATATTCATCGCATGTCCTCACTGTAATCCCAGTGACTACTGAATTCTCTAAGGTCCATGTAATTTGAGGGACTGTTCTCAAGTGTCTTATAATTACTGGCTCATTTTTTGGAGATTTATTTTTATGTATGTGTCTTTTATGTTTGTCTGTGCACGTGCTCAGGGAAGCCACAGGTCACCAGATCCCCTGGAGCTGGAGTTATAGGCAGTTGTGAGCCACCGATGTGGATGCTGGGAACTGAACTCAGGTACTCTATAAGAGCTCCATGTGCTCTTAACCATGGGGTCATCGCTCCACCCCCAGTTGGCTCGTTTATAGGGGCAGTACTCTCGTGTTTCTTTGCCTTGTACTGTGTTCCACCAGCCTGTGCATTGTATCCAAGTATAGCTGGCACACTGTCATATTGAAATAAGCCACAGGATCTGCTAGGAGGTCTTCTTGGAGTTTGAGTGTCATAGCAGTACTGTGCACACACGGCTGAGTAGGGACTCCAAAACCTTTCACTAACTGGCCTCTCAGTTTCTGCAGCTAAGCTTAGTTGCTGGTCTGATTTTTTTTGAAAACCGAAAACCAGGCAAAGTATAGATAGTGCCTTTTGAATGTTACTTTACAATAACTTTACTTTCGCAGAAAATAATATTTCACAGCCTCTCCCTGTCTCTGCCTCTTATGATTCAAAAATGATAACAAGGGCTCCAAAGACGAGACCGTCAAGAACCATTTTCTCCTGAGCAGACACTCCTGTCTCTCTTGCTGTCCCTCCCTCGTTTGTCATATGTCTGTTGCAGCTGTTTTCTGTTCCCTAGTGTCCCCTTCTTCAAATATTAGAGTAAGGGTGATTCAGAACTAAAGTTAAATCTGCTTATTGGAGTGCTCGAGGCAAGTACCCCAGTGTTTCTTTGTGGGAGGTAAGCTGCAAGAAAGATGCCAGTGAGTGTTGCCAAGTGATATGTGACAGCTGGGCCTGACAGTGCTTGCTGGACACTGGACCTTCCTGTCTCCTCCCTGACCCCTAACACACCCACATTCTGGGGGAAAGGCCTGTTCCCTTTGGAGACTGGAGCATTCATGAGTTCTCCAGATACGATGACTCTCATCGCCTCGTCCTTACCCCTTTTAATTAAGCCTCCACTGCAGTTTTAGAGCTAATTTGTAGTCTCTGTGTGTTCCTTTGCAGCACATGTAGAAGCCACGTGACCATACGGCATTGATCAGGATGCTATATGTTTAGGAGTTGTCAGTTCCTTTGTCTGTTTATTGTCTGTCTTTTCTTTGTGTTTCTAAAGAGCTTTGTATACCTTCTGCCTGTGTGTGTAATCTTATGGGTGACTTTCTGCTCTTTGCCCCTCTGCTTAAATAGCTGTCACTGAGTGGAATGTTTCTCACTGACTGGACTGGGCTCGGTACAGTCACTTTTGTTTAGTTTCTGCTTATTGCAGACTTTTTCCAAAAGATTAGGGCTTTTCTTTCCAAATTTTTTGTGTGTTTGTTTGTTCTTTACAGTTTCACACAGGTACACTGTGTGTTCTGGATCCCTCCTTCCCTCCTGTTTCCCTACAGTCACCACAAATATCCTTTTCCTATTTAGTTTGGGTTTTGTTTATTGACCCACAGAATTTAACCAGGCCTGTCTATGTGACCTTGAATTTGGAGCAAACCATCAGCCTGAGTTCACCATCACTATACACCTGGATACTGTGCCTCCCCACTTCAGAATCTGTTGTTTACTGAGACACCAGGAGTAAGTGGAAGGGCCCTGAGTCCCTTGCCCTTCCACAGCTGACTGTTAGGAGGCCCAACCTCTATGCCAGTATACACTGCTGCTGGGAGTTCTTGGTTGCCATGGCCATGTCTTGCTTAGAAGACAGTATTTCACAACCTCTCCCTAGCTGCCTCTTGTATCGCCCCTCTGGCTCTTATATTCTTCTCTCCCTCTGCTCAGTGTTCTCTGAACCATTAGGGGTCATGTGAATCTTACCTAGGTTTGAGCCCTCAACCATTCTTTAGTCTCGGCATTTTGTGTAGGCTGAGCCTTTGCGTTTGCCTTTATTCACTGCAAGGAGAGGCGTTTCTGTGTAAGACTGGAAGTAGCCTTTGTCTGTGGGTGTAGATATAGGTGATGTTTGATTGCGTGTCTCTTCCAGGGTCTAAGACCTCTGCAGTCATGGGATTGGCCTAGGTTTAACAGCATGAGGTGTGGATACTCATGTGGAGAGCAGCCCCCACCTAATTGGGAACAGTTGGTTACTCCATAATAGTCACCCACTATCGGGCACATCCTGCCTGGCAGGTTATTATTTTTCCAGAAGCTACCTTTCAGGGGTTAAAACATTCTTCTCTGTTTTCTGTTTGCCCTCAATGTTTCATTAATGCAAAGTTTATGTTGATTTCAATATTCTATTTCGTAGGTCCTTTGACTTATAGCTTTTACAACTTTATCTACTCTCTCTGTCCATTTCTCTGTCTCTCCCTACTATACATCAAACGCAGGGCCTCTTGTATATGAGACAAGTAAGTGCTCTTTATCACTGACCTATAACCTCAGCCTCGTATTTATTACATGAATAATTTTATTGCCCTACTATCATGACTGACTTTTCCTGCTGAGCCCCTTCATTTTTGAGCCAGCTAGCCTTTTTTAGGGGACACCCCTTTAGTTGTCTGTGCTAAACTATCAGGAGAAACCACATAAACATAGTCCACTTGTAATTGATTGTTTATTCTAAAAAGATCCCCTAACTCTTGACATGTGGCATATCCCTGTGGGAAGCTAAAGTGGAGGACTACCAGTTAGAGGACAGCCTGAGCTACACAGAGAGACCCTGACTTAAAATACCAAGAGTTAGAGACGTAGCTCAGTGGTGAGCGCTTTGCTAGCTTGTTCAAAGCCTATCAGCCTCTGGTTCGGATTCCTAGCTCTACAGAACTGTGCCGGGGTAGGTTGGTCTTCAGTGTGAGCGCGTGCCCTTGGTGTGCGCCCAGCTCAGGGCTCCTTACACTGAGCAGCCACCCTCCACCCCCATCTGCTGGTAGTGGGGACGAGCTTCCTTGTACCTGTAAGAGGACTATGTTATCAAGCGTGTTCATAAAGAATATGTCTTTATAAGATTTCTCTGAGGGAATTGCTGCCAGTAACTAAACGAAAGCTTGATATATGCTCACAATCCACTTTAGTCTTTGAGTCATTGTGCAAAACTAGCGCTCTTTGAACACAGTAGAAGTGTAGTGGTTATGTGAGTGTCATCATTATTGATTCTTCACGGATGTTTGCATTCTATTGTATCTTATTTTAAAAGCCTTTTCTAATTTTCAAAAAAACCTTAAAAGTTTCAAACTTTCAAGAAGATTATCAACTCAGTAAGATTATCAAAATAAAGTTATTTAATATTTTATGTTCATCTGTATTTATGACAGCCAGACATTGCAGATCAAGTGACTATGTTTTTATCATTACAAATGGTATTTTATAAGTAGTATTACCAACATTTGGGACTTTAGTGTAAATACCAGAACTCATAGATCAGTATTTATCCTTTTAACTTTCAGTAATTAGCCCTTCTTTCCAAAGCTAAAATGAGAAGATTAAAGACTTCTCAGACATATTCTAGAAATGGTTTAATAGTTTTAACATTATCCAAACTTTGAAAAGCACTGTTTACCCAGTTCTTCATTGCCTAGTATTTAGTTTATTTGTTTTCTGTTTTGTTTACACAGATATAGGAGTGTTTGCCTCACTCAAAACCTCTAAGTCCTGGCCAAGCATGTTCAAGGCCTGGGCCTCGATCCCTAGCAATGCTCTCTGCCAAGAAGTTTGAAGCTTGCATGTTTACAGTTTTAGAAATTTCTCAAAGAATATACTTTGTGTTCCATTCAGAAGAGAACAATTTTGTATTCCTTGGGAAAAGGCAGGAAGGAGGTATGCATTCTGGGCTGTTAGTAGGACTTGCCTATAGCTGATGAAACTGGGGGACTCCTTTCTCTCTCAATTCTCTGATTTCACTGCTGTTATCTCCTGTCCTTTTTCATGGACAGTTATGCTGTGACACACTAGTGAGCTAGAAATGTTTCAGAAGAATTTTTGTTTATTTGTTTTATGGATTTTTTTTGAGAAATGGTTTCTCTACCCTGGTTGTCCTAGAACTCACTCTGTAGGCCAGGCTGGCCTTCAACTCCAAGATCCACTTGCTTCCCGACTGTAGAGTGCTGGGTTTAAAGGCGTGTGCCAGCACCACCTGGCCGGTAGAATTATTGTTTTTGAACAAAACATCTAGCTTCCATATAATAAACATTTACAGTTTCAAAAGGGGCCCCACCCCCATCAAAGAAGTAAGCGCTTTTGATTTATAAGTCGGTTATTCTAGTGATCTTGCATTGCCTCTTCTTCAGTCTCTTCTGTGGTGTGCTCTGACACTTGATAGGCCTTTGGGGTTCTTTTTCTCCCTCCATTCTGTCGTTGGGTCTTGTGTTAGTATCCTTGGCAACATTCGGCTCCACCCTCACTGGTTTCCAAGACTCAATACTTTCTGATCGATAGAGTTCTTATTCCTGAAAGGTTGTGATCACCAGCTGGGAGACCCTGCTGAGTCCCTCTTCCGGCATTTACTGTTCCATGTGCCCGTCTATACTGTGTCCTCATGGAGCACTTTGATGTCCTCACAGGCCCACAACAGGGATAAACTGGCTAATGGCAAGTCAGATGGTCTTTAAGTTTTCAGTAATTCTTTTTTGATGCTTAACTGTCCCTACACATGCACACACATTTTTGTATAACTATCCCTTATTGACTTAAACTCTTGAGTAACAAGGGACATGCTAGTAAATCCTCAACTAAACTAACCATTATCTCCATTCAGAGAGGACTTTGAGTTGTCCTTTGAATGAGATAAGACCCACAAGTTAGCTTTTAAGACAGTCTTAAAATGTTTCAGTAAAAAGATAAAAATCAGAGCTGAAACAGTTGCTCCAGACTGCTAGCAGGGAGGGCAGAGCCTTCTCCCATAGCCCAGCTGAGCAAGCCAGACAGTAGTGGACACTGGAACTCCAGCAATGGGGAGGCAGAAGCAGGGAGAGCCGGGCAGGCTGTGCTCAGGCCTCCATACGCATGCTCTCCACATACGCACATGCACATACACTAAAACCCCTGAGCCTACCTCCACTTTATATATTGTCTTTAGAAAATTCTTCAGTTATCCTATGAGGTACCTGGTTTTATTATGACATTTCATACATGGATATCATCATACTTTGTTCATATTACACAATGCAAGTGTATTGTTTTCTCCTCCAGATGCAGCTCTAAGGTTCCGTTACCTCAACACGGCCACACTGGGAACCAATGCTAGCTGTGTAGCTTAAGATGGCTGTGTTTGTTAACAGTCTGCTGTTTTCTCAGTAGCACTTGCAAGGGTCCTTGCTAATACAGAGCGTGGTCAGCATGTTCCAATTAGACTTGTAGCAGAGCGTGCCACATTTGTGTGTTTTCTGCTTGACTGACCTGTTGAGCATCCTTTCATATGTTGTATTGAGTTACAAGAGTTCTCTGTGTATGCTGCACACACATGCAGAAGTGTTTATTATTTTAATCTATGCTATCTTTTAAAGAAATCTCCTTAACATTCATGAAGCCCATTTTACCATTCTTTTTCTCAATCTGCTTGTTTCTGTCATGAGAAACTATCTAGCCCAAGGTATGAGTATATCCTCCAATTTTTAAAACACTTTTTGTATAAAACTTGTGTGGTTTCCTATCTAGTTTAGCAGTACATTTTAAATTAATTTTTATGTTAGATGATTTGGGTTAGTAGGTTTGGGTCAGTATTCTTTCATTTATTCTTCAGAGGTACCTGCATGGTTAGTCTTGCTGTGTTGAAAAGGTTTGTTTCTTTCCCCTTTAAGTTGCCTGTGCAACTTTGCCAAAAATCAGTTGGCAAACAGGTATGGCTGACCTGGGCCGCAGTTCTGAGGTTCTCAACTCTGTTTCCTTGCAGTGAGTCTTGGAATTGGTCAGGGCTGACACCCTAGTTGTGCTCTTTTTAAAATGTCAGTGGTCCTTCTCTTTCTGTATTAATGCCAGCTCACCAGTTCCCACTAAAAGTCTTGGAATTTTGATTCAGGTTGCTTGAAATGCTCAGATCTGTTGGGAGAGGATTGCTGTTCTAACTAATTGAACCTTGGAGTTCATGGTAGTATCATTCCATTGTTTGGCTCATTAATTTTTCTTAGCCATATTTTGTTAATTCCAATGTAGAGGACTAATGTTTGTTTTGTTTCATACAGGGTCTCACCTATGTATTGCAAACTAGATTCACATTTGACATCATCCTGCCCTAGGCTCCTTAGTGCTAAGATTGCAGATGTGGTCCACCATGAGTCATTTCTTTCATGTAATTTATACTGAGTAATATTAGATTTTGTGGTGCTACTCAAAATACAATTATTTTTCTTTAAAAAAAACTTTTTAGAATTGTGTTTAAGTATTTGCATGTATATATATGTACCACATGCATAACTGATACCCACAGAAGTCGGAAGAGGACATCTGATTCCCTGGAAGTGGAGTTGTGATAGCCTTGAACCATGTAGCATGTAGGTGCTGGAAATGACCTGGTTTCTCTGCAAGAGCAACACGAACTCTTAACAGCTGATCCATCTCTTCTTCCTGGTGTTGTTACTCTTTTTTCTTTCGAGACAGGGTTTCTCTGTGTAGCCCTGGCTGTCCTGGAACTCACTCTGTAGACCAGGCTGGCCTCGAACTCAGAAATCCACCTGCCTCTGCCTCCCAAGTGCTGGGATGAAAGGTGTGTGCCACCACTGCCCAGCGGGTTGTTACTCTTAATTTCACTTTATGCTTACTTCTATGCCCATATGTAAGAATTCTGCTAATTTTTATTTAGTACATCTGCCCTTTACCCTACAACTCTATTAAGTTTGCTTACTATTGTCTTCTAGATTTTCTAGAGTTCACTGTTAAAGTGTGTGTGCGTGTGTGTGTGTGTGTGTGTGTATGTGTGTGTGTGTGTGTGTGTGTGTGTGTCAAAGAACAACTTGCTATTGCTGGCTCTGTCTTTCCACTGTAGGGTTCCAGTATCATACTTGGGTCCTTGGGCTTGGCCTCAGATACTCTTATCCAGTGAACCTCTTGCAAGCCCTGCTGAACTTTTCATAGACTCTGTCTCTCCTCTCGAAGAGGCTTCCTCCTAATTCTGTTTCACTGAGAGGGTTTTAAAAATGATTAGTAAATGTTGAGTGTTTGTGAAAAATGTTCTTCTGAATCCATGGGAATCATGATGTGGGCTTTCTGCTGTCAATAAAATTTATTAATTCATTTTCAAGTGTTTTATCCTTTTTATATCCTATTATGATTTAAATTGTGTTTTGTGAGTGATTTTGCATCTGTACTCTCTAGGGGTCTTGCTGTGTCCTTATTTATTTTGTGCTGTCTGGATTTTGTATTAGAGACAAGGGATGGAGAGCAAGTGATATCTCCTATTTGAAAAAGTTGGCCTGACTTTTGTGTTGTTTCTTCCTTGATGTTTGATAGAATTCACCAGTGACACCAGTGGAGGTTACAGCTCTTTTCTGGAATTTTCTTATTCATAAGGTTTTCTGTAACAAACACAAGAGGGTTCAAACAGTGCTTCTCCTTGTGTACATGCAGAGGCTGTAATTGTAAGAAGTCTGTCTTTTCCCCATCACTTGTCAGCATTTCTAACTTTCCTCTCTTAATTGTAGACTTGGTGGCATGATCTTTACTTCTAGACGATTTACGTTGTCCTTGCCCATTGTATTTAAAGAACTAGATTTTAAATTTCCTTTTTAAATTTTCTTCCCTGTTTATATTTTTATTATTTGTTCTTCTGGTTCATATTGCTTTTCTTTTTCTAGTTTCATTTTTCTGCTTCATTTAATGATGTTGTCATCTACAGTGGTGTTGCATCATACTTCTAGCTATGCTGGTATGCAGAAATTTCCATTCTTTTTAAGATAGGTTTCTCGTTCTCTATAGAGAATGTGTATCTTTCCATTCCATTTACTTATGTCTACTTTTGTCTCATGGGAAGAATGTCCGACACTCAATCGAAAGACTTATGTGATAATTGCCACATTTTGTTGTGGCCGCCAGAGTAAGGAGTGGCTGGCCACTGGATGTCCATAGTCGGGAAGTGAAGAGAAGAATGTGCTTACCTCACCTCCTTTTTACCCTAGACACCAGCCATGGGATGCTCTGAGCCATACCTAGGATGGGTCTGGAAGTTTTAGTTAATCTAGCCTAGACATTTCCTCAAGATCATGTCTGGAACTTGTGTCCTGTCTGATTGTAGACCCCATCACACAACAGTTTAGTATCAACCATCACAGTGTGTCGATACCTTTAATTCTACCCTAGGTGTGATTCTGTGCAATAGAGTGAGTTTCTCCCCCATCCAAGTTACTTAGGACTCTTAGTTCCCTGTGTCTAGTGGGGCTTCATTCCTCTTCCAGCTTTCAAGACCAGATATGCCATTGTGATTGTCTTGTGAGCCTGAGAGTAGTGCAGTACATCCACAGACCCGGGTGCTCTTGTCTGATTTCTTCTTTCTTGTCTTCCCCACACTCTGCAAGCTCCACAGGCCTTTTCTGTTTGTTCTTTTGTCCAGAAACACTGGGTTTCTATTGGAGTTTTAGTCTCTGCACCTCCCTTCACTAGCTCTCTGTCTGGGGCCCACGCTGGGGTAAGGCTCATAGAGAACAGAACTGGGGGAACTTGCTTTCCCTTACAACCTGTCCTGGGTAGTTAGCCTTGTGTGCCTTGAACAGAGTTTTGGGGCCTGAGGCCCTGCGGCAGGCTTCAGTAGCCACAACAGAGCTGGAGCCCGGCCATGGGACATAGTGCATGTGATCATTTTCCTGAACTACAGAAATAACCTACAAATTATTTTTCAGATCTAATAGTAACATACCTGGTGATATGCTTGCCTGTAGTCCTTGCTAGGGAGGCCGAGGTGTGAGATTATGAATTGAAGGCCAGCCATGGAGGTGCAGCCACAGATTGCCCAGGCATTTGAAGGACTCAGGTTTACAAGGAAGGTGTGTGGGAGGGTCCCAGCCCTGTCCTTAGACCAGCTTTTGACTGTTAAGTTAGTGAACACCTTCATTCACTCCTCCCAGTGGTTTAATTCTTATTAGATAAGATTCTATAATAGCCAGCTTATGATCCATGACCCTAAAGAGCTCTGAACTGCAGTTAGAAGTGGAAGAGAGAGAAAGTGTTATATCCCAGATGTCGGAGGCAGGGTAGAGTCCGAACTTGTTCAGTTGCCCCTTCACAGATGCTCAGCACAGGGGAAGTAGAAACAGCTATCAGAAGTGCTAGGGTTTGAATTTAATCTAGCATTGGTTGCAGTCTTTCTTTCTGTTAACTGTCTCTACTTCCCCTTCATCTTACGTGCTGTTTGGGGGGAGAGAACTCTAGGGCATGGAAATTCATTTCTGTGGTAAACAGCAATTATTCTTAAGTTCTTGGACAGGAACTGATACTAATTATACTTTGGCCATAAGAGTTCTGTCTAGTTTTGATTCTCTCAAGGAGCTGTGAAATTTTTAAAGTAAGGCATAACATTATATTTGTAAGAATGGTGTGCATGAAAATATGAACAATAAATATAATCTTATTTAAAAGAATACTCTGTTTTTATATATAGTGAACATTAAGCTATTAATGTAATAGCCGATATTAAGAGTCTACTGTCTTTAACTTAATTGAGGGCACCTCAGTTTTCCTCTCTGAAATGGCTTTGGTAACAAATGTTTGTTTGTTTCATTCAAACTCATCTCTAATTTTCCTGGTCATATTTCAGTTTTATATGTATACTTCCAATCATTTTTATTTTGTACTGTTTTAAGAGTTCTATAATTTCTAGGGAGGTAAATAGATCTCTTTCCTCCAGATTGGTTGCTTTATTATACACCAAACCTAGCTGCAAAAAAAATTTGTTTGTCTGGATTGTGTTTATTACAAAAAAAAAAAGTCTAGAATAACTTAATAGTACCTAACATGTCACTGCAATTCAGTGTTGGCAAAGGTGGAGTAGAATACTTACTTGCTTAGCGTATGGGGCCCAGATTCAGTTCCCAACACCAAAAGAAAGAAGAAAAGTCCAGAATGTTAACAAAAGGGAAAATATGTCATTACTTCATTAGTGGCTAATAAAAAAAACTTCTAAACAATCAACATCCACTCTTTAATAAAAACCTTACGCAAACTAGGAGTCAAAGGAAACTACTGAAACATAAAAGGGCACAAAGCATAACAAACCACCCACTAAAGTGTAAAACCCTGACTGTCAGAGGTGTTGCTGCAGTCACTCCTGTCACAGGTGCTGCATGCACCTAGGTGTTGTGATGGATAGAAATCTTTATTTCCAGATGAAACAGATCTAGTAAACCTAAGATGTTTGTTTGGAAATGAAATGGCCCAGAAAGTGGTGAAGTCTGCAGTCTCTGGGCACAAAGTGGTTAATAATTTGTCTGTACTTTGCAGTAGATGATGAAGGACCGAGCTTACACATATTTTCTACTGTGTGTTGAATAGTTGTTTCACTTGGCTTTAGAAATTCAGAGCTGAGCGTTTTTTTTGGAAAGATGGCTAAGAAAGTGTGTGACCTGTGTGAGAGTTAGGTAGCCTTGTGTGAGGGTTAGGTAAGAGACGCCTGCTAAAAGCTTCTCAGAGCCAATGATGCTTGCAGGTACACCGAGGGAAGAGAGGGCCAGCTGCAGCCTCTAGGGAATTGTCATGTCCACTTCCACCAGACTGGCAGACCTCTGCTTAAGTCTGGTGCCTTGGCCACAGATGTGTTCTGTCTTCCTGCCTTAATAAGAAACAGTGTGTCACTCATACAGAAGACTGTATCACTAGAAAACTGCAGAAGAGTCTAACGAATTCTCATAGAGCATGATCCATGTCCTGAGCAAGCAAGGAAGATAAGGATTCAACCTTAGAGCAAAAAGGAGCTCCAGCCATCTTGTCCGAATGATACAAGAGGCTTCCACATGGAGACTGCAGATGTTCCCACAGGTGGCAGTTCAATACAGATAGGTGACTGGTCTCTTCTCTGGGAGACAGGAAACTGGAATGGGAAGAACTCCATGGAGAGAGGAGTGAAAATCCAAGGGCCACTTTGTGACTGCACATTCTGGGTAGGGCACCACAATCTAAGGCATGAAGGTGGTGATGCCACACCCTTCTTACCCTACCTAGCTTCTCTGCTGAGGGAGCAGATTGAGGATGCTGACATTTGGAAGTGTCCTGAGGAAAGGCAAGTCAGTCTACCTGGTTGTCTCTAAACGTACATAACTCCCACCCAGCGTACTTCTTCGTTGTTAATACAAAGGAGAATCCAGGTGTCACCATGAGTTGCTCTCACAGCAGCCAGGCAGCCAGTGATAGAGGAGGAACCAGGCAGACCAAATGGTGCAAAAGACAAGAAAACTAAAATACAAGTAAGTCAGAAGTCCGATGTCTTTACTCACTATAAAGAGACTGAGTACTAGGAATAGGTAGGAGTGGGGAACAGGAAAGAGCTTTGGGGCAACAGATACTTGGAAGAAACTCTACACAGTGAGTTTGAGGTGTATTAAGGCAAGAGAACATCGTGTTTTAAAGCCCAAATTTCTCTACACTTAATTTTTGTTGTTAAGCTAGTGAGATGGTGTCCTCACTTTACAAGGGTTCACTGTCTGGCCTTGAACTCGTGATCCTCCTGCTTCCTCCTTCTGAGTGCTGGTATTACAGGCACATACTACCCCACCTGACTGAATTTAATCTAAAAATTTTAATGAATACTTTCTGGTCCTTTTGGCTGGAAATTTACTGTAACAAAATTAGATTAGGTCTGCATTAGTTACTTTTCTATTTCTAATTAAACATCATCACCAAAGCAGCTTATAGAAGAAAAACTTTATTTTGGCTTAAGTTTCCAGAGGGATAAGAGTCATGGTGGCAGAGGGGAAGAATGGTGGCTGGAACAGGAAGCGGAGCATTTGCATCTTGACAAACATGGCAAACCACTCAGAGGGAGCAGAGAGGAAATGTCGAGAACCTTTAAACTCTGAAGTCCTGCCTTAAGTTACATATTTCTGCCAGCAAGGCCACACCTAACTCCCCAAACGTCATCACCAACTGGAGACTAAATCTGCTTCTTACTCAAATTCAAACCCACCACAGACAAGAAGAAAAATAGCCATTAAGTCTGAGGTTTTTATTTGGGGAGGAGGACTTTGTTTCTTGTTGCTTATGAACTGATGCACTTATGCCTGACGGGAAATTTTGGAACCTGAGTTTGACATTCTGGGCAGGCATTACTGACTGTGTAGTATTAAATGTTTCATGTGGATTTGTTTTGAGAAGAGCTTCACGAAGCTCAGTCTGGCTTTAGTTAAACTCACTGTGTGCCTGGGGATGACCTTGAACTCTTGCCTTCACCTTCCAAGTGCTGAGATGCAGATCCCAGCAAGTGTCTCATAATGTGTGTTAAAGAGTCGCCCTTATTATTGTGTGTGCACACACGCAGTGTGTGTGAGTGTAACATGGTGTGAGTTTCCGAGTGTGGGGGTCAGAGGAGATTGGTTAAGTTCTTCCCTCCTTCTACCTCTATGTAGGTTGCAGGGATCAAACTCAGGGTGTTAGACTTGCACTGTTGTGTGCTAAGCGCAGTTAGCCACAGCCACCGTGAGTGCTGTTCGTAGTGGACATGGCTGTGGCGTTGCTGCCCTGATCTAATCCCTTCCTTCTCTGCTGTTTTCCCTTTGTCTGCAGTGCAGGATGTAATCCACAGGGCTGTGAGTGACAGAAAGAGAAGAGCTGTAGGCTTGCACAGTGCACACCTTGTAGTAAGTGCTCAATGAGAATCCTCAAGTAGTGGTGTATATAGACAGTTACGGAGATATGCTAAAATGTATCACACACAACTTTGAGATTAAATAGCTAGCCATGCAGAAGCTTCCTGTGACAGCCCTCCAGCATCCATATTGTTTCTGACATTGAGAATCTATTCAGGGAATGAGAAAGGGGCCCTTTCACTGTAACTTTCACTTGTAGGTGTGTATTATAGCTCTGGTGTTGGTGTTAAGATTAAAGACAGCATGTTAGCATGTCTGCACAGACCTGAAGTCTTCTTAAACTCATGTGTTGCATTTTAATTGCAGGCGTCGATCAGCAAGGTGAACGGAACAGAACCATGGCTCAGTTTCCCACACCTTTCGGTGGTAAGTTTTCAAGGTCTCTTTCTTTTTTTTTTTGGTTTGGTTTTTCGAGACAGGGTTTCTCTGTGTAGCCCTGGCTATCCTGGACTCACTATGTAGACCAGGCTCTCGAACTCAGAAATCCGCCTGCCTCTGCCTCCCAAGTGCTGGGATTAAAGGCGTGCGCCACCACCGCCCGGCTCAAGGTCTCTTTCTTTTTTTTTTTTTTTTTTTTTTTTTTAAAGATTTATTTATTTATTTATTATATATGAATACACTGTAGCTGTCTTCAGACACACCAGAAGAGGGCATCAGATCTCATTACAGATGGTTGTGAGCCACCATGTGGTTGCTGGAATTTGAACTCAGAACCTCTGGAAGTGCAGTCAGTGCTCTTAACCACTGAGCCATCTCCCCAGCCCCCTCAAGGTCTCTTTCTTAATATAAGTTGGGGCCATATTTTAAGACTACAGTGATGGGAAATTTCAGGTAAATTAATAGAGGTGAATTGGGCTGAGGTGTAGCTTAGGGGTAGAGCTCTTGCCTAACATGCATGAGATCCTGTGTTCAGTCTTCATTTCCACAAAACCCAACCAACTTAAAGAGAGAAAATTACAGTCACCCCCTCATCTTACTCCTTGAGATGCTTTGGTGACTAGGGACTCAATTTTGTTTCATTGGATTGTTTTGACGTAACTATAAGACATCTTAACCTCTCATTGCTGAAACTTTTAGTGTGTTTATCTACTAAATGATAAAAACTGAAGTATAATACCATTACCAAACCTCTAAAATTTAGGCACACTTTATAGCTATAAAATTTACATTATGTTCACTTTAGGCTTTTGGCAGCTTTTCATTGTCTTTGTTTAAGTTGAAACCCAGATAAGGTGGGTAGATGCCACGGTGCTTGCTCTCAGACTGTGCGCCCTGCGGCTTGTTGCCTGCACAGCCTTAGTGGATCACATTGTACTCTTCAAAGCCTGAATTTGAAGCATGCCATCTTTGCTGTTTGAAGCTCATCAGTCTGGGTAAAATGTTCTTCTGGCATGTTATTCTTGTGTGCCTTTATTTTCTTAGTCAGTGCTGGTGACTGAGCCCAGGGGCTGATATATGCTAGGCAAACACTAGGTTACACCTTCAGCCCAGAGTCTGTTAAGAAAACAAAGTATGCCATGCTAACAGGTGAGCTTGGCGGGGCTGTGGACAAAGCACAAGATTTGAGTGGCCTGTTTAGACTCTGTGTTCAGGCTCCAGTATTGCTAAACCCAAAGCAAATGTGAAAAGGAATTGCAAAGAGAATGAGGAGGACTGTGTGTTGTCCTCTGAGCACACTGACAGAAGCTCTGGGATTCCAGACACACCTGCAGACTTTTCCAGGTTGTCAATTGTTTTGTGTTATTTGCATTTTTTGGACTTTTTTTGCCTTCTTAATTAAGGATATAATTTTTATTTAATAATGTTCAGCTTTCATTTTGTTTGTAATTGTGAAGCTCAATAGAGCAGTAAAAGTCACTTTACCTTTGCAGAGCTGCTGGTCTGTGTGGGGAGAGGTATCTTTGTCGGGCACTTTTCCGTGACACAGTGTTTGGCAGAGTTCATGATAAATGTTTTCCCTGCATCTCAGTGGTGCCCACCCATCACTGTCACACCCTACCCTGCAGAGAGGAGGGTGTCAGTTAGAATGTTACAGGCATTGTCACACTGTGTGAAACATGTTCACATCATATGTTCCCACCTTGAGGACAATGGTTGGCTGTCACAGCGTGCTTTGTCCATCACATGGAATTACTTTTGCAGATTTTTTTTTAAAGGAGACCAGGGACTAAAGTGTTTAATTGCTTAGCTACGTACATACATACAGATGTACAGACAGACAGACAGACAGACAAACATACTTTGATCATTAGTTTTAACAGAAAATTCATTCTTAGAAGAACCTTTAATGAGGCACACGATTAAGGCATCATACAGGTGACTCACTGTAACTATACCATTTGGTGATTATCAGTATGTTTGTAAGTTGTACGACCGTTACCAGATATTTGAATATTTTCATAGAATCGCAGAAGATTCTAATTGTGATGTACCAACACCACCACCATAATTTTTTTTAATGTTCCTCTTAGATTTTTGTAATTTTTACCTGTGACATTTTAGGCACCTGAGAGTTTAGACATCAGTAACTGTAGTCTCTTAGTTTTGTGTAAATAAATTACTGACTCACTGTGTTTTCATATGAGTCTAACTGTAGACTTAGAGGGCATCGTATAGCACACCAACAGAACTTTAAAGTGCTGTGGACATCGTGTGCCATCGTGGACCTCACTTTTCTTGGTAAATAATTGTCTCTCTTGTCTTTGGACTGCAGGTAGCCTGGATATCTGGGCCATAACTGTGGAGGAAAGAGCCAAGCATGACCAGCAGTTCCATAGTTTGAAGCCGATATCTGGATTTATCACTGGTACGTATGTGGTCACTGTCCATACATTCTTACTGAGCAGCAGGAAATCTGTTTTGTGAGTGGAAATGGGCGCACATGACCAGTGGGGCATTTAGTCCGTTTTTCCCTAAGTTGGAACCTGTATTTTTGTTGTTATTTGCTTCTTTTTAAAATTTTGTTTGTCATCATCATTGTGTATGCGTTCAGATGGTGGGGTCAGAGGAAACTGTAGGGTCAGTTCTGTCTTCCTGTGGCTGTCAGCCAGGATGGAGCTTGGGTCATCAGGCAACCGCCCTTACCCAGAGCCTCTCTCAAACCTTTCCCAGGCCTTCCTGAGTGTCTGTCTGCTCAGTTGTGTTGAGCTTCCTCCTGGTGGGAATTGGTTTTACTCAGAGGATCACACTCTTTAAAACAGGGTATGATGAGTGCCCTGGAGCAAAGTTCTAATCTTGAACAGGATCAGGAAACAGCAGACAGCACTTTCTAAGGATTTCATTTCTGTCTCTGGAAGTCCCTTGTGTGCCTTTCTGTGACCTTGGATGTTTAGTCACAGTTAACCAGAAGCAGGCTGAAAGTAGAAATCTGGGTTTTCTGGGAGGCGTTTTTTTATTTGTTCGAATGAAAGATCTTCAGTTGACTTTTCCAGTTGATCTTTTCTTTAATGCATTCTTGCCCATTCAGTGTCATTACTAACAGTATCAATATTCAGAGTGAAAGCTTTTTCTAGAGTATGGCTTGTCAGTTGTTAACTGAGGCATCTGCTATGTGTGCCTTGGTGTGTGCTATTTTCTTACTGTAGCGATATGCCCTATACAATCAGGTATTGAGACAGAAAGCTTGGTCTTGGCTTACAGTTTCAGTTCCAGACAGTTGGCTGTGCCTTTTAAAATCTCCACCCAGTCTCAGTAGCATCAGGCCTGGGGCAGAGCTGTAAACTCTGCACCTTAGAGGTCTATTTGGCATCCAAGCTATTGCAGTCGTGATGGTAGCTCATGTTGTTAGACCACAGCTTAAAGTGCAAGGTCTATCCCAGCAAAGACCCAGGCCTTTTAAAGTGCTGACTCAGAGACCCTCCACCTTTCCCATGGGGTCACTGGTGTTTATCGCATAACAACCTCTTAAATAATGTTGTGATTTTTCTGTACTAGGATTTCTGTTGGCTCCTGCTGTTTTGTTTTTCCTGAAACCTTTCCCACTTACTTTACAGGTGATCAAGCAAGGAATTTTTTTTTCCAATCTGGATTACCTCAGCCTGTTTTAGCACAAATATGGTAAGCTGGAATTTTATGTAGCAGAATGTAAAACAAAACACTGTTCTGTTCTATTTATTTGGAAGTTCAGTTTCTTATGGTTCTTATATAGAAAGAGAACATGCACATCTAGCCTGGAATGCTGTGTTACTTCTTACCAAAAGAATAATTTTGCAAAGGGCCAACATTTGAATGGCTGTGCTATGCACAAAAGTTAAGTTGTAACTGAAATATCTGAATTTGAGGAGTTTCCCATTATTTGATTTTGGCTTCATGTGTATCATTCACAGTTAGTTTGAATGTCCCCCATTTCTTCTCTCTAATGAAATCATTAGCTATCATTGTATGAGGATTAGTGGTCGTTAGAAGTATTTGGTACAGTGTGACATTTGACGGATTGCTAGTAATAGGAGATTGGCCACGAGCATGAGAAGAACAGGCTGTCAGATAATGAGAAGAACAAGCTGTCAGAGTTTTGGGGATTAGGTTCCCAAATTTGGGAGGTAGTGCTGAATTCTACTGACCTGAAAGAAAGGCACAGTTTTCTCTGTGTGGCTTTTACCAGGACTATAACTCCATTTCCTGGGCGAGTGGGTGTTATGGGACCTCTTACTCTAAATAGAAGCATGGAATGTGTAGTCCTGGCCAAAGCACTTTCTGTCTGTGTGATTGGGAACATATATTTGCCCTTTTTTGATTGTGGTATTTAATCCTGATAATTGGTGTTTGTGTTTTTTTTTTTAATAAAGTTGAGTTGATTAGCAAACAAATTATACACGAAGGATTTAATGTGTGGATTCACACTTACACAATAAGCCAGCAGACAAATCCCAGGAAGGTAGGGCTTAGCATCAGAGATGGCCCTTCCACATAACCCAGCTTTCCAGCTGAGTATTACCCCTAAGTGACCAACTGCTCGTGTTTATAAACACACGGACACTGGAAAGACTGACAGCACCTGTTGCTTTCAGACTCTAGAACTCAGCATTCACTATCCTTGATTAAGTGCCAACATTATACAAAATCATCTTTCTGGAAAAGTAAAGCTTACACTGGAAATGTAACACGCACATGCACATGCACACACTTATACACATGCACACACACATATATACTTTTGTGTCATATTCAGATTTACACACACATACACACGCATACATACTCATCCACATGGGCTTGCACACACATACACACTGTTGTGTCATATATTCAGATTATACACACACTCATACACACATACACACATACACATTGTTGTGTCACACATTCAGATTGAAAAGCAATGACGTCAGAGTCCCATGCTGTCCTGGGCTGTCTTCTGTCTTTCTGGCTGTCAAGCCTTTTGCCAGCCAGTCCTTCCTTCCACAAATGAGCTTGCTTCTGTGACATTATTCCAGTTCTAACTGCTGGTTGATTGGAGAGGGAGTCCAGGACAAGCAGGTGCAGGGGCTTTGTCAGCTCAGTTGTGTGTCCGAATCGAGATGCACTTGTGTGACACCTGACTGCCTCGTAGCAGGGTTCTTTTGGGCTACAGCCTGGTGTGTTGTGCTCTTTCTCTGCAGTAAGGCTGTTTCTAGAGCCTGCTCTCCAGGGTCCACTGACTTGTGCTTAGGCGATGATACAACCAAGTCCCGAAGTCTCCTTTGTGAAGCATTTTAGCACCAGGAATGCTAGCACAGGGCTGTGGTCCTGACACTTGGGAGACAGACTAGGGGTCACAAGTTAGAGGCCAGTGTGGGCTACAGCATGGGACCAAACCTTAGGGAAGACAACACAAAATACCAAAAAACTTGGTTACTGGGGATTAGACCTGGCACCTTGGAGGCATGCTGCACAAGTAAGTACTCATGCACCCCTATATACCCATCCCCCACCTTTTACATTTTTATTCTGATGCAGAGTCCTGATTACACTGCCTGCTATTTCCTTGACTTTTAGTCTTTCTTCCTCAGTCTCTAGAGTAGCAGGGATTACAGGGCTCTGTCTGTCCGCTCTGCCCTCTTCCTCTCAACCCCAGGGCGAAGAGGACATAATTCTAAGCATTTCAGTTGCCAGACAATATCTGCCAGTTTCCTTCCCGCTCCTTACTGGGATTTCTAGGAGCTGTGTCATCTTTGGCCATTGTTATAGGCTGGCATTACACATTCTGACCTAACTCCTTCGGAGAATTGAGCTTTCCTTATTCATATTCTTTACTGGAAATCTGATTGGGAAGACAAGCAGTCCTTAAGCATGACTAAGTTATAGTTCCAGAGTCCAGAAGCCAGTTACCTGGAATGTGGTTTTCTGCTCATCTGTGTACATCCTCGAGATAAAATTAGCTCTGCAGCCAAGAACGGATGTGAGATGTGGGACAGGACAGCTGCTACTGCAGATGCAGAGCTCTCTTCCTCCTCAGGTCCCACCTCAGTGCTCCCAGGTGTCACAGCCCATTCTAGTGCTCTGTGTAGTGTACACTGTGTAGTGCACACTCTGTCGTGCACACTGGCCTGCGTGAGCTTTAAAGCTTAGGCTGGAACAGCTTTGGAGCCTGGCTGAGTTACTGAGTAAGGACTGGAGCTGGCGTGGGAAGGAGCTCCCACGGGAGCCTGTGATCTCACCACCAGGACTTGTGGTCTTGAGATTTCAGGTGGCTTTTCGGAGACACTGCAGGTGACCTGAGGTTTACTTCCTAGCACCCTGTGACTGTTCTCACTACCTGTAATTCCTGCTCTAAGGGATCTGCTGCCTCTGGCCTCCAAGGACACTGGTGTCTATGTGCACACCCACAATTGAAAATAAAATACATCTGTTTCTAAAAAGTTAAACCACACTTGGCATGATGGTGCATGCCTATCGTCACAACACTTTGAAGGTAGAACACCAGGAAGATTCAGAGTTTTGAGGTCAGCCTGTGCTACATGAGATCAGCTTCGAATATGAACCCCATGCCCCTCAGGAGACAGACATTTAAAACTCTCCATTAAGGAGATAGGGAAATGGCCAGGGGTTTAAGAGCATTTGCTGATTTGTCCAAGGACCTGGTTTCAATTCCCAGCACCAACATGATGGCTCACAACTGTTTGTAACTCCAGTTCCAAAGGATGAAATGCCCTGTTCTGGCCTCTAAAGGCAGCAGTCATGCACATGGTACACATATATACATGCAGCCAAATACCCATACACATAGAATTAATCAGTAAGTTAATTAAGACTGTCATTGAGACCAAAATCCAAAGCTGTCACCAAATGTCCAAGACCAGTATGATCCTGCTTTTGCTATGTTTCATTTCCTCTTTGCTCTCATCTCAGCCGGACTCTTGTCTACAGCATTGACTCCAGAAGCTAACCTCTCTGTTCCACACTGGGGCAGGTCTCTGCTGGCCTCAGGACTGCTGTATCGGTGTGTCTCCTCTAGTTGCAGAACCCACAGAGCTGCTCACTGTCTTGCTGGTTTCAGTCTGTCATCCTGCGGTGGTGCTCTCTGGTGAATCTGTCCTAAGTTCACCTAGTTAACTTCTCTCCCAGTCATCTCCACCTCTCAGTGGGAGTCTCTCTCCCAGGGCCTAGAGAATGCTGGACAATGGGCTTGACCACTGAAACAAAGCTCCCACCCTTCCCTCTGGTCGAAGTCACAACCAGCACCACCCACACTAATCTGATTTGTTCTAAACAAGGTAGAGACCATGTCTATTCTTAATTTCCAGATAATGCTCACACAGTAGCAGGTGCACCCAAAGTAGGTAGGGGTGTGTGTGTGTGTGTGTGTGTGTGTGTGTGGTGTTGTTGTTGTTGTTGTTGATGATGATGATGAATTGATTTCCAAACTGGCTTAATTTTCCTTATTGCTTGTCCTTGCTTTTGCATTGGTGGGCACCAAATGGCAGGTGAATGGCCTGTGGATGTCTGTGTGGAGCTTCATTAACGAGGTTCTGAAAGCAGCAGTGTAGTCAGGGTGTGCTGGGAAGTTCTCCCAGTCTGCTCTTTAGCCTCTGTCCTACTTACATCACTATTGCTTGTTATTTTTATTATTGTGATTAAATGCATGTACAAAATGTATAGTGTTTTGTGTATTTCTTCTTTACATTAAGAGCAAGCTATAAACCTACTTAAATTTTTTTCCTTTCTCATCCTGGAAGCCACTCATCATTCATCCTTCGCTATTCTTCTCAGCACACTGTGCTTGTCATGGTAGCAGGCATGTCGTAGTGCTTCTGTCCAGTGTCCTAGTTTCCATATTAGATTGTTTCCAGTGTACCGTGATTTCTGATAACATGGTGATTATAGAAAACACTGCTGTGAACAGCTCTTAGCCATGTGTTTAATGTTGTACCTTCCCTAAGCGTCTTGCAGTTGCTGGTTCTAAGTAAATGATTATATGGCTCTCTTGCCATGTGGAGTTGTAATTTTCCCACCGACAGTGTGTGAGAGTGGTGTATGATTTGTTTATTTGTATAAATCAAACAAGAAAAGTATAGCATTGGTGTAACAGTTACTTTTCTATTCTGTGATAAAACACCATGGCCGAGGCACCTTACAGAAGGACTGGTGCATTGTGGGCCTTCGGTCTTACAGGGATAAGAGCCCATCACCATCACACTGGGGAAACAGGGCATCCAGCATCAGGCATGGCAGCTGGAGCAGCTGAGGGTTCATATCTTTAACCACAAGCAGGAAACAGAGAAACCACATAGAGGAGTCTTTTAAACCTCAAAGCCCACCCATGGTGACACACTTCCTTCAACAAGGCCACACCTAAGCCTCCTCAAACAGGGCTGCCAAATGGAGACCAAGTGTTCAAATGCCAGAGACTGTGAGGGACATTTACCACTCTAAGCACTACACTGGGTCAGGCACCCCTGCTCCTGTCTCAGCTGCCCCGTGTTAGGCACCACTCCTTATGCATAGCTAACCTCTGATTCCAGCATCAGTTTCCAGAGTCGTGTGCAACAGTTGCTTGCTGGGTTTACCATACACTTTTCCTTCTGATATAAATTTGGTGTCAATATTGTCCAGACTTAATTACTTTGCTTGGGATAGGAAGTTCACTGGAGAAGTAATCCCAAGTTGAATATGAAAAGGATGACAGAGCTAAGGGGTTTTGTTTTCCCCTTTTGAGCAGTGGAATAGCAGCTGCTATGGAGCAGCAGCTGGAGTTTGGGGTGCTGTGCTGGGAGGGAGAGGGTAGAGGGTGGAGCTTTGTGAGGAGCTGTGTTTCCAGAACTTCCTTTGAGCTCTCTGTTACTAGGGAGTTTTAATAGTTACGTTTTGGGGGATGTCTTTTTGAGAGATGCAGACTTGAGGTTGAGCTGCCTGTTAGACCCATGCTGGGGGCATGACTGTGAAGCTCCAGAGCCGAGGGCTACTTGTTTTCTTTCTCCATGCCCGAAGGAGTGGAAAGAGTTTTAGAAGCACTAAATTATTCTAATTAAATTCTTATTTAAAGGCCTCTTCTTCCTTAACCCATTGAATTTTTCTAGTTTCCACTGAGAATGCCTTTCAGGAGAAGGGGGCGGGGGGCATCTGCTTGTTCCTTTATTTAGACATGAATACAACCTGCACAGGAACCTTTCTCTCCTGTAAAACATTTGAAGTAACTGAGCACGTTAGAAATACTTTGCAGAAGAAGGAAAGATTGTCACCTCGCTTGTGTCTTTTAAATCTAAAAGCTTTTGCAAAATAGAACAACTCACTGGCCACTAGGTCCTGTCACAAATATAGATGCAGAACCCAAGCAAGTAGACTTTCACAATGTCTCAGTTTCACAACACTTTGACCTGCTTGAGTTTAAGCCAAAGACACAATATTCATTCAGCATCATGAGATTCTGTCAACATTGGTATTTATTTCAGCAGATAAAGGCCAAAGCAAAACATCATCAGCCCAGAATGTGTGTATTAAGACTTGAAAACAGAACTAAACAAACACAGGGACCTTGGCTTCCCAGTGACTCTGGGAGAGCTCAGCGTCAGAGTTCATGTACAACACAGGAGAAGCAATAATGATGCTAATGACTAGTCAATGAACCAAGAAGCACAGTGTGTGGCATTTTAGAGTCTGTAGGTCCTAACACTTAGGGCAGGAGGAACAGGCGTTTATGGTCATTCTGTCTATGGCTAGCCTACAACCCTGTCTTAAAAGCAAATAAACAAATGAATAAGACATGTTACTAAGCAAATGTCCTAACTAAAAGTCATTCTAAGCAGTAAAGTACCCAGTCCATTTCTCTAAACTCAGAACTAAGTGCACATGTGCTCAGTAGTGTCTTCATATCTAAAGAGACTGGAGAAGATTTTAAAAATATTGCAAAAGAAATATTTTCTTTGGTTTCTTTGTTTCTCTACTTAGGTTATTGTATTAGTGGTACACTTAGAAGTTTGGTGATATAATTAAATATAGCATAAATGACTGATAAAAATTTGTGCATGTGTTTGAATCGGGGTCTTATAAACACCTAAAAAATAGATATGCAGGGAAATATACTACTTACAACTCTGGTAAAAATGATAAAATTTCATAGAATACATTTATCAATAAAATTTCATGAGCACACATACATGTGTGTTTGCATGAATATAGGTGTACGAGTGTATGCACATGCGCAGGTGTCTGTATGGAAGCCAGAGGTAAGCTTTGGGGTTTGTTCCCTAGGAAATGTCCACCTCGGTGTTTTATCTTTTATTTATGGTATGTATGTATACATCAGTGTAAGTATATGCCGTGTGTGTGTGTGTGTGTGTGTGTGTGTGTGTGTGTGTCTCTTTGTGTGTCTGTGTCTTCAGAGTCCAGAATAGGGTGTTAGGTTCTTTGGAACTGGAATTTCTATCTGTATGACTGCTTTCCTAGTATGTATATCAGTGCTTCATGCATCACATGTACAGTACCTTGCTCAGGTACTTCTGGCTCTTGCCAGAAGAAGGTATCAGATTCCCTCAAGAAACTGGAATTACAGGCAGTTGTAAGCAGGTGCTGGGAATTGAACCTGGGTCCTCTGCAAGAGCAGCCAACAATCTTAGCAGCTGAGCCATTGCTTTAGCCTCTGCATTCTGTTTCTGCTCCTGAGACAGGGGCCATTTACTGGGACCTGGGACCATCAATGAGGCCAAGATAAATGGCCAGCAAGCCCCAGGGCAGATCTGCCTACCTCACTTACCTGCAAGAGAATTACAAGCCTCCACTGTCATGCCTGGCTTTTATATAGGCGCTGGGGTTTCAGGTCCTTATGCTCAATCTGCAAGCTCCTGCTTGACCAGCTTAGCTCTCTCCAGCACCAAGTCCATTCCTTAAGAAGGAAAACAGAACTAAGCTACCGAGACCAGATCACATCACACTGATCAGCAAAGCTAATCTGGTAATGTCTCATATAGTGCATAACAACACGTAGCAAATGAGGTAGTTAATATGGATTGAAAGTGCAGTATGTGTCTGGAAGAAACATGGTTGGTCATGGACTAACACCTTACCACCACCAATGAATTGAAGTTTGGCTAAAGATCAAAATGTAACAAAAGGCCAAAAATTGATAAAATAAATATTTTGTATATACAGTGTATAATTTCTACACAGCAAAGATCAACACGGAATCAGGACACTAAATTTTTAAGACTCAACTAATATGCAGTTAAATAGTTAATTTTCTGTGCATGGAGAATGCTTCTAAACTGACAAGAAAAAGAAATATAATCTACCAGGATATTTGGCAAAGTTTAGAGCAAGCGGTTTGTAGAACAGTAAATCCAAGTGTGCGGGAAGTGTGAGGAAAGTGAAGCTCAGCTTGCAGGAGCAAAGAAACTCGAGGTGTGCGAGGGCCACGCCTACAGGACCCAGGCTGTCAGTGGGCTCCTTCCTGCCTGATGGTCTTTATTTTCCAGCATCACTGTGCTGACCTCTCCATTCTTCATCACTTTCATTTCTATTGCAGGGCACACTGATGCTTCATGTTTTCATGTGAGGGTGAAAGAAGAGAAGTCTGAAAGTATCGTTTATGTTATCATGAGTATGCACAGTTGGGTGGGCAGCAGCTTCCAGTGCAGATCTCAGTGTTTCCTGCTTTTTGCCTGCTTTTGCATTGAAAACTCAGTACAGGTTATGCTTGTCCATGGATGCTCGAAGGTCGTTGTGAAAGAGCAAGCACATTCACTCGTGAGCACAGTTTCAGTGCTGAATGTGCAGAGCAGGGTTCTACTACCACTTAGCCTGAAGACTGTCACAGCATAGTAGTGTCCCAGAATAGGATGGCATGCTCTGCCATCTCCTATGGACGAGGAACACCACAGAGTTAAATGGAATTTAACTGAACACCCCTAGAAATACCACTATTTCCAGACCCTACTTTAATAACATTTAATTACAGTGTAATTCATGAAACAAATTTACTGTTTGGAATTACCACGTGTAATTCAATGGTTTTTAAAACTGTCATAGAATTGAGTAACCACCATTCCTATCCAGTTTTAGAACATCTGTTTTTTTTTTTAATTAAAATAAAATCTCTTAGAAAGTAAGATATCTTCAAATTCAACTGAAAGTTTCTCAGTGTCTCCATGGATAGAGTAACAGAGTACAAAATACCATATAGTCATGTAAAATATGCTGGGCTTTATTATCCCCGTAGCAGGTTAAGATGCGTCATTTTCCTTTGTTCTCTGTAGGGGTAAAGGAGCCAATTATTTAGTTAGTACCAAGGAAGTGATGTTGAGAAAGGTTCTTTTGTGGTCTCAGTTGTCTTGAATGAGTCTGTGCTGCTGGTTTGCAGGGCGCTAGCGGACATGAATAACGATGGAAGGATGGATCAAGTGGAATTTTCCATAGCCATGAAGCTTATCAAACTGAAACTACAAGGATATCAGCTCCCCTCTGCGCTTCCGCCTGTCATGAAGCAGCAACCAGTGGCTATTTCCAGTGCACCAGCATATGGTAAGTCTGAAATTACTTGGTTCCTATATTTTGCTGAATGTTTTAAAAATGGGTATTTTCCCTTCTCTCTCCTCAGAAATAGTGACATTCTCAGCTAGTGTTACCTAAATATTGACAGCCTACAGAAAGATAGCGCTGTCTTCCATGAACCCAAGGGTGAATAAAGGTCATCAGGTGGAAGAAGAGCATTCCATCTGCGTTTAAGGTCATGCTTGTACTTGGTTGCTGCAGCTCTGTCTCCTGCCTCTTCAAAGTACTTCAGTTTTCCAGAGCCTTTATTTCCCCTTGTGTATAAATAGTTCCTTAGGATTGTGATATGCCTTTTTTTGAGATTATAACATTTACCCCTTCCCTTTTCTCCTTCCAAACCCTCTCATATACCAGTCCTAGTTCTCTTTCAAAATCACGGGCACTTTTTTCATTAATTCTGTGTGTGTGTGCGCGCACGCGCATCTGTGTTCTAAGTACGTAACTACAACCTACTCTGTGGATAACGTCATTTACATGTACATTTTCAGGGCTAACCACTGGGTAGCCAGGTAACTCTTCCCTGGGGAAGATTCTCTCTCACTGTCTAATTCCTTAGCTGCCTTAGTTATTTAGGGTTGAGGACCCCTGCCCTCCTCCCTTGTGCATTAGCATGTCTATGTTCATGGTCCTTGTTCAGCTCATGTTTAGGCAGTCATGTTGCTGAGACGTCATGGGTGTAGCTCTGATATTTCCAGGGACACAATCTCACAGAAACTCCCTGAGCCTCTGCCTCAGTCTTTCGGCTTCCCCCTCCACAGTGGTCCTGGAGCAGTAATGGACAGAACCCTACAGTAGATGAGTCTCTTGGGACTAGACTCCACCACTCTGCATTTTGATTGCATGAAGTTTTCTGTAACAGTCTCCCTCTGTTGGAGAGAGAAGTTGCCTTGATGAGGGTGAGGACTACACTTACCTGTGGGTATAAGGACAAATATTTAGAATCTTTAATTTAGATTTTAATAAAGAGGCAATTATCGCTTCTCCTCAAGACCCATGACGTCACTAGCTGTGGGTAGTTGGCAAGGTTTCCAGTGCCAGGCATGACTTTCCTCCAGTTATGTGAGTCTTAAGTCCAGCTAGAGAGCTGTTGGTTCCTACCGATCTCTGTGTCACTTCTGTGTCACAGACACACACACACACACACACACACACACACATGCACACACACAAAATTAATGAAAAAAGAGGCCTTGATTTTGAAAGAGAGCAAGGACTGGTATATGAGAGGGTTTGGAAGGAGAAAAGGGAAGGGCTAAATGTTATAATCTCAAAAGAAAAAAAGAAAGAAAAAAATAGACAGATATCACAATCCTAAGAAACTATTTATACACAGTGTTATTGTGCCAATTCCTGTCCCTGCTATGGTTTGTGGTGTCATAGTTGAGCAGGACCTTTGGCCGATTTCTTCCTTTGGAAGCTTGCATGGTGCCGTCTGGCACCTACAGGCTCAAAACCCTCAACATAGTGCTAGTAAAGTTTCAAAACAGCCTATGAGGAGCAATGACAGTCCTAGATGTCTTTATTTTAGGGACCTTTGGACACAAGGCTGGTTTTCTAAGAGGAAGGCATAAACTTGGGAAGCTTGTTAGGTTAGTAGGACAAGGGTCTATGAGAAGAAACACAAAGCTCTGCATGAACAAAGTCTAGGCGGAGCACAAGCAGTGTAGTAATAGCACAGGACAAAGCCATTTGCCTCTGCGTCTGCAGTACTAGCCTGCAGCGAGCCAGCCTGTGCAAGTGGACTTTGCACTGAATCCTGGAAGGTACTTGCAGCTAATTGTTCAAGAATTAGGAGTTAAAGCATGTTTGGTTTCCTTTTGGACTCCTTGAAAAGGGGACTGCAAAGTGGAAAAAGGATCCATTAAAAAAAAAAAAAAGATGTCCCATTTCTTCTCTTCCCCTAAATTTGGGTGCAGTTCTTTGTCAGTGACTTTATTTTCTCTTTTTCTGCTCTGTGACTTTCAGTTTTTTGACATTGCTGTACTTTTTGAGGCACTTCTGGACCTGCAGCTTAGTGTTTGATGGATGTTTATATCCCTTGCAGTGTGACCAAGGCCTGCCAGCCTGAGCCACTCGCCGGTGTCACTCTGCCTTAGGGTCTCGTGCATCTTCCCACCTTGTTCTTATCTTGATTTATCTGATCAACATTCTTGATTTCAGGAAGATAAACAAACCATCAGGGGTTAAAGGAAGTTAAAGTACAGATGGCCGGCAGGTTATTAAGAACATAGTGTTTACTTGTGTTTGTAGGTTCACTCCCAGCTCAGTAGGTAATGATTTAGATTTGGATTGTGATACTATCGAGCTCAGATTAGCCTTGTATGCTTTGTCTTGGAGAGGAGTAAAACAGTCTTGTCATTGAGTCTGAATAAGTGCGGTAGGTTTGGGAAAGTCGCCCAGTGTCAGGGAAGTGTACAGTGTTTTAGGGAAGAAGTGTGATGAAGGCATGTGGACTCAAATCTCGGTATGCTGTGGTGTGGTAGTTTCAATAGAAATGCCCCCTTAGATTCGTGTGTTTCAGTGCTTAGGCAGAGGGAGTGGCACTATTAGGAGGTGTGGCCTCGTTGGAGGAAGTATGTCTTTATGAGGCAGGCATATATACTGTCTTATATGCTCAAGCTACACCTAGTCTCCTACTGCCTTCCAATCAAGATGTCGAACTCTCAGCTCCTTCTCTAGCACTGCGGCTGTCATGCTTCTCACTCTGTTGATAATGGCCAAAATCTTTGCACCTGTCAGCCAGTCCCAGTTGAATAGAGTTGGCATGGTTGTAGTATCTCTTCACAACAGTGAACCATGACTAAGACATGTGACATTGAAAGCTGTTCTGAAAGGGAAAGCACTACCAATGAAACATAAGCCTGACCAGAAATGCTGAGGTCCTGTGGAAGTGAGTGAGCCACTGTTTGAGTTGTTCCTGAGAGGCGAGGCAAGAGCAGGAGAGGAAAGTGGTGACTGAGCTTGACTTGTGGGCATCTCAGGATGTCGTCCATGTGAATGACTGGGAGGCCATTGGACTGTTTGAGATCAGTGCCTGTGGGGGCTGGAAGAGGGCTGACTGTGAGGAGACGGTGGGAGATTGGCTGAGATACTCCAGCACCGGACAGACCAGGGCCCAGTGGGTACAGGATCCCAAGAATTAAGGATTCGTGCGCATCCTAGGAGGTAATGGCATCCACATCCAGCCTCCAGTAAATATACTTAACCCAGTAAATATACTTAACAGGAAAACCTGACGGCAGTCAACAAAATCTTAGCACTTGGGAGACAGAGGCAGGAGGATTGCTGCAAGGTCAAGGCCAGCCTGGCCTGTATAGTGAGTTCCAGGCCATTCAGAGATACACAGAGACCTAGTCTCAATGAACAAACAGAACGTAATCATTTGATGACAGGAGGGTCACCATTGCAATTGAGTTGTTTTGCTTTTGTTGGCTTGTCACACTGGGGATCAAACCCTGGATCCTGCTGCCCTAGGCATATGTTCTTCCTCAGCTCTCAGTGAGGCTAGAACAAAAGTTGCCCTGGGAACAGCAGCACAGACTTGTCACACTAGCTTCCAGAGGGGAAGACAAGATTACAGATTCAAGTCCAGCCTGGGCTGCACACACAGTCTCAACGCTTCTTTGTTTTCCAAATGGCAAACTTGTAATATAAGAGTTTAACATTGGAGACTTACAAGATGCTTTTATTAGTTGGTGATCTTTTTTAAAAAAAACTGTTAGCCTAGTTTTATATCATCTTTTTTGGTAAAATTTTGAGATACTATTTATTATAAGATTCTTCTCAGCATCATTTTCAAGGTTTCTTTCCTGTTTTTTTAAGATGAAAAGTTTGTAGTTCTAGAGATGAGGTGCCTTGGAAGTTTGCCATTGTCAACATTTTGAAAGTCTTAAAAGATTTAGATTGAGTGTAACTTAATACAGCCATCAAGAATCTGGCAACAAATTAACGTGATACTCATTGATATAAGTCAACATAAAATTAATCTGATTCAGATGAGCTGTGTGGTAAAGTGCTGATGGCGGATGTGGTCTGGAGACCACCCTCTAGATGTCTGTAAATCATGACTTATACCCAAGTGAGAACATTTCTTCTCATTGTTGTACTTTGAGTACCTATAACCATTGTTAGCCTCGTTTGTCCCAGTGAGGAGCTGCATTTGGCATGTGGCTCAGGAACAAAACATAGTTAGCATACTTGTGGCCCCGCGTTCATTCCACAGCCCCGGGCTAATAGATATCAATTGAAAATGCCAAAAGAATTGGGGGAACAATTATTATCTTATTACCCAGAGACAATCACTGTGTTGAATTTTTTGAGAAAGGGTCTTAGTTGGTAGTCCAGGGACACACCATGTCACCCAGGATGGCATCTAACTCCTGATCCTGCTTCAGCTTCTTGGAGACCGAGAAAGCACTTTTTAAAACGTACAGACATCATGTTTGCTATAAGGAAAAGGAAATGCAAGGCTAGGAACAGCGTTCAGGGAAGCACGTGTGAGAGCTGGAGTCTGGACCACCAGAGCCTTTGTGAAAAGCAGAGCCGGTGTTCTGGCAGCCATGATCCCACACATGGGAGGGAGGGGCGGTTCCCCAAGGCAAGCTATTGAATACAGCCTCAGTAAAGTGGAGGGTGTCTGCAAAGACATGCAAAGTCAACTTCACACACACACACACACACACACACACACGTTCACACTTTCCACACATGCATAAACAGGGAAGGACTGTAGAAAGGAATACAAGTAAAATAGAAATGAATGTGTTGGCACAGTACAGGAGGCAGAAAGTAGAAAATTGTCTGTCTGGTGTAACAGAAAAAGACAACAAAGTAATCAGTCACCATTCCTAAGAAAGTAGATCCAGCCATTGTGAGCATGTGTGCTTGAAAGCCTCTGAGGCCTGCACACAGAGGGTCTGCAGAAGGCCTGGAAGATCTGGAGCAGTCTGCTTTCCACAGTCCCTACTCCCACTGAGGGAGTCCCCTCTGTGGGGTCCAGGGTTTGATCTCTGGTGTGACAAAAAGAAAGAGGGAGGAAGGGAGGGACGAGAAGAAGAGGAAGAAGAAGATGACAGCGAAGTCAAAGACTCAGCCCCCAGCTCACCCAGATGCTTTTTGGGCACAAGCCCGTAGCAAGGTAAAGTAAATGGGAGCAGAGGCAGAGGTCAGCATGGAGGCCTGAGGTAAGGGGTGTGGGGGTGGGGGTGGGGGTGAGGCAAGGGCTAGAAATTCCAGAAAGCAGGACAAGAATACAAGTAAGCAACAGAGGGTCATCCCACCAAGTTATTATTAGAAAAACCCTGTACAGTCGAGGCTACCCCACCCCAATGGACAGTGATCCCACCATTTCAGCCAAGCCACGGGATGCTATGGACTTGATTCAGGACTTCAGAGACCAACTTAAACTCAGAAATTAAATATCCCAGAAGTGGGGAGGCAGGATTCAGCAAAGAATGAACATCAAACCTTTATTCTAAAAACAAAGGCAAAACTAGAAGCAATGTCAGAGATACTATTCTGAAGAGAAATGAAACCTTTTAAAATTAGAAGAAAATGAAACAGTAGATACAAAAAGGCTGGAGAAACTGACAGATACTGAGATAAAAGAGTTGAATCGGGATTCATGAGGAATCTCCCACCAGGGAACAGAGCAACTGTATAGCAAATTCAGGACCATTATCTTGAAATGCAAGGTATGAAAGAATATGCCCAAGAATACCAACCTGAAAAGGCCAGCTCTAAAGTATATTCCACTTTAAACATATTGGAGCACACAGAAGAGGAAATCATGCAGTTCATGAAGAAAAATAGAATAGCTTCAGATGTTGACCACAGTGTTTTGTTGAAAAAGAAAATTGAGTAATGTATTTAAGATTGTTAGGAAAAGACTGAGGCAAGAATTTGTAATATCCTGAAAAACTGATTTTCAATTGGAGTACAGACAAACTTTACCAACTTGTAAGGTCTCAGAGGGAATGCTGGTCCAGTCATCTGTTACCTGTTACTTCTATTGTCTGCCCACTTATCCATCTGTTCTGTCTATTCATCTTTCTACCCATCTTTCTCTTTTCCCTGTCCATGAAAAGGTGTAAAAAGAATGATTGATCCCAGCAACCGTAGCATCCGTAGATTGTGGACTAGAAATAACATTTCCTGTTATAGAAAACCAGAATTTCTTGAAAAAAAAATTGGTTCTAGACCTGAAATATGAACCATCCATGATGAATTTAGAAGATGTGTTCTTTGATAATGATTAGTTCAGAACTGTCAAGGAACAGTAGAACAGTAATGGACCACCCTGGAGAAACTGTTTTGCCCAAAGAAGGCATGTCAACAATGATATGCGTGTAATCAGTTAGGGTATTCTTAAAGCAGGGTCTCACGTGCTTAGGCTGGGCTTGAACTCCTGATCCTGCCTCTATAACCATGAACTAGGATTATAGGTGTGTACCACTACTCCCAGCTATACTTTACAAGAATATTTTTTCTTAGGAAAATCATGAAGCTGTTAAAGTGGGGACAAACAAGACAAGAGCATTTGGTTTAGCTCTCACTTCTTTTGTTGGCTAGAACATATTCATAAAGATCTATTTCTCTCATTAAATATTTGGTTACTGTCCAGTGTAGTGTATTTTGGAGAGACAGGTTTGTTGCTTCCCTTTGTATTTTGCACCTTTTCATTTTCTTTTCATGTAAAATGTATTATGTTTTAAGAACTTGCAAATAAATAAAAATAGCACATAGAAACTAACCGGACCCAAAGTCTCTACAGTATATTTGTTGCCTTTGCATTTGCTGCCATTACTGTTTTGTTTTATTTCAAACACAATCTTCTGTAGCCCAGGCTGGCCTCAAACTCTCTATGTAGTGAGAGTGACCTTGAATTTACAGCCATCCTCTGGATAAAGGATTATAGTTCTCTGAATTTCTGGGATTACACGCATGTAACTCCGCACATCCTACAAGCGTCCTGCTGGGGTTGAATCCAGGACTTCTCATATAGAAAGAAAACACTCTACTGACTGAGCTATATCTCTGATGCCAGTGCTTTTCTTATTAGTCCTCTTCCTGATGAATTCCTCTTCAAGTTGGGTGTATAGTCTTCTTGTTATTGTTCCCTAAAAGAATAGCATGGATTATACAGGACACAGTCAACGCTGGCAGTGGGCCACGGGAGTAAGAGAACGCAAGGCCTTGTGATTCTGACATAAATTTTTGTATTTTCCAACTGTTTAACCTAATGGTGTATATTTAAATAATTTTTTTGGTGCAGTGTTGAGTGTTGAAGCCAGATCCGTGTGTGTTAGCCAAGCAAACACATACATGAGCTATACTCTGAATCCTGTAACGTTTTATGTGGGGATATGCTACATCAGGGACAAGGTTTTTTTCCTCTAGCTATACTGGGTTAAATGTCACTGAATGGTACCATGCGACTGGCTGAGTTTTGCTGGGGCTTTTTTCTTCCAGGTATAGGAGGGATTGCTAGCATGCCACCACTCACAGCTGTTGCCCCTGTGCCAATGGGCTCCATCCCAGTTGTTGGAATGTCTCCACCCTTAGTATCTTCTGTCCCTCCAGCAGCAGTGCCTCCCCTGGCTAACGGGGCTCCTCCCGTCATACAGCCTCTGCCTGCATTTGCTCATCCTGGTACGTGCCTACATTTCACCTGTCAAATGTGTTTTGCCACTTTCTGGTTACAGCTAAATGATATTTCTACAGAGGAAGGGATGGTAAATCTCTATTTCTATTTCTCCTTTCCACCCAGCATATGACATAGCACATGCTAAGGGTGGCAGGAGAGAAAGTAGACGGCATTGTGGAACTTGAGTTCCTCTCCAGACAGAGAGAAACCCAGAGGTGAAAGCCAAGAGCTTAATTGCCTTCCAAGGGCCCAGTAAGAGCAACAGACATGGACAGTATTTGAACATTCTGTATTTACATGTATCAGTTACTTCTGTTCTTTAACTTCCATGAATTGCTAATACACCAGCCCATCCTCTATGAATAGAATTCCACAGAGGAAAAGCAAGCAGTATTGAAAGGTAGAATGAACTGGGCAGAATGGGAAAGAGAGGCAATTAAGCGGCCAAATATATTAAGTTCACACTGTTAAACACTTGCTTAATTGAAGGAAAGGATGTAGTTATTTTGGATCCTGGTTTAGCTAATTTCATTTTGAAACTTTATTCAAAGTCTTTTCCTATAATTAAAGCATTTACTATAAATATAGATAGCCTTGGCCTAACAAATCATGACAAATTCATAGCAGAATGGGATTCTTTTTTAAAAGCTATTTGATTATATTTGAGTAAATTCGCTATTATCAACATCATAGGTTTTACATTATATTTGTGTCACTATTGCTGCACCTGAGCAACCTGCACTTAAGTATGCATGTGTGCTTCCAGTAAGAGAATCTAATGAGCCTCTTTTGTCTGTCTGTCTGTCTGTCTGTCTGTTGCAGTCCTTCATGTAAGGCTGCACATAAGAGCAGCCAACACAGTTCATGCAACTGTTCCAGTGGTATGAGTGAACTCACATGCTCTGACTTGTTTTCTCTTGTGCTGTGGCAAGGTCGAGGGTAGGGGGTATGGCTAGGGTCTCATCAGATCAGATGAGAGTCACACACAGATCTGCCCCTCCCTAATATCACAAGTTATCTGGCCAAGACTGGGAAGCCTGTGACTTCTTGTCTGCTACATCTGGAACTAATATTTTAGCTCCTTTGATGGTAAGAGATGCCATCTTACTTGGAACAGTACCTACAAAATGTGATACTACATGTTCAGTGAAGAGTAACATTTTATGGATGTCAGCCTTAACCTCAGGAGGATGATTCTTAGCAGAGCAAATAAATCTAGGAGTGTTCTTAGCAAGAAGACAGTATAGGGGAAGCGACTGTGACTCTGTGCTGGGGTAAAAGGAGGGTGGCAACTTCTTCAGAGTTATGACTCGATTAGATGTTTTAAATAAGGGACATTTTCTTACTTTTATAGAGTTAAAATTATTCAATATTTTATTTTTACAGCAGCCACATTGCCAAAGAGTTCTTCCTTCAGCCGATCTGGTCCAGGGTCACAATTAAACACTAAATTACAGAAGGCACAATCATTCGATGTAGCCAGGTAAGACTGCTTGTTTTTTTTGTTTTTAAATTTATTTATTTTATGTATATGAGTACACTGTAGCTGTCCTCAGACACACCAGAAGAAAGCATCAGATCCCATTACAGATGGTTGTGAGCCAGCATATGGTTGCTGGGAATTGAACTCAGGGCCTCTGGAAGAACAGACAGTGCACTTAACCACTGAGCAATCTCTCCAGCAAGACTGCTTGTTTTCAATGAGGTTACTTAAAGCGTTATTTGAATCCCTCTAATTGAATTTTGTCCATCTTATTTTCTAAAAGATTTATTTTATGGTTTTGCCTGCTTATACCTACATGTATACATGTATATATGTGTACCACACTCTTGATGCCCATGGAGGTCAGTAGAGGGTGTTGGATCCTCTGTAACTGAATGTACAGACAGCTATGAACCACCGTATGAGTGCTGGAAATCAAACCTGAGTCCTCTGCAAGAGCAGCAAGTGCTCTAAACCACTGGACCGTCTGTCCAGCCCCCATCCTTTATTTTTACCTTCTTTAATCTTGTAGACTGCTAATCATACCTTTTAAAATTCTACATAATGTTATTATAATTCGTCATTTATTTACTGCGAATATGACAAATGAGGACCATGCCATTTTTCCTAATTCTTTTACAGACAGAAATAAGGTAGTACAGGCTGGGTGTACTGCTGAGAGGTAGAGAGAGCTTGCCACATGTGTGGAGCTGTGTTCAGCAGTAGCACCAATGAGAAACAGAATTGGACAGACTAGAACAGACTCTGGGGAGCTAGGAAAGCCAATTAATGATATTGTATTAATCATTTAAAAGCTTATGAATTTTTTATATGAGATTTGAGCCAAAGTTTGTCTCGCTTTTAATACTGTTATAATCTCATAGTCTCTCTGCCTTAGTGCTAAGATTATAGTAAACAGATTTTGATGAAATGGGTTGTTCAGATTAGTGTGCCCGGTCACGTATGTGATTCTGTTTAGAGAGGAGTCTCTACAATCTCATTCCTCATACATAACCAACCACAGTTTCATATTATCTGGTATATGTTTCCTTTACTCCTTATTTTTTACTAGGACTGAAATTTAAGCTCATATTAAAATTCCTCCCTATCTCAAGCTGGAGTTTCATGTGTTTGTAACTTTTCTCACATGGTTTTGAATTCTACCTTAAAACTGCTTTATAATGCTAGAATGGCTAATATTGATAGTTAGCAAAAGTTAAGGCTTCTAGATAGCTGACTTTCTACATGGGTAGTAATCTTCACTGATGTGAAGTTGTGCCGATTTCATGATGAAGCTACGTAACTTTAGGTACCGTGCTCCTTCAGTTTTCAGTCTGCTTACGTACGCTCTGAGGAATGAGGTAGAAAGCTGTCGCTTGATAAGCATAATCTGGAAGAGCGCCTCTGTGCAACACCCTTTATCTTTGCAGTGCAGGGGCAGATAGTGAGCTTTTAGCAAACAGGCAGGGCTTGGCATCAGCAAAGCATGGGGAGACAAAATGAGAGAAGTGTTGCAGAAGTACTCACGGCAGCATTCAGCATGGTAAGTGTTCTCATTGTGAACTTACAGGAAGTCAGGAAGGTGAATTGTACGATTCCTTTTCACATGCTGATAGTGAGTGTAACCACATGGATACCACATATGTTAATAAATGATAACTAAAACTTCAGCATGTGCCTAAATCTTGACTTGGTGTGTGTTACATGATTCTCTGTAAGTGTGGAAGGAGATTACATATGGAGCCTTACTTATCATCTGCCTTTCACATGGAATGCCACCTTCTCTGTCTCCATTGTGTTGAAATTATTTGACTAGACATGAGACTCTTACAACCTGTCTGTGTCAGCATGATACTTGTGTGGTCTGTGGCACCTGCAGAAGGAACTGCCAGGAATAACTCACTGTTAGCAGGGTGTCCTCAGGTCAGTGCTGTAGCACAGTGGCAAGGCGATGTCAGTGTTGGATTACACTCAAGAAAGTGGAGCTCCGTCACTGCTTCACTGATTTGCCAGGACCTGGACAGATCCTGTTTCCTCTCTGGGAGCTTTTCCATTTGCTAGGAATTTAAAACTCCCAGCAGGAAATACTTGACTTCATTAAGAAGTGGATCCTAGGGACAGTAAGATGGATCAGAGAGTGAGAATGTTTGACTCTAAATGTGACGACCTGGGTTCAATTTCCACGACCCATGAGGTGAATAGAGAGAACCAATTCCTGCAGATTGTCTTCTGGACTCTACATGTGGGTCATGTCATGTGTTCATTCTCTCTCTCTCTACACACACACACACACACACACACACACACACACACACACACACACACCTCAGCTAGATAAATAAATGGAAAAACAAGAGAAATGAGTATATTTTGATAATTTGTTATAGAGAAAGGTAAGTATTTTGAAGTGTACTTTTTAAAAGGCAGTTGTCAGCATTGCTTTTTAACTAAAGGAGAAATTCCTCAATGCTTAGGAAAAGTAGTATATAATGCCTCAGTTCTGGGAATATTAATATGTAAAATATGAAATGGTCACCTGACTTGTTGTTTTTCTTTACATCTGGGTAAAAAGGGTTTAGCAAGTTTTTTTTAAATTTCCCTTGTGTGTGTGTGTGTGTGTGTGCCCTATGAGTGCAGATGCTCTCAGAAGCCAGGAGAAGGTGTTGGAGCCCATGAGCTGGGTCACAGGGAATTGTGGGCTGTGTAACATTGGTGCTGGCAGCTGGACCTGTGTCCTCTGGAAGCAGGCATTCTAACTGCGGAGCCATCTCTCCAGCCCCTAATTTACCTCTTGAAAGATGTCAGTACTGATGTGTAAAAGCACTATGAGTGGCTTAGTAGCAGGACTTCCCCTCAACAGGGTCCTTTGACCCCACTAGTAGGGAAAAGGAAACACCGCTGATCTTAGACAGACCTGTTTGAACCCCAGCAAGCTGTTTCTCACAGTGCACCACCCTCTCCTTCCTCTTTCCCCACAGCGCCCCTCCAGCAGCAGAATGGGCTGTGCCTCAGTCATCAAGACTGAAATACAGGCAGTTATTCAACAGCCACGACAAAACCATGAGTGGACACTTAACAGGTATTTACAAACAAGAATTAGTGAAATACTGTCCTTGCGTTAAATACAGGTTGTTTCTAGATATGGAGTCAAGAAAGAATATTTTCTGATGTCTTGTCTATCTCCTTATTTCTAGATAGGGTTCATTGTCTTTGTTCTGTTGTGTTTTCAAGTTCTGGTAACTCTATCCACATTACCTTATTCTCCTCTACTCCTGGTCTTCACCCTGTCACCTTTTGGTAAAGCACAGGCCTGGAACCCCCTTGCACAGGTGAGTGGGACAGCAGCAGAGAAGGAGCTGTTCGAAGGGCATCCCGAGCTTCTCTGTGTTGAAGAGGCTGTTCCCTCAGTCAGGCATGGAGGCTGGATGCAGGGTAACGGGTGTGGGAGGAAGGAACTCTTCTGTCTGATTGCCTGGTGCTCACCTCTTTGGTATCATTTCTATGAAAGGCTAAGAAATAATTTCCAGGATATTGATGGGTTTTCTAAAGCATATTGATTCTGTTATCCTAATAATGTCTGAATAATATTAGATTATTTTAGGATTAGATAGATATAAAATTCTTAGGATAAATAATATCCTAATAATATCTAAAGCATATTATTCTGTTATCTGTCAGAAGGGTAGAGAAGCATTTTAGAGACCATCCCAAGTATTTATTGTGAGTACTTAAAACTACCAAATTGAATGTTATATAAAAAGCATAATCTTTAGTGGAGGCGAATAGAGACCTCTCATGAACCATCCAGTCCTGACAAGTGGACAGGGAAGGAGAGTGAGCTGACTGGGCAAGCCATTATGCAGAGAACACAGAACAGTTTCTAAGATTTGAGTCCTGTCTACTCCACTAGCATTTCACTAAGACATGAGCATGGTTGACTCTGGCATGATGCCAGTCAGAAAGATGTCGTTTAGGTTTGTGTGAGTGAGGAATTACTATCTTACACAGCTAAGCTTCACCCAGTGCAAAGGTACCTAGTGAAGAGGGCTCAGCTCATGGACAGATTGCTTCCATAGCCTGTGGACTTATCTGTTACGTACAACATTTTAGGTTGTGGTTCTTTATATATTGCTTTGCTATTGCTAATGATCATAATTTTTACTTCCAGATGTGAAAAAAATCACTTGGTTTTAAAAATGACTGGATGAGGTCTTCAGGCCGCTCTACCATTTAACCGTGACTCCATGAGAGAGAAATGTGTTCACTTAAAAGGCCAGATAAAAAATGCTAATCAATTCTCTACGTACCACACTTTTCCGAAAGTAGCAGCTCTCAGTATTTTTAGGTAGTATAAACACACACATATGCACACACTCATGCATGCGCCTTTGCAGGCACTGATAAAAAAAAATACTCGTTAATGTCATTTTGAGAGGGTCTGCTTGAAACCATGCTCCATACACATCAATATTTCTTGAGAACATTCTTGGTATTAGTTGGTATTAGTGTTCCATTGTGAATTGGTTTAGTAGTCTTTCATGTTGGGATGTATTTTTTATGAGTGATAAAGGTATTACCTATATTCTGAAGATATGACCTAGACACTTGAATATAAAACCTTTAAAAATCTAAGACAAAAAGTAAGATTTTTCTAGTTCGTTCCAGCAAGCATTTAAGGTGTAAATCTTATCCATGAGCCAGATACTGGCAGTCATTAGTATGTTTTAAAATGAAAACACATACTTATAGCTTCTTAATCTAGTTCAATAGTTTCAACCCTACAGTTGCAATGGTCTTGTGTTCTCAACACCAGGCCAGTGACTTAGAGGAGTATCTAGGCTGTACTTGTCCGTCATTCACTCCTGTGCTCACAGGACTGCCATTTTTAGTTTATTAGACACGCTGATGAGCCTGAAAACATACACATAGAAAAAGATTGTGCGAACTGAGCAGGTTAGTATTTAGGAATTTTTAGGTATTTAAGTAACATATATATGTATACACACATATATATATGTAACAACAATTAGGGAAGAAAAGGAAGGACAAATAATATAATGATAGTATAATCTCAAGAGTATCTAAAAATAAATTATACCAGGAGGAGAAACAGCAAATAAATCAGAGAGAGCGAATTCTATACAGCTCTTTCATGAATTGTGCATATCCTGCAGCCTAACTGACCCATGGCTAGTACATGTGCCATCATGTGTTCTGAATGGATCCCATCAGTATCCTGCTCCATTTTCATATATGTCTTGGTATCTTCAAGTTCTGGCTTTACAGAGTGTATTGGGATGCCACTTGGCCCATCTATAGAGTGACCCTCACTTCCTCCAAGCATTTCCTGGTGACTTAACTGACACAGCTGGCTACACACACACTTCTTTCTTCTCACATAATTTGATATACGTTATCCTGTGCTTTCAAAAAACAAGGCCTGCAGTTCTTTGTCTAGGGTTGAGGCCTTGTGAGCTTTCCTCCGTCCACGTGAGCATATCTACTGGTGTCATTCTTGTTCCGAGTATGTTTAGGCAGCCATGTTGATAAGCCTGAAACACATAGACAAACAGTATTATAGGAACTGAGCAGGTTATAGTTATCTAATACATATACATATATGTATATATATAAAACATGAACATAGACACATACATATGTAACAATTAGGGAGGAAAAGTAAAGGACAACTGATGTAACAATATTGAAATATCAAAAAGAGTACTGAAGAATAAGTTATACCATGATGAAAAGCAACATGTAAACTAGAGAGAGCTGACCGTTAGGTTGTGTGGCTGCCGTGGAAGTTCTGTGAGCCTGTTAGTGCTTTATCCACTTCTCAGAGATGTGTTTGAGTGCTGGGTTGGGTTCTGAAACGTGAGTACACCGTGTGATTATGGATCAGCTAAGTGTGAGAGCCAGTGTTAGTCTCCCTCTGATGGACACAAAGCATCAGATACATATAATTGCATCTTTTCCGTGTTCAGGTTCCCTCCGCAGACACGGAGGCACGTAATCGAGTTTGTGGAGTTGAGCTTCCCCTTGTCTCTGAGAGCTTCCTGTAAGCAGTACTCTAACACCGATGCTCCGTTGTGTCTGTGCATGTGCTGCTGCAGAGGAGTTCTGCCAGATCGGAGCTCAATTCTGGCGCTCGTTAAAATCCTGTCTTAGTTGTTGAATCTATTTTGATGTTTACAACAAGGGTTCCAATTTTAGTGATAGTTGTGATCTTCCAGGGCAGGGAGCAATAAACTTTTCCGGGAGGAGTAAGGTAGTCCACGTTGTAGGCTCATCAGCCTCGTGTCCTCAAACAAGCTGCGTGGATGTGTGATTTATACAGTCGCTGTGTGCTGTGTGTCTGAAAGTAGATGTACACTGCTTCTGAGTGGAGAGAGCTGTAACAAGTAAAGGCTGCCCCTCAGACTCTGTTGTTTTCATCTTGCAAGCTATCTGAGTAGTGTTGCAGACTAAAGAAAGTGGTTAGCAAACCGCCTTCATTTCAGTATGCTGTAATAACTTGAGAGTCTTTATATTAGTCATAAAAATTATTTAACGCTTAAATACTCCCAACACTCCTGAATATGTTTATATGTTTGCCAAAACAGACTGCTTACCGTTTATAAGAACCTCCATCTGGAAGCTGCCGAGTGTCACTGAAGTCTAGTGGAGGCTTGTGACGTAATCCCACAGTGACGAAGTGTGTAGCAGTGAGGGTTCTGTTTGCGGCCACATGTGATATACTGAGCAGGGCTAGCCAGGCCTAACAGAAGCATTAGAAGTTGACTCTTCTTGCTAGGAAAGTCAAAGAGGAGAGGGAAAGGGGCGCTCCTGAGGTGCCAGGTGAATTCTCTTTGGCAGTCAACTTAGAAAGTGAGTTCTAAGAAAACGTGTGTGTGTTTGCATTTGTACATTAATGTGCACTTTCTGCCAATATGTTATATATAAACAAAAGGTAAAAATATTCGCAGTAATAGAAATGGAAACCATCACCTGCTGGGCACTGTGCATGGGTGCCAAGCGTGGTGTTATGGTTTCTCTCACGGGTCACAGATGTGCTCAGGAGCCCTGGATGTGAACAGGCCTGTGAGTGGGGAGCTCCCCAACCCCAGGCCCTCAGGAACGGGACCTGCAGCATCTTGATGGTTAGGATGTGTCCCTTCATTTGGGGACATCGCAGCCTCTGCTCCTGGCTGTGCAAGGACATATCCCCTTTGTGTCTCACTTGGGAGCTAATGGAGATCTGAAATTTATACTTGGGAAAGGAATCTTCCCAATGTCATCGATACAGCTTCCCGTTCCTTGGTCCATGGGTGTTCCTGGGAGTATGCCTTTGAGACAGTGCTATGCTATGACTGCCTTTTCCTGACACTGGCCCAGCACTCAAAATCTGCCATTACAGTTTTTAATCTTAGAGCTAAAATTCTCCTGTGCTCGGAATGAAGATGCTTATCATTATCTTAACCTCAGAAAACTGATTTTGAAAGGAAAGTTGAAATTCTAATAACTTTGGTGTGACCTTTAGCTACTCACATGCTTAATGCGTATGTAGTGACATGGTTGCTCTATGTAGTGGTGCCATTAGAGGACCTGCTAAGGCCTCTTCCTCTTCCCTTAATTCCATGATGAAATCAGCTGGTGGTATCTGTGGCAGAAGATATTCAATCTATAGGTACTAAGTCTCCATTTATAAATAAAAGCCAAAAAAAAAAAAAAATCTGGCCAAAGGGGCAGTCTGGTTGAAGCTCTAGCCTTTGGTGTTTTGAGACAGGGTTTCTCTGTAACAGTCTCAGTTTTCTTAAAACCTGTTTTATAGACCAGGCTGGCTTGGAACTCATAGAGATCCTCCTGCCTCTGCATCCCAAGTGCTGGGACTTAAGCCTCGCACCAGCACAGCCAGCCTGAAGCTGTAGTCTTTCATATACTCACTTCTCACCGGTCATCTGCTCAGCTGAGTCCTGCTCTCCTGGGCTTTCTGTTTCTTCCTTTCTGCTGGAGCTTCATTTCCTTTCCCAATGCTGCTCCAGATAATTGCACAGAAGGAGGGCGGTGTGGTGGCTGCACGAGACGGTGGGGACCTGCATGCAGCCTCTGACTCTCGGGGGAATACTTGATGACTCACCTCTGTGCCCTTTCTTGGTTTCTGGTTAGGTCCCCAGGCAAGAACTATCCTCATGCAATCAAGTTTACCCCAGGCTCAGCTGGCTTCAATATGGTAAGTTCCTCGGTTTGTATAAAGTAGAAACTTACTTAAGGTGGGTTTTCCTCATGGGGTTTGAGAGTCACATTCTTATTTAGAGAGGATGGAGTATACCTAGTTTTTAAGTGAGCTGTGATAATCTGCTCTTCAATGACACAACAAGCCCTAAGAACTTGAAGCATAGTTTAACAATTCTTTTTTCTTTTAATAACTTATTTATTTTCATTTTATGTGCATTGGTGTTTTGCCTGCATAGTATGTCTGTGTGAGGATGTCAGATCTTGGAGTTACAGACAGTTGTGAGCTGCCATGTGAGTGCTGGGATTTGAACATCTGGAAAAGCTGTCATGCTCTTAATTGCTGATCCATCTCTAGCCCCTGGCTAACAATTCTTAACCCAAGGCCAGATTCCTTTTTCTCAATGACTTCAGACCAAACCTCCGTATTGTTTTACCTATAAATACTTAAGTTTTTATCTTTAACTATAACCACTATGCCAGGAGTTCACCTATATATTTAAGTAGTCATTCATGTCAAATTAGTGAGCTAATCTAATGCCTTACATCAGCTAATAGTTTTTATAGTTTTATTTGTTCAAAGGAGTGAAACCAACCTATACAATATTTAATTCATATATTTAAATTTCTTTTAATGATTGTGTGTGTTGTCTACATATATGTCTGTGTACCAAGTACATGTCTGGTATCCTTGGAGATCAGAGTATAGTGAGAATCTTATTTCTTTTAAAAACACAGAAATATTACGGGAATATGTTTGTCTTAGTTCTGGTTTTACTGCAATGAACAGACACCATGACCAAGGAAAGTCTTATAAGGATAACATTTAATTGGGGCTGGCTTACAGGTTCAGAGGTTTAGTCCATTATCAAGGTGGGAACATAGCAGCATCCAGGCAGGCATGGTAAAAGGAGCTGAGAGTTCTACATCTTTATCTGAAGGCTGCTTGAAGACTAGTTCTTAAGTGGTTACGAGCAGGGTCTTAAAGCCCCTGCCGACAATGGCACACTTTCTCCAACAAGGCCATACCTCCTAATAGTGACACTCCCTGGCCCAAGCATATTCAAAGCACCATAATATTTTTCGTTTAATCCCAGGTGTGGAATATGGGGCTGCTTCAGATTGTTCACAGCAGCTGACTATGATTTGCCTCATGTTCTGGCAGGGGTGTGATTTTGCCAGTTGCAGGTTTATCTGCCATTGTGTGACATTTGGAATTCTGAGGACTTTTTAGTGTATATAAATGCTAGGGCCTTGAAAGGGGTGGTGGGTTATTGTTTGCAGTTTGTTAAGTAGTTGTATGCAAAGAAGAAACAACAATAAGAAGAAATTAGGTATCCTAATGGCAAAGATCAAACTTGCCCCAAGGAACTTGCTGCCCCTGATCAGTGGTCTTATGATAACAGTGTCCAACCCCTGACTTTAATCAGGGATCTCTTTCCTTTCCTCTCTATCTTTTTTTTTTCTCTTATCTAATATTAGGAGGTTGAAAGGGTAGAAAAAAACATGGAGAAAGGTATAAGAAAGAAGAACCCACAAAGTAGCAAAAGACCAGCTACAGAAGAGGGCAGCAGATTCTCTGGTTCTGGGGTTAAGGTGGTGACTGTGAGCCCCACTCTGTAGTGCTGGGAACCAAACCTGGGTCCTCTGAAAGAGCAATTAGTGTTCATAACCGCTGAGCCATCTCTTCAGCTCATTCATTGACATATTTTAAAAATCCCCTTTAATATCTGCATTACCCTTTCTTGTTCTCTACTTGCTCCTCAAGTCTTCCCAAAACAAGTGAGGTAATTAATTGAACAGTTTCCTAATGGCTTGACTTTGTTGTATTCCTCTGGTGGTGTTTAATTTGTTTCTATATTTCCTGTAAAATGAAAATTTGATATAGAGTGAGGCTTTGCAGTTTTGACACTGTGACACTTGGGAACAGTAATTCTTTATTTTGGGCTGCCCTGTGCATTGTACCATCTCTGGCTTCTACTCATTGGATCATCTGTACTGGTAGCCAACCCAAACTGTCTGCAGACATTAGCACGTGCCTCTTGAGGCACTGTATCACCCTGATCAGAACTGGTCAGAGTTTGTTTTGCTGTTTGCTCTTTGGGGGTAAGACTAGTGATGTAGTGTGTGTACTTCCTTTGAAATGTGCAGTGTCCCTGCTAGTGCATAGTAACAGGCCCTGATAAGTGTTGTCCCAGCTGGGCAATGCTAACCAAAAGTATATACTTCTTTTTCTTCTCTTCTCTTTTCTTTTCTTTCTTCCTTTCTTTTTTTAAAGAATGAGAATGATTTCTTGTGAAGCCTGCTTCTTTAAGTTGTGTGTTGCTGGCTGCCTAGAAAATAGGCCTGGTGTCCACTGCACACATGCCAAGCCATGGCATAAGGTTCAGGGTGATACATCTGCTCTACAAGGGGCTGAGCACATTGCTGCCTCACTTCTTCCCTTCTGTGTAGTAGAGAGTCTGCCTTTTCCTTAGAATAGACCAACTACTGAGTGCTCCCTACCTGTGACACAGGCAGACTCTTGCGGTCTGTCCTGACCAGCATCCAAGGCCCTCTGAGACAGGTTAGTGCTGTCATACTTTCTTCCACTTTTCATTGATGATTTACCTCTTCAGACATTTGAGGTATTGCTACTAGAGTGTTAATATTTTTCTCCTTCACACTAAAAAATACTTTACATTTGGTGGCTCTTACTTAGCCAGTTTATGGGAGAGAATGAAAGTTTTAAAGACCATTTAGTCTGACTTACCCTAAGGAAGCTTGTGCTGTTGACCTTCTCATGAATAAATGTGTGCTCTAACATCTCCTGATTGTGATTGAGAATCAGCTGTTTACTGCATTGGTTACTTGGGAAAGTTCATCTTTAAGGTTGATGATGATTGGATTGCTACAGTGAGGTAGGAGAAATGTCCTCAACTCCAGAGGGAACTGGAGGCTAGAAAGATCAACCCCTAGATACTGAACGGCCCCTGGGTGAATCTGACCACTCCCATTTTTGTAGATGGTTTCATTGTAAACACAGACATGGCCATTCATTTATATGTTGTCCATTGCTTCTCACCAAGAGTTAAATTTGGTATGACACAGCTGCTGTGTCTTACAGACCATGAAATAGTTTGCTGTGTTATCCTTTATTTTGTCAGTCTTTTGTCTAGCAGGTAGAATTTTAACACTACAAGAACTTGAGAATAACATGGTTAAATGGGCTTGCAAGGATCTAGGAGAGGAGCATTACCACTATAGTTAGCATCTGTCGAATGCTGAAAACAGTCCCAACTGTATGGATTGTCTTTTTTTTATCCTTCCAGTAGTCTGAAACAGTACTGGTTTTATAAGCTGGCACACAGAAGGATTCTTTTGGCTCAGGATCAGAGAAAGGAAGTAGAACTTGCAACTTGCTGGTGAATAGTAAGAACTGTGCATTTTCGTGAACCGGATTGCATGAATTTTTTTGTTGAATTAGGAATCTTTCTGACATTGATCAAGATGGAAAACTCACTGCAGAAGAATTTATCCTAGCTATGCACTTAATTGATGTCGCCATGTCTGGTCAACCACTGCCGCCTGTCCTGCCTCCGGAATACATCCCTCCTTCCTTTAGGTAAATAACATTTTATTCTTGAAAGAATTTTGCATGGATTCCAAACTTGGCTCTGTTTCCTTTGCTGGCATGAAGATCAACTCTCCAAGAAATGAAGGGTTTCTCTCACTTCCCTGTTGAGTCTGATCTCGCTCTGGTCTACTGTACTCTGTACGGTAAGCAATCAAGTACAAGACCAAGGCTGTTCATGTTTGTGCTCAACTAGTCCGGAAGCTCAGCAGAAATTGAAAGCTCCTAGAGCAGGAGAACCTGAATGAACAGACATGTAGGAAATCAGAGATCACACCTGCAAGTCACACACATTCAAGACTTCACAGAAATGCTGGGAATGTAGAAATTATAATCAGGAAAACAATTCTTAAAAATTAATAAACAGACTCAGAAGATATCCAGAACGCCCCTGAGATGTAGTCAGGAGAAGCCTGCAATGATTGTCACCTCTACCCATACAGTAGTGTATGAATATACCATCCCAGAATGCTCCATTTACCTGGTAAGAGACAACTTAAGACCTGAGTTTATATGTGGAGTCCTCGGATTTCAGGTGAGGCTTGGGCACAGTCTCTATTAAATGAAGAGCCATGGAGCCATCAATATCTACTTTGTGTGACATTGGGAGTGAAATGGAACTCCACAGGCAGGGAGTGGCAGGCAGTAAAACCTCATAGCCTCAGGAACATTTCAGGACGGCGTTACAAAGAATGAGAGATTGAGAGAGAATCTCACTCTGTAGCCCTGCTGTCCTAGAACTCACTGTGTGGATCAAACTAGCCATGAGTTCTTAGGGCTCTACCTTCCTCTGCCTTCTGAGTGTTGGGACTAAAGCCTTGTACCACCACACCCAGCTGAGGGAGTGTTTTAAGAGTTGACAAGGGTTAAGGGTTTAATGTGATGCTTCTTAATAAATTAGTTGATTTGTTTTCAGAATGATAAGTATATGTTGTGCTTAGGTGGGACTAAAATAGTGTTTCTAAAGGGAAGGCTGTGACCTCAGTTAGCTGCACTGGTCCCTTCCTTGGGGAAGCTGAGAATTACTTCAGCACTGAGTGGTTACATAGTCAGTCCTCGTGGGTTGCTCTAACTCATGTGGCAGTAGTTCTAAATTGTTCATTGGTTTTGGGGGGCATGATGGTTTGGAAAGTGCTGGGGATCAGATCAAGCCCAGGATCTTACACATGCAAGCATGAGTCACTGCTGACATTTAATTGTCCATTTAAAATTTGTAAGAAGAGAAAACCAAATCTTTGAGTCACTGGGCAAGGTGTGAGATGGTCAGCCCTTCCTTCCTCTGCCCAGAGTGGTGCTGGCCACAGCTTTGTGATACTCTCCTGTCTCTCTGCAGAAGAGTTCGCTCTGGCAGTGGGATGTCCGTCATAAGCTCTTCATCTGTGGATCAGAGGCTGCCCGAGGAGCCATCGTCAGAGGATGAGCAGCAGTTAGAAAAGAAGCTGCCTGGTAAGTGGCCCTGAAGCTGAGTAGCTGAGAGAGAACTCTAGCACAAGGCAGCAGACATGCCCTTAGTTTCTGACACTTGGCCGTTGGTGCAGCCACTCATAGGCCGGAGCAGGCGCTTTTGAAACTGCTGATGAGAATATTGTTATGCACCTTTATTCCATCCTCTAAGTGGGGTCTGATTGTCTCCTGTGAAACAAACTTTTATAGGTGATTTCTATGAAATATAGAACACTAAGCTTTGCTTAGGTGGTTTCTTGATCACCAATGCAGCAGTGACGAGAGTCACCTATCGTCATTTTATTTTGCAAACCAAAGGAGCATGTTTTAGTTCTAATGTGAGCTGATTTTTAAATAACCGTCATTTTAATCTATTATGCTATTAAGTTAGTCTACTATGACATGGCTCTGAATTATTAATGAGATGACAATGCTGCTCAGAAGAAGTTTAAATTTATTAAGTTTCTCCATCCCAACTACTGTGCCAGTGTCCCCGGCTGCGTTTTCTGCACTCCCCACTTAATTGATTGACTGAGGTGCTCACTCTCCAGATGATTACATTGCTTTTCAGTTTGGTTTGGTGATAAAATATTTACTGTAAATGACCTATGAGCAAGGCTGTATGGAAGTATAGTGAAAAATTTAAATATCACTATGATTATAGCCTCAGGAATATTATACTAGGTTGGTCGTTTTCTGCAAAATAAGGGTCTTGATGTGTGACTCAAGCTGGCTGATCTCACAGCAATCTTCCTGAGTCTCTGAATGCATGCTGGGATTGCAGGTACATGCTACCACACGTGGGTTCTACTAAGATGTAAGGCACAGAAAAAATGAATCGCTCCAGAAAACATGGAGTTTGTGTGGGTATGCTAAGTTTGCCTGTGGTTGGCCAACATGGAGAAGAGTGCAGGAAGTGCATCTCCAAATGAGTCGGAAGAGTGGGGCTGAGAAGAAGGATCTGTCCCTGTGTGTGACTGCCACACTCTGATAATGGTGGAAATGAAGTGTTGTCAAACACAAGCTTGTTAGATTTGGGATTGTCTTTTTCTTTTGGCAGTAAACATTCATGTATGTTTTTAAACAGGAAAGTTCACTGTCAGGATATTTTGGCTTTGCATTGTTTGTGTTCTCCTGCAATCAAGGGCACCCTAGGGACCTGGGTAGTTCTGGGTTTGTGTTAGTATTGCATTATGCACCTGAGTTTTTCTCTGGCAGTGACTTTCCCATCACCGATGTCTGCTTTGTTTTAGTGACATTTGAAGATAAGAAGCGGGAGAACTTCGAGCGAGGCAATCTGGAGCTGGAGAAGCGCAGGCAAGCCCTCCTGGAGCAGCAGCGCAAAGAGCAGGAGAGGTTGGCTCAGCTGGAGCGTGCTGAGCAAGAGAGGAAAGAGCGGGAGCGCCAGGAACAGGAGCGCAAGAGACAGCTAGAGCTGGAGAAGCAGCTTGAAAAGCAGCGGGAGCTGGAGAGGCAGAGAGAGGAGGAGAGAAGGAAGGAGATGGAGAGGCGGGAGGTGAGCAGCGTACCTCAGCTCCTGCCGCGGGCAGAGGTGCCTGGTCATTGTCACCATCTCTTCCAGAACGTGTTCCGACCCGGTGACCAGCTGCTTCCCATCCACTTTCCTCCCAGCGTTTGGGAGTGCTAACTCACACACTGCCTTATTTGCCTGTTAATAGAAGGGGTGACTTTCATGGGGTGAACTCCACTGGGATAGTGGAAGCCATTTCTTGTCTGTGTTGTTTGAGTGTATTGCTGCAAAGGCATTGCCACCACCCTCCCGTCATCAACCAGATAAAAAAAGACAAGTTTCCTTATTAAAAAAATGTTTGGGTGGGGGTGGAGAGAAGGCGCAGTGGTTAAGAGTTCTGGCTGTTCTTCCAGAGGACCAGGGTTCAATTCCCAGCACCCACATGGCAGCTCACAACTGTCTGTAGCTCAGATTCTAGGGGATCTGGCACCTTCAGACATACATGCAGGCAAAACACCAATGCATATAAAATAAAAATAAATCTTTAAAAAACAGTTTTGTTTCTTCTAGTTAGTGCTTTAGAAACAGTATGTTGTCATTAGCAGCTTTGTGTTCAAGGAAATTGATATAGATTTTAATAGGGTTTATGTTCATTTATTTGGTGCTAGGGATTGAACAGATGCAGACATCACTAGTCCCTGGAGATGGCCCAATGCTCCATCTGTCCTCCAGGGTGTCTCAGTATAGCTGAGAGCTTGTTACGTGAGGGGCAGTCACACTAAGTGCCATGTACTCTACCTAGCAGTCATTGTAGACTAGGTTGATGCTTTGAAACTACAGCTTTTATGTTTAAGAAGAAAATGCATGATTAGGAAGGTGGGAATCCCAGGCTTTTAAAACTCGAGACGTTGTCAGGCTTTCTATGACTGTGACAGAACAGCATGACCAAAAAGCAAGTTGGGGAGAGAAAGGGTTTGCTCAGCATTCATTCCCACGGCCACTGTTTATCTCCAAAGGACATCAGGACAGGAATGCAAACAGGGCAGGACCCTGGAGGCAGTAGCTAATGCAGAAGCCATGGAAGTGTGCTGCTCTCTGGCTTGCTCAGTGTGCTTTGTTATAGATCCCAGGACCACCAGTCCAGGGATGGCACCACCCACCATGGACTGGGCCCTCCTCCATGGATCACGAATTGAAAAAATGTCTTATTGCTGCATCTCATGGAGGCATGTCCTCAGCTGAGGCTCCTTCCTCTCTGATGACTCTAGGTTGGGTCAAATTGACACAAAACCAGCCAGTACAGATATGTTTAGGGTGTGCCCAGTGTGTAAACCTGAATGCAAAATGCTTCCAGACTCAAAACTCCACTCCAATAGTTAGATATGGGACTTTCACATCAGGAGTGGTTCATCAGTGAGGCCATGCAGATACCTAGGGATGGTCCCTGTCATCATCTGAACACGGAACGTTCAACTCACAGGTAGCAACTTCTCCTTCAACAGAAGAAAAACAAGTTTATTTAGTTTTGTCTCTGAAGATTTTAATTTTGTTTTACTAGATACAAAAAGTTCCCTTCCTTCTTGAATGTGTAAACGAGGACATGTTTACCTAACCCACTGTGCTTTCTGGGAGGTGGGAGGAATGGGCTCAAGTGGGAAAGGACTCTGTCAGTTCTCATCTCGGTAAGGTAACTCAGTAAGCTGGTGTTAGGTGAGCCCTGTGTGTAAGATGTTTCAGTGTTAGATGAAAGGACTTACCAGGCTTTTTTTAAAAAAGAAAAATTGCATAGCATCAGAATCAAGGTATTAATAAGCTGTCTGTAACTACAGGCGGCAAAGCGGGAACTCGAACGGCAGCGACAGCTTGAATGGGAACGGAACCGGAGACAGGAACTCCTAACTCAGAGGAACAAGGAGCAGGAGGGCATCGTGGTCCTGAAGGCGAGGAGGAAGACTCTGGAGTTTGAGTTAGAAGCTCTGGTGAGTGTGGCTTGCACTGGGTCAGCCCAGCACTGGGGCGTTCTCCAGTGAGTGTGGGTCAGCCCAGCGAGTGTGGGTCAGCCCAGCACTGGGGCAATCTCTAGTGAGTGTGGCTTGCACTGGGTCAGCCCAGCACTGGGACGTTGACCTCACACTCACTCTGTCATTTTCCTTTATTGAAGAATGACAAAAAGCATCAGCTAGAAGGAAAACTTCAGGATATCAGGTGTCGACTGGCAACCCAGAGGCAAGAAATTGAGAGCACGAACAAGTCTAGAGAGCTGAGGATTGCTGAAATCACCCACCTACAGCAACAGTTGCAGGTGGGTTCCATGGCTGAGCTTGATCTCGTGCCTGCTCAACAGAGGTTCAGTTCACCTCTAGTGTTCATTAGGCATGGGGCAAGCAGGAAGTAAACCCATGGCTGTCTCCTAGCACTGTGCTGGGCGAGGCCCCTGTGAGCACAGAGGCTGTGCAGAGGACCAGAGACTGGAGGCTGCCTTCCTGGAGCTGCTGTCTGCAGGGGCAGTCACTCACCGCCTAAGTACTGAAGGAGTGGGCTTCTCTCTTCCATGGTGCTTAGGGCCAGAACAGTTTACAATTTTAGGGTGTTTTGTTGTTGTTATTGTTTTGTTTTTTACTTAGAATGTTTATAAACATATAATGAGTATCTTAGGGAAAGGAGACCAGTCTACACATGAAATTTATGTCTTACGTGAATGACCTGAAAATAATTTTGTGACATTCTTAGTGCATCTGCACTGTAGTTATCAGGTCAGGTGCTGAGTTTCCCGCTTGAGGCTTCATGTCAATCTTACAAGCATTTCAGATTACAGCGTTAGACAGCAGGTTTTCAGATCAGGAATGCTCAACTTGGCACCGTTAGGATACGGAGAGTGCCATAGAGGCTGAGTGGTGAGGGGAGGAGGGATCTTGGAGTAGGAAAAATTTCAACATAATTCAGGTCTTGTAAACAGTCATTTCTGTGAAGGTGACGTTTGAGCAGAGATCTGAAAATAATGATGGCCTGAGCTCTGGGCATATCTGGGGAGCAAGCTCAAGGCAAGGGGAAAGCAGTGACTGTCCCTCAGGTGTCCCAGGGTTTGGGAGGCAAGGTATAGCACCAAGACCACTGGCTGAGGCAGATGAGAGCCGGGTCACAAGGGACATGTTGTCCATCAGTGGGATGTTGGCCTTACTTTGACAATTGCAGTAAGTTCATGGATCAAGTGTTTCTGTAGGGATGTGAGAGTCCCGGCGTAGCTGACTAGACAGGTACAGTGGAGTGCTGGAGCCTTCATCTTGTTGCCCTTCTGTCAGATGCTGGTGTTATCCAGGTGGTCTGTCCGTGTCAGGCTCTTCTCTCAGAGTGTTGGCTAAAGGGTTTCTTCATGTTGAGTGAGTAAGTAAGTTCCTGTTTTTCTCTCTAGGTAGCATTCCACCATTTACCCAGTTTGGGAGTTAACATTTTCCTACTTTTTACTTATTATGTGGGGGAACATGTGTGTCGAGGTGAACTTGAGGGTATTGCTTTCTCCTCCTGCCATGTTAGTTCAGGTTAGCAGCTTGGTGAGTCTTCACCAGCTGAGCTGTTGGTCTGACTCCAGTTTGGGAGAATTTATGTGCAGATCTTGTGTGGAATGTTTCTTTGCCCTCCAGCAAACTTTCCACTGTGAATTGCTATTTATGAGTTTGGTGAACAACTGTCATGGTGTTTGCACATTTACTCTGGCCAGCTCTTAGGTAGGTGGTGTGGTTGTTCTCATCCTCAGCAGCATCTGATATTTTGAACTTTACCCCTTCAGGTGGAGATGTAGCACTGTGGCTTTGGAGTGCGCCTCTGTGATCTAAAGCCATTGTTTCTGATGCTCATTGGCATGTGTGTTTTGTTGAATCATTTGAACAAATCTTTGGTCTATTTTTATTGGATTGAAGAATGTTAAGTTACTTACATTTTTTTTTTCTATCAGCAAGCCATTTGTCAAATAACTTGTTTTGCTAATGTATGACATTGTCAACCCCAAATTTCACTTACTCTCTTTGCTTGTGGTGTTTTTGTTTGGTTGGTGTTTGAGATAGGATCTTGCCAGGATCTTGCCCTGTATCCCTGGCTGGTCTGAAACTCTGTAGACCAGGCCTGTTTTGTGCCTGGGGCAGTCACCAGTGCTTCTGCTCTGTATTGGTTCACAGGCATGCGCCTACAGGCAGGCCCACTTGCTTAATCATTTTGTGGTGTTTTTCTAAGGGCAGCTGTCTTACCTTTGATAAGGTCCAGTCTGCTAATTTTTCCTTTGGTTCTAAGAAATCATGAGATAAGTACATCCTCTATGCTGTCTTTGAGCTGCTTCTTGTGGTTGGGTCCGAATCCACTTCAAGTTGATATTACATGCAGGTGAAAATGAGGGTTAAGACTGATTTTTTTTTTTCCATATAGATAGGTACTCGGCACCATTGGCTGAAAACTCCCCTTGAAGTTCCTTGATAGCTGCTGAAAGTTAGTTGAATGGTCTTTTAGAGGTCTGTTCTGGATTGTGTTCCTTGCTGTCTGTCTTCTTTCCCCGTTATTGATAATTATGATGATATGTAGTTGAATTCTCTATTATCATCCCCTCTCCCTCACTTCTCCCTTTTTCTCGTATGTCTGCTCATGGTCCCTTACATTTCCAAATGGAGGAATAGCTTCTTGGGTTTTGTTTTAAAATAAAATTTTAAAAAAGACCAAAACACTATCATGTTGAAATTTCATTGCATTTATAGGTTAACCTGAAAGGTCATTACAGCAGGACCTTTAGTTCTCAGTGTACCCATGCTAATCTGTAAGGTTTTCCTTTTCTAGCCTGTGTATATTTCGTGCTTTTTTTTCTTTTGTTTTCAATCCTACCACATTGAACAGGACCTCTAGTGTGTATATTATAATATACATATTGTTATTTATGAACATGTATGTATTTTTATATATATTATTATTATATATGTATATGATATATATATTCTTTCTGTATATATGTTATATAAGAAGTGAGGACTTACCTTGGGCCTTGTTCATGGATGGGTGGCTAGTTGGACCCTTGTTTTGTATAGCATCTATTGAGGTGACAGAGGTTCCTTCCCTCTGTTTTGTCAGTAGGGTGGTTCATAGTGATTGAATTTTGAACATTAAACCAGGAGTCCATTCCTGACTAAGCACACTTGGTCACGGTGTATAATTTATAAACATTTTTCTATTTGCTATTGTTTTACCAGGGGTTTCTCATGCACATCCATGGAGATGGTGATTGGTAGCTTTCTTGTGAATGTCCTCATCTAGTTTTGGGATCAGGTTAAAACAGGCCTCAGAACATAAATTGGTACTGAATTTTCTTCCTCCTACACTCTAGAAATGTTGATGTTGAAACATTTTGTAACAGTTAGTAGTGAAGGCTCTGGGGTTTCTTTGTGGCAAAACTTTTTCATTGAAAACTGTATTCAAGCTGGGCAGTGGCACAGGCCTTTCATCTCAGCACTAGAGAGGCAGAGGCAGGTTCAGGGCCCTCCTGGTTCTACAGAGCAAGTTACTGGACAGCCAGGGCTACACAGAGAAACCCTATCTCTGAAAATCAAGAAAGTGTTTTCAAATATTAAAGAATATATTTATTTTTTTTGAAGTATGTTCTTCCATATTGTAGCTCCTTTTATTTCATTTATTTACTTATTTATTATTTATTTGTTTATTTTGAGATGGGTGTCTCATTCTATAGCTCTGGTTGGCCTTGAACTCAAGGAGATCCATTTGCCTCTGCCAAGTGCCGGGATTAAAGGTGTATGCCACCACATCCTGCCCTTTGTAGCTTTTTAAAATTAACTATTACTGAGAAATCTGGGTAAAATATTACCCAAATATATTTAGGGTAAAGATTGTGTGCGTTGGCACTCTGGCTTTGCAGTCAGTCCTGGTGCTCTTGGTATCATGAGACCTATTGGAGCATAAGTTTTTTTTAAAGATTTACTTTACTTCTGTGTTCCTGTATGTACGTATATATCTCTGTGTCTCTCTGTCTGTGTGTCTCTGTGTCTGTGTGTGGGTATGCATCTGTGTGTGTCTGTGTCTCTGAGTATGTATCTGTGTGTTTGTAAGTCTCTGTCTCTGTGGATATACATCTGTGTGTGTCTGTGTCTCTGTGTATCTGAGTATGTGCCTGTGTGTGTCTGTGTGTTTGTATGTCTCTATGTCTGTGTATGGATATGTGTCCATGAGTGCATGGCGATGGAGGAGTCCTGAGTCCTGGGTCTTTTGTGAAAACAGCCCCCTGCTCTTAACCCCTGAGCCGTGCCCAGCCTGGGCTATGCATTTTAAAGTGCCATTTACATGGGGGACGTCTCAGTGGGTAGAAAATGGAGCAGGTTCCTTCTGATAGGGGTTGAAAGAAGCCTTGAAACCACTGAGTGGGCTTTGCTTTCCAAGACAAAGGTCTGCTGTGTGTTTTGTTTTGTAAGTCTGCCATGGGTTACTCATAGCCTAAGAGGTCTCTGAATCCTCTCTATTGAGCTAACCTCCTACCATGCAGGCCTAGCACACAGTTCATTTTGCAAATGCCAATGTGTGTCTACAAGTGGGTGCCAGAAGGCTGGATCTGGACGTCTACAAGACTTAAGTGAGGCATTTTATTTTCTCACAAGAGTCATTTTTTCCCCACCAAGGTAAAAATAAATGTCAAGTAAACCAGCAAGGCTGCCAGTTTACTAAAGTGACTACTAGATCATTTCAGCTCAGATTCAACAAATACTGTGCTTGGCACGTTACCCAGGAAATTCCAAATAGCCTCCGTTATGTAGTTTGGTTTCAACTTTTATGCCAGTTTTAAAAAAGAGGATAAAAAACAAAACAAAACAGAAAAAGAGGTTAGTTCAAGACTGTTACATTGAAAATTCCCGTGTGATAGAAAAACCTGAGTGGCATCTAGGATTCTAGTTGTGACAAATGTCCTTCTGAGTTCTGCGTCTAACTTCAGGCATGCAGTCAGCCTTGGTTCAAGCTAGTAAATGCTGACACTCAGAGCAAAGCCAAGGCCGTCCCTCACCTTGAGAACCCTACAGCCAGGTCACTCAGAGCAAAGCCAAGGCCACCCCTCACCTTGCGAACCCTACAGCCAGGTTATGGCCTTTGTGCTGCATCTCTCCAGTTAAGGGAGTGGGGGTGTCTTTCAGACATACCTGAATGCAGTTCTTAAAACGTATAAATGCACAGTATGTCACACCCATGTAAGCAGAACCAAAGGATCTATGACTGCCCCAGTCTCTTCCTAGTTAATTCCTTGGTAGGCTTGGCAGGGCAGTGTACAAAAGATGCAAGAGAAGTGGGAAGTGACTGGGGTAAGGACCCTGGGATCTCAGGGTCACTAACTTGTTTCCTTCCCTCTCCCCTAGGAATCTCAGCAAATGCTTGGAAGACTTATTCCAGAGAAACAGATACTCAATGACCAACTAAAACAAGTCCAGCAGAACAGTTTGCACAGTAGGTGTCTTATTTATTTATTTGTTTGTTGTGTTGATACACAGTCCCGAATGATGGAAGGTGCTTTTTTTGCACAGGTGACTTTCCTCCAGTGCTGGCATGGCTTGATCCTCGGCTCCGTGCATGCTGGTGTTTGTTTTATCACCCAGTGCTCCTCCCCTTCCCCTTTATCAGCAAGAGTTCCCGTCTGTGACATGAAAGCTGAACATGGTCCTCACTGTTGGCCAAAGTTCTCCTGACTTGTGTGCTCTTCTGAAATAGGAGATTCGCTTCTTACCCTCAAAAGAGCCTTGGAAGCAAAGGAGCTGGCCCGGCAGCAGCTTCGAGAGCAGCTGGATGAGGTGGAGAGAGAGACCAGGTCAAAGCTGCAGGAGATTGACGTTTTCAACAACCAGCTGAAGGTGACTCCTGTGTGCTGTGTGGCCTCCCCTTTACTCAGGCAGGAAGATTTGTTGCACTGGCGTGCAAGCAGTGGTTCAGGGCTCCAGTATGAATGATGTCATGGTGCCCCTCAGTTGTGCTTACCTTCTCAGTCATCTGTAAGTTAGCCTGTGTTAGGGCCCTCTCTGCCCCTGCCCCTGCCTCCCCCCTCTCCTGCTCTACAGAATAGTTTTCTTTCTTTTCTTTTTTGCCTGTTTACAAGCACAATCCAAAAGCAAGGCCTGAGGTGTTCTCTCTGGTGTGTTCATTGAGGGATACCCAGATGCTTTTGTGGTTTAAAACTGAGGTTTTCCTGCCATTTCTTAAAGATCATGCTTAAGTGTGGACCAGATGTTAACTCAGGCTTGGCACAGTGACACATGTCTTAAATCCCAGCACTTGGGAGGCTGAGGCAAGTGGATCTCTGAGTTCAGGGCTAGCCTGCTGTAAATAGTGAGTTCCAGGATGGCCAGAGCTACATAATGAGATCTTTTCTCAGAAATAAATGTGTGTGTGTGTGTGTGTGTGTGTGTGAGAGAGAGAGAGAGAGAGAGAGAGAGAGAGAGAGAGAGAGAGAGAGAGAGAATAAAATAGTAACTCAAAAGCTAGAATAGAAAAACCCATTTTTTATAATAATTATTATTTACTCTTTTAGATTTATGTAGATTTTATGTTCTTATCAGAAAGTGGATATTATATTGCACTCCAAAAATATTTACTTTAGTTTTCTAACCTTAAAATTCCTTATAATTTACTATGTATGGCCCATTTAGCTTCTGATACTTAAAAATAAAATACCTTTACTACTAAAAGAAACTTTAAATTAGAAAGCATATTTGAGATTCTTTTGTTGCCCTTTGGATTGAGAGTCCATGCCAGATTGTCTAGACATCCAAGTTAAAGTATTTGTGCAGTTCTTTCAGCACTGGCGAATGAGCTTGCTCAATTGTACAATTCCAGGAAGGCGCTCGGCCTTAGGGGAGTGCTGTGTTTCCAACGGTGTGTTTCTCTTCACATTACTTTCTTGCTTCACATTACCTTGTGTGCACATGCTGCCTGTGTTCTGTATTTGAGTGTGTGCGTATCATATCAGCATTGGAGGTGCATCTGCAAGTTCTCTATCCCCAGGCACAATAAATAAAAATGTCTACATTTGTTCTCATTGTAATTTATCGCTGTTTCAAGCAAAAAGAATTCAAGTAGTTCGTAGGAACATAAACCATTGAGTATCATCAGCTTCTGAACACAGAAGGAGCATAGTTTTCACTTTAATGATTACTTTTCTAGAAGTTTGTCCTAAGACTCTGTTCAGATGTTAGCAAAAGATGCTCAGGCAGAGGGCTTTGACTCATGCTCAGATCCGTGGATTAAATGACGTTAGCGCTTATTGCTGTTGCCACTGCTGCAGAAAACGCCGTCAGATGGGTTGAGTCGCTCTTGTGACTAGTGTGTGAGTGGCGCTACGTGTGGTATCAGGGGTTCTTATACAAAGGCAATTTTAGCTTCACACACACACTGGCCCTTTCCCAAATATGCTTATTTTGAAATTATAACATTTTCTGCCTTTTATATTCTTATTTTGGTTTCTTATTAGCTGTAAAGTTCATATGGCAAGTGCAAAACATAGCTATGTTGTTCATACTTTAACATCCACTCACGGGGTCTGGTGAAGGCATTATGTCCTCTGAGGTTTGTTTCTGGAATTCCTCTGAAACCTATAGAAACCAAAACAGAAATGAGACAACTCAGAGACTGTTAGCATTTAGTTTCTCTGTGGTCTCCTGCTGTTTTCTTTTTTTCCGCCACACTGGAAAATACAAAGCATTTTTTTCTCTGACTCTAGAGCATATGTTCAGTAGCAACCATCATTTCTTGTAGGATTAGACCAGAAGGAGCCCCGGCCTGAGCTTTAGTGTTTGTTTGAGTCCATCCCTCTGCAGACAGCAGTGCTTCCAGAGCTTCTGCACAAACGGCATAAGATTTACTCAAGTACTCCCTTTCCCTGAGAGGTGCAGTGCCGAGGCCCAGTCACCCCGACGGAGAGCTTGCTGTGTGCGCAGCCACTGTACTCTCAGAGGGAACCCAGACAGTACGTTAGGGTGTAGCAGCTTTATTTCACATTCGTGAAGTCCATGCATGCAAGGCACAAAGACAAAGCCATTGACTGCCCAGCTCCTGACAAAGCTTTACCATAACTTGCCTAGGACACCAAGGCCCCTTGAAACACTTGACTGGTGGGCCCCAATCAGGTGAGGATCGCTGCCCTGGCTGTCACTCACTGGCCTCATGCACACTCACGCCTGGCTTGGTCCTGTAGGTATAAATGCATTTTGTTTTAGGACAGAGACAGTGAAGACTAAAGATTTTTTTGTCTTTTTATACACATACCGTAATCACAGAATCTAATTTTATTCTTTTCCCTAGATTCATTCTTCCTCTGAAGGTTTTCCTCATTTTTTTATTTTAGGAAGAATTACATTTTTGTCTTCTCTATCTGATGAGCTATGATAGAAAGTCTCACATTTTTATCTAAAATGAGAACAGAATCTTGCTGTAGACAGACAGCAGGGCTTTGTTTTATTGAAACAAGAGTATTAAAACTCATAGCAATAGCTCAGTGATAGACCTTTGCCTACCATACACAAGGCCATGGGTTCAATCCCACTGCAAAATAAATAATAAGTTAGCATACTTGGAATCACAGCACTGCTGGCAACTTCAGGTTTAACCCATGACCTCAAGTCCTTGGCCTTTACCCTTCATTCTGCTTTCTTAGAAGTGTGGACTTGCCGGGCAGTGGTGGTACACGCCTTTAATCCCAGCACTTGGGAGGCAGAGACAGACGGATTTCTGAGTTCGAGGCCAGCCTGGTCTACAGAGTGAGTTCCAGGACAGCCAGGACTACACAGAGAAACCCTGTCTCGAAAAAACAAAACAAAAAAAAAAAAAAGAAGTGCGGACTCTTTGTTTCATCTCACAGAGGCTGTGTGCCATGCTTTAGACAGACACCTTATACACGCCGAAGACTCTCCACAGGTGGAAATGACTATAGCCAGTGGTAGCGTGAGCAAGGCTGAGGCTCACCTGCTCCCACACAGCCTCCACAGTGGTTTCAAGATGCACTTAATTCTGCATTGCCCCCAAGCCAAGAATCTCACTGTAGCTGTTAGACTATGCTATTGTTTTATATAGGAGAGTTGGGGAGGCAGGAATACAGCACCCTGACATACAGGGCTCCTTCCTGCACTGCAGACTCCTGACTTGACATGCCTAAAATTCAAGACTCAAAAGATATGCTGGGAACTTTAAAAATCAGCCTCTGGATGGTCAGGTGAACCATCTAGCCAGTATACTAGCCTGGAGCAGATTTGATAGCGAGTGTTGCTACCAAGTTTCTCTCTCTCTCTCTCTTTCTCTCTCTCTCTCTCTCTCTCTCTCTCTCTCTCTCTCTCTCTCTCTCTTTCTCTCTCTCTTTCTCTCTCTCTCTCTCTCTCTCGTTTGTTTGTATAGTTGTTTATTTGTTTTTAGAGACAGGGTCCCTTTCTGTGGCCCTGATTGTCCTAGAACTCACTGTGTCCTGCCTCTGTCTCCGGAGCGCTGGGATTTAAGGCATGCACCACACCACTACGCCCAGCTAAATTACTACTGTTTAGCATCTTCATTCAGTGACCAAATTTATTTACCATAAATTTATTTATAAAATGTCTTACATACAACCAACACATCTCAAACTCATGCTCTTAAAATGTCAGTTTAAACTTTTTATAATCTATAGCTTTCTTGTTACATCTTATTTTACAGAAAGACAGGTTATAGGAATGTGCTGTAATTCCTGAGGCTGTAACTTACTGTGCTGAAATACAAAAGTTCTGCAGAGTGTCAGGTGAACCACAAAGAAGCCTTCCTGGTTCCTGGTACCTCTCTTGTCCTTGGCAATGTTGGTAGCTTCTGAAATAGTTTTCCTTGGCACCGACAGAGTAATATTCCAATATTTTAGTAATAATGTTGAGTAGTCACATAAAACATGGCTTATAGTTTATAAAACTGTACTGTGTGCTAAATACAAAGAATGCAATACTCAGAGGGCTGAGGTTTGTGTTTCCCACTCAGCAGTTGATTCCTTGTTGGTTCCTGTTTCTGGCTGTGTGCTGTTAGACACATCCTAAGATTGGAACATTTGAGGATTTCTTCTTCCTGTCGGTGGCAATAGAGGGGCAGTGCCTTACAGCTGCCCTAGGCTGCGTCGTCACTAGAAGTTCTCCGTGCCCCACTCTAATCTTCCTCAGACTCAGAATGCTGAACATCTCCAGCCTCCTGCTTCAGTCACCTCTCCAGAGGAGTGCCGGGCTCTGAGATAGTGTTACCAGGAAGTACTGAGTCATGTTGCTCTTCAGTGATTGGGGACACTTGCTTTTTCTGCCAAGCAAGTCGTGTGTGAAGAGGAGTGAGTGACAGAGTCATGAGCTGGACAAGGCATCGCAGTCTCTATAACCAACATAAATCAGTACATTTGCCTGTATAAAATGTAAAAAGGGTAGTCAGTCATGACTGAGAATGTTCCAGCACACATGAGCAGTGTTACGATTGGTCCGTTATTCCAGAAGTGGATGGTGATTTTATTTCTTAGTGAAATCTGTGTATTTAGGGAAGATTCAGAGTTAAGAGTCATGGTCCATAGTATGCTAGTGAAATTTGGTTTCTTACATTAAGTGCAGGATTATTAAAGATTCTGGCTGTGGTAATGGCCAGGAACTGAGTTTACATTGATGTGAGAGCACCAGTCGTGGTAAATAAGGTTGCTTGCTTAACTGAGGCTTTCATGCTCTTGGTTTCAGACACTGGCTTTCATGGCAGGCTCGTTCATTGTGAAGGCAGTGAAAGGCAGATGTTAGCAGCGAGGGGAGAGCGGAGGAGGAGCTGGAGAAAGAAGCACAGAGCAGAGTGAGAAGTCAGGACAGAGGCATGCGGAGAGCAAATGACCCAGAAAAGATCCAGAGAGAGGAACTGGTGAGACAGCAGAAAGCACAGATAGCCGCGGTGCCTCCATCATGGACAGACGTCCATCTGCTTCAAGTTTGCCACCTCACTCTGTTCAACATGAAATTTACTCTTACATGTCCTTTGGAAAAGGCCCTTCCTGCCTAGAATAATAAAATCCTTTAACTGACTCCTTGTGATTGTGAGAGTCCTTGAGTCTGAACCAGTTGCTAGCAGACAGCAAGTGTTACATACCAGATTTCATGTCAGCCCAGTGGGCTGATTTGGTTGGTTGAATGTTCTTTCATTTTGTTTTGTTTTTGCTTTCGTAAAATGCAGGCTTTTTCTAAGTAAGGTTAGAAAGACATTTAATAAAAGGTTATCAGAGAAAAGGACAAAGACAGTCTTCTAGAAGGTTTTTTTTTTCTCCTCTGTATCATTTACCCAACAACTTTCTGCTTTAGAATTGGTACGCTGTAGTAGGTCACATGTAGTAGTTGGCACGCTGTATGTAGTTGGTGGCATTCTCCTCTATAATGGCATATTTCCTTGTGTATGAAGCTGAAACAGTTGGAGAAATCAGATTTTTAGGAGAAACTAGAGTCCGTGTTCTTTCTATGGAAGCAGCAGAGTATTCTAAGCTTCCTGTGAAGAAAGGCTAGGGTCAGACACTGCCCAGAGGCTCCCTCACAGTGTGGATGCTACTTGGTTTGTGGGTGCTGACTTCAGTTTTGAAAGAATGTTTAGAACATGTTTTACAAGCATTAACATGAACCTTCTCAGACTTGAGATAGCAAGTTGAACATCTTCATGCTCATCCTACTTTTAGTATGTCACGTGAATAAACTTTATTATTGGAGTTAAATAAAATGTCCATTTTCTTTGACTTTGTACATTTTTATGTTTTGAAATACTTCTTTTTAGATTTCTATGAGATATGTTCTTGTGTTTTCTGGGCTCATTAATTCTCTTTTGTTTTATCACTTAATTGGGGAATGCTATTGTATCTTAAAACTCAGAGGGTCAGCAAGGTGGTTCAGTGATTAAAGAATTCAGTCCTTGGAACCCAAGTGACAGAATCAAAACCAGTTCCAAAAGTTGTCCTCTAAGCTCTATATACTACACACATGCACTCATGCACACATGTGTGCACATTTTCCCTCTCTCTCTCTCTCTCTCTCTCTCTCTCTCTCTCTCTCTCTCAATCAGTCAATAGATAACAAAGGACAAAAGTACAAATAAAACAAATACCTGGAATTTCTTATCTTGCTGCCCAGATTGGTTTCCTATAAGAGTAATAGTAATAAAGCTTTTTAGATTTCTGCTGCCCAGTTCAGGAAATTCCAGTCAGTGGTCCAAGTATGTTTTTGGTGTTTATCTCCAAAGGACAGCCTAAGGCATAAACAAAAAGCAAGATAATTATAAAAGTTAGATATTTGGATTTGTGAGCACTTTTCTCAAGGTGCTGGTCTCTTCTCAGCCTCTGTTGCCGATTCTCTTCTTCCTCCTCCTCCTCCCCCTCCTCCTCCTCCTCCCCCTCCTCCTCCTCCTCCTCCTCCTCCTCCTTCCCCTCCTCCTCCTCTTTCCGTTACAGGCATTTGTGCAAAGTCATCTTTATAGAGAAATAACCCTTTACACCTTATTCGGGTGAATATCTCATACTTCAGTTAATAGTACTCTGTATAATACACCATTTTTTAATCTCTTTAAGACCAAGTAAAGGAGAGGCCATCACAGTAAACAATTCATTGCCCTTTGGCATAGCTATAAAACAGCTGTCAGTGAACTTGAAACCAAGCCATATCTGTCAATGGAAAAATAGCTGAGTCTTCTTGGATATTCAATTTGTCAAACATACTGCTTTTGAATTACTCAGGCCACATGCCATAGGATGTCCAAAGATGTTTTGTGGCTCAAAAATCTTAATTATTTGAGGAAAAGAAATTTTTCTCATTTGGGCATAGGGAAGAAAATTAAAAGCAAGCTGACTTTTTATCTTTAGTTTAGAGCCACCAGGGCTACACAGAGCCTGTCTCAAAACCAAACAATAACTAAAAGGTTATTTCAAGCCATTTGCGTTGCATATTCCTGTTTTAGCAGCATCAGTTTGAGGCTAGAGTTCAGGGCCAGCCTTGACAGTATAGCCAGCCATATGGGAGTTCAAGATCACCTCCAAGTACATAGTAAATTTGGGGCTACCTAAGACCTTGCTTCAAACCCCACCTCCAAAAAAACAAAAACCTGTGGAACTACAGCCACACAGTGGGATGCTTGTGTAATATGTACAAGGCAATGAATTCCTTCCCCAACACCATGGGGTGAGGGGGTATACCTTAGTAGAAGATAATATTGGCTGCACGTCTACTGTAAAATACTTTGTACCGTTGAGTGACACACATTAAAGAAAAAACAATGAAGTCACACACTCAGTACTATCCTGTGTTTTAGCCACAAGACTAGTAGTGTAGTGACTAGTTTTAGAAGAAGTTAATTTGAGAAAAAGCTACAATCAAAATTATGCCTTCTGATGTCTTACAGTTTCTTTTTACCTTTGAAGTAGAGAAGCATGCTAAGGGATGAGTGCATTTTATAAAGGTTTTGAGGGCTACTTCAAGCCTAGTCTAAGTTGAAAAATTAGCAACTTGACTCCATTTTTACCACCTTGGAATTTCATTCTCTCCTTTGAAAGAAGTGTGAGAAAAGCACTATTTTTTAGTGCACACTCCAGCTATGTACAGAAGTTTATCATCTTAGGACGGCATTTCTTAACCCATGGGTCTTGACCCTTTCACAAGCTGTTATCTAAGACCATTGGAAAACACAGATATTTACATTACAATTCATAAAAGCAGCAAAATTACAGTTATGAAGTAGTAACAAAAATAATTTATGGTTGGGGTCACCACAGGATGAGGACCTATATTACAGGGTCCCAGCATGAGGAGGGTTGAGAACCACTGTCTCACAATTAGGAATACTCCACTTTTATTGTTTCAAGCCATCTGAAACTCCAAAATCCAAAGGGGGAAAAAAGTTCAGAATGTGAGCGAGCCTGCTCAGGTTGCCTCCGTCCTACCAGTGTTTGATTTGGATGAAATAAAGAGTAGAAAATCTGCCATTTTCCGTTCTGGATCATAAGCTGCCACAGCCTACTGGTAATGTTCTTTGGCATCTGTTATTTTATGGCTCCTAAGAGCTATTATTTTGGAGGCTCTTGAGGCTCAAGATAGGTTCGATCTGAGCTGTGATACTATTGTCTTCAAAAGAAGGATGGTTCTGAGCTTACAGTGTGATTGACACTGGACTGTTGTTTTAAAGCTGGGGAGTGGAATGTGATGGTTTGTATATGCTTGGCCCATGGGATGGCACTGTAAGGAGGTGTGGCCTTGTTGGAGTGGGTGTGTCACTGTGGGTGTGGGCTTTTAAGCTAGGAAGTCAGTATTCTCTTAGCAGCCTTCAGATTAAGATGTAGAACTCTTAGCTTCTCTTGTTCTATGCTTGCCTGGATGTTGCCATGTTCCTGCCTTAATGATAATGGACTGAATTTCTGAACCTGTAAGATAGCCTCAATTAAATGTCCTTATAAGACTTACCTTGGTCATGGTGTCTGTTCACAGCAGTAAAACCCTAACTAAGACGGAAGTTGGTGTGACTGTCTTCTGTTGGTCCTCTTTATCACTTCCTGTTGCTTTCTCATTTTGTGCCACTTACTGAACATCTTTAGTTGCTTCTGTCTGTCTGGACCAGTTTATTCATTAACCAGTTTCAATCTGAACATGACTTCTTGACTTCAGTATAGAAAGGAAGTTGCGTAATTCTTTGGAAAGATGAACCGTTTCGATTTGAGGGATACATTGGGACATCATAGCCAGTGTCTATTCGGGTTTCATGGCACCTACTGTTAAGTAATTTGAATCTTACCCACCTAAGGTTAAATTTCCCCTAGATAAAATACCTTTTATTTTTTAAATGCATAGCTGGGGGGTGGGGGGCTGAAAAGATAATTCAGTAAAGTATTTGCCACATAAGCATGAAGACGCACAAGCCACTGGACCTGAGTTTGACCCCAGCACCCCCATGAAAAGCTTGGTGAGATGCTGGCTCATATTTGTAATTAAGGATGTGCACATTTCTGGAGCTAAGTGAGGCCCAGCTTCCAGTTAGAGACAGTCCACACACACACACACACACACACACGCACACACGCACTGCTCTTCACATGAACCCCAAAGCTCTCTGTGACCCAAGTCCCAAAGGACGAACTGCTCTCTCTTGGCCTTTAAAAACACCAGGCATGCATGCACACCGTTCACAGACATTCTTGCAGGCAAAACACTCATAATACATAAAATAAAATTATTTAAAAACCAAGGTGGATGGCTCTACAGGAATAACACCCAAGGTTAGACTCCACATATGCACGTGCACGCACGTGCACACACACACGTTCATACCCACACATCTTCCTACCCATACATGCATACACAGCAAATAAATAATGCAATCAGGTTTTTCCCCCCCCCTTTGTGTCCTTAGCATGGCAAAAGTGGGGAGGGCTATGCTGATGATAATGATTTTTTTTAATTGAATAAAACTTTCTATGACTTATGCCCTTTGATAAGGTCTCTGCACTGGGCCAGTGATGGATTAGCCCACCTCTGGCTGTGTGTCCTGACTTTGGATCCCGGCCCCTTCCTTGGGACACTAGAGCTTGATTTAGTGTCACTCCTACAGTTATTTCTTTTGCACAGTGACACTTTGCTTTAGTCAAAAGTGAATGAGTTGATCTCTTCTGCTTGTTTTAAAACACCAGCTCTAAACCCGTAAGCAGATTATCCATTCATGTTATTAGGGACTATTGTTTTTCATTACAAATTACTGTGGAAGCCAGCATGGCTGGGCTTTTGACGTAATGCTATGAGGTTGTAACAGCCCACGCCGTTCCAGTTAAGAAGGCAATGAAAATGGAATTCTTTCCCCACCCAGAGTCTTTTCCATCCCAACTTCAGTCAGAGGGGACAGCAGAGCTTCATCAGTGCGTCCCAGTGGCCATTCTTGGATGCCTCTGTCTCCACCCCTACCTTAGCCCCTGACCTAGGCATCCTTCCTTAACCCAGCAGCTGCATACCCAGGGCAGCTGCTTTAGGAGATGGCCCGATCTGCACCTAGCCAAGCACTCCAGGCTTGTATTGCCCAGATCTCTGGAGTACCTTCCCTCCTGTCCTCTGGTGCCTTCCGCTCTCCACCACCCAATTTCCAGTTAAACTTTTTATATTCTTGTCACCTTTCAAGGGTCTCATGTATGCTAGGCAGCTGTGCCACCAAACCACACTCCAGCCTAACATGGTTTTGCGTATTTTTATGTACTTATACTCCTGATTTTAAATACTATCACATAATTCTGTTGGTTTTCAGTAGGCTGGCAGGGAAACTGCCATTATTTCTTGGAGTTGCTTTAAAATGAGGAAATCAGATCCAGAATGATCACTAGAAACAGTTGGCAGCTTCATACAGGGCTGTTGTGTGTTGGGGCTGGGTGAAGCTCACAGAGACTATCAAATCTATGGACTCAAGTCTCTAAGAGCTGAGGTTTTAGCAGTGTAAAGTGCTTCGTGTGTGCATGTGTGTGTGTGTGTGTGTGTGTGTGTGTTCAAAGCTATGGGGTTTAGTGTGGATTAATTACAGTAATTATAGTTTTATTCATAAATCACCATACCATAAAACTAGTTACCTTCCAGTACTCTTAAGTCTTTCCCAGTGTAGTTCCCCCACTGCCCCTCACAAACAAGGGCCTTTCAAACAGATCCTGGAGGCAGGGGTGGGGGAGGGGGGAGCATAGAACACTTGCCTAGTGTGTGCAAGGTCTCAGACTCAATCCCCAGCCCCAGGGATAAGTAAATGTCATGAGAAATGACATATTATGTTGTGGCTTGCTAGAATATAATCTGGGACAATAACTGGTGGTCAGTCATGTCAAAAGTCAGCGAGTTCAATTTCTAAGTGAACATCTGTCAACACTGAAAGTCACCTGCCAAATGCCCAGGGCTTGGCCACCGTGAAATATTGCATGCTCGTGAACAGTTCATGTTCATCTGCTCTGAGCATCTATAAACTGTCCTGATTTCTTCTAGGAACTAAGAGAAATACATAGTAAACAGCAACTCCAGAAGCAGAAGTCCATTGAGGCAGAGCGGCTGAAACAAAAAGAGCAAGAGAGGAAGAGCTTGGACTTAGAAAAGCAAAAGGAAGAAGCTCAGAGGTGAGTGACCTCAGGGCCTATGGCATTCGGTCTTCGGTTCTCAAATGGTTACTGTACCAGAAAAGCCACCTTCCTTCCTTAATGTGTGTGTGGGCAAACAGACATATGTGCCGTTTAAATCTCTGCAAGTGCACGTACGCCGCCCCCTGAAGTGTTTGGTTATTCCCAGTGCTCTCCTGTGCAGACAATGGAAGTAGACAAGAAAATTGGGACGCTTGGTTAGTTCATTTGCATGCCAATGACCAAAAGAGATTTCCAGTTCACAGCCTCCTAATAACAGTGATGGTCTAAGTGCAAGGTTTGAAAGCACAGCCCCTAGTCTGCTGCCACAAGCTTCTCCAGAGCACCAGGAATTCGTCTCTCTGCCTCCTCTCTTGTTTACTGCAACTGCAAATTAAACTGGAGTACAAAAGGTGGAGATCGGCCGCCACTGCCTGGAACACAAACACACGTTTGTTTGTTCTCTTTAGCTATTTGTGCCTGTTTTTTTTTACCTTGTCCATGTAACATTCTGTAGTCACTGTAGAAATTTGTTTGCTACTTTTTAGTTCATGGGTTTGTGCTATTTGGAATTCAGTTAATTTAGAGTGCAGGAAACTAGAATGACCAAATGTCCAGGGAGATGGTGCTGGTTCAGTGACCCTGCACAAATCTGTCAGCCTGCTATGTGCTGGGCATGTAGGACCGTTGGAGCTCATTTTGTGTTTGTATGTTTTTATTCTTAATGCCAGGGCTCTTCTACAAGTTTATTGGACTGGGTACTTATGTTATTGTACTATTTCCCTTTACATTGGACACAATGTATATGTTGACTGCATCAAACTCATTTTTTTAACTGTGTGTGTATGTGTGTGTGTATTTACACAGGCTTGTGTCACTATGCATTAATGGAAGTCAGAATATCTTTCAAAAGTTGATTCTCTTCTACCACATAGGTTCTGCAGATCAAACTTCTCAGACTTGGATGTGAGGGCTTTTATCAACTGAGCCATCTCCCTGGCCCCCAGTTGTCATTGTCTATGAAATGCTTTTATTACTAATGTTGCAACATAAAGCTGTACTCCTACAGAGTATAAACTGAGTATACTACTCTACAAATAGAATATGTGATATATATTCTAATAGTATCTAAAACTTAACTTAAGAAATCTCTTACTTTTTTTACCCTCTAATAAATGTGCTTAGATGTTTTTTTTCTGAGGGGTGGGGGTGTTATTGAGACAGTTTCTCTATAGTCCTGACTGTCCTAGCCTTGATTGTCCTGGAACTCACTGTATAGACCAGGTGGGCCTTGAAATTGCAGAGATCCTCCTTCCTGTACTAGGATTAAAGACAAACCCAACATATAGCTTTTTTATGCTTTTTAGAAAACATTGTATGGGGCTGGAAAGATGGCTCAGTGGTGTTAAGTGCTAGTGGTTTTTTTTTTATTTTTAATTTATTTCTATTTTATGGGCATTGATTGGTGTTTTAAAGCCTTCATGTACATCTGCATGAGAAAGGGCATCAGATCCCCCAGCACTAGCTTTTTTTTAGAGTGCATGTCGATCTGTACACAGTGAATGTTGTGCTCTCAGGCCAGGAGAGGGCAGTGAACCCTGTGGCTCTGGGGTCACAAATGGCTGTTAACTGTCATGTGGGTGCTGGGAACCAAGAGTTCTGCAAGAACAGCAAGTGCTGTTAGCCACTGCGCCATCTCACCAGCCCCAGAAGTCAGCTAATGTGTTCCGCCTTCAGGTTTGGGAGCCAAATGTATGCATGTGAGCACGGTGTGTCCTGTGCGTGTGAGCACAGTGCATCCTGCCTGGGGGAACCTGTGAGACTCTACTCATGCGCTACTCACGCTCTCACAGAAGCAGCAGCGTCCAGGCACAGCATGGTGGCTAGTCTCACTTTCATAAAATGTATGTTCATCTGTGCTCTGTGGTTTTCAATCAATTATATCAGTTACTATCAGTTAATATCAATTGAGATGTACTTCTTCTTAGTCTTATAGCCACTTTGTGAAATATATCAGTTTTCTTTCTGTGTGTGTCTGTGTGTATGTGTGTGTGTGTGTGCGTGGTTTTTATTTTAAGTCATACAATTTCATTTTGCTCAGTCAGAGCCCCGAGAACCCGTTTTTGTGGATCCTATTACCTGTGAAGAGCCACCCACATTCCCTCGATGTTTAGCAGCTCTACCTAGAGGAGGCCTTTTGGGTGAGGGGGTGATGGGGAAGACTTGAGTCAGAGTTGATTCCTCGCTGCAATCAAGCATCTTTGTTGGCAGACGAGTTCAGGAAAGGGACAAGCAATGGCTGGAGCATGCGCAGCAGGAGGAGCAGTCGCGCCCTCGGAAACCCCACGAGGAGGACAAACTGAAAAGGGAAGACAGTGTCAAGAAGAAGGAGGTGGAAGAGAGAGCCAAACCAGAAGTGCAAGACAAGCAGAGTCGGCTTTTTCATCCACATCAAGAGCCAGCTAAGCCTGCTGTCCAGACACCCTGGTCTTCTACAGGTATCAGAAGGGGCTGAGGTGCCGGGCCCTGTCACTGTCACCTCCGTGTGTGTCTGTGAAGCAGACAGTGTCATCTCCCAAGAGCCTCTGTCTATGCCTAATCATGATCTGCCTTGAGTACTGGTTTCTGGGGACAGGTTCTCTGTAGACCAGGCTGGCCTCAGACTCAGAGATCTGCTTGCCTCTGTCTCCTGAGTGCTGGGATTAAAGGCGTGTGCTACCATGAGCTACCTTGCTTACAGTAAGAGCTGAGATGTCTGTCTCTGTCTGGATACTATGGCTCTTACTACCCAGGTATGCACAGGTAGCCCCTCTGATATCTAGGAGCCCCCTGCAGGCCTGATCCAAGTAACATGAACCCTATTTGTATATATGTTACAAACACTGAACTTGACATTTTGAAAAAAAAAAATCACTTAACTGTTTCTCTAGTTTGTTATTTTCTTCTGAAGTTACTGAGCTATGTCAACTGTTTTTTTGTCTACACTGGGTTTTGTGCCTTTTGAAAAGTGTAAATCTGAGTTTTTACACTTTGAATACAACTTGCCTCTTTTAAAAAGTAAGTAAATAAATAAAAGGCTGGCCTTAATTAATAAAAGCTATCCCTTAAATAGTATCAGCTGCAAGCTAAAATGTATTTTCAAAATTCTTAGCCACTATGATATACAGAAAGCAACAAGTACCCTGACACCATCTCATAACCGGTTTGTTTGCTCTCTGAGCTCACAGATGGGCGAGGGGAGGGAAGCATAGTGTTGGTCAGGGACCATCCCTTCCTAAGGTGGGAGGACTTGGGCTTGGACATGTAGGGAGTCCAGGGCGACAGAGGAGAGGTGAACTTACTGTCTGGTTCTACTGTGGTCTGAAGAGGAATTATCAGTCCTTTAATCTCCAAGTCCCTGTGCCTCCTTAGTGTGAACTAAGGATTCGTTTTCCCCCTTAGGTCTCTAGGAACCTTTGCATCTCACACAGATCAAGGCTACATAGAGATAACAGTCTACCTCACTGTTCTTCAGATACAATGAGTGTCAAGTTACGTGCAACTTGTGTGTAGGACAATCCAAAAGGCTATAATTAACTGTTAGCCAAGGTCCAAGAGTGTCCTCTGCCTAAATACATCTTAATTTTTTTTATTTGATTTAAAGTCTAAGTTATTTTCATTAGGATACACCCTCAGGCTTATTCTTTCCCCAGAAATGCAGAAGACTCAGTTCAGCAGGGTCATGAGGATGTTATGTGAAGTCAGTACTTAGGTTTATGTGATCCTGTTAAGTGCCCCAGAGACCAACATTTGCCTGTTTATGTGGAAGGTTGTGTTTCTCTTCCTCTTCCCCTACAAGAATGCTCTCTGGCTAACTAGATCTGCTGTCATATATGAGCAACGCCCTGGGTGGGGAGCAGAGCCTGTTGATGATTTACAGATGTGCATTGCTAGAGCCCACACCACGAGGCAGAGAAAGGCTCTCTGGGCTGTCTCACCCACCACGTTCAGTCCTGGCAGCATGTTTGTGGAATCTACTGATGAACTCCACATGGTCTTAGATGCTTCTGTCAGAGTCCACTCTCCTCTGGCATTCCGTGTGTGTTTCAGAAATTCCCTGAATGGGTGGAAATATTTTCAATATAAGGCAGACTGTAGCACTAATGGCTGTCCACCTTGGCATGTGTCAGTGCTTCCTATAATGTGTCCCTCTTCTTCCCAAACAGAGAAAGGCCCACTTACAATTTCTGCACAGGAGAGTGTAAAAGTGGTGTATTACCGAGCGCTGTACCCCTTTGAATCCAGAAGTCACGATGAAATCACCATCCAGCCAGGAGATATAGTCATGGTAAGAAAGATGGCAGCCAATATGTGTCAGCGATGGCCTTCTGTTCGCGTTTGGCACTTTGTGACACAATTAGGAAACCTCCAACAAGCATGCATATCAAAATGCAAGTTCTCTTTCAAAGGTGTATCTTAGTAGCACTTTAAATACAGTGTTCAAAGCGTTCCCTTAGTGTATTTTTAATCTTACAATTGACTGATGGTGTCTGAGGCTAGCACTAGTTACATACTATGAAGAGTTGTTAAAAAATAGTTACAAATGCAGAATTCCTTTATCCTCAGCTGCCCATAAGAACGTTTATACCTTTGAGCCAAAGTGTTTGGAGGCTGTCTGGTTTTGTTTTTAAGTAATGGAGTAAATATGGAGAATCTGAATTACTATTTAGAAAATTAACAAACATGTTCAGTCTTGCTTTGTTGCAGTTTATACTTTGTGTATATTAACAATTTAATAGTCTTCAAATTGTAACATTATATAAGAACTTGTTTTAAGAAGAGAATAAAGCACTGTGGTTGATCTAGTTATTTTCTAACTGACAACTTAAATTCTTGATTAACTTAGAAGTAACTGAAAGTGAAGGTCTGAGAGACAAATGTGTTTTTCATACTAGGGTATTAAAAAGTGATCTGTGTTTTAATGAGAAACTATTGCTTTAGTGCAGGACCCACCATCTTTGCAGCCTGCAGTAACTCTGGCTGCTCCTCCTGGGGTTGGCTAGCTAACACCGTCTGATTTGATGAGTAGAGCTTAGATGTACTCTTAAGGTGCAACGTCTCATTAAACATCTTTTGCCTTGCTTTTAAACCTTTGCTTTCCTGGTGGAGGTTAAAGGGGAATGGGTAAGTGCCCCCTGTCAGGAAGTCCACCTCCCACTCTGTGTCTTGTTCTTTGAATTACTTTACCTGTGTAAGTGAGCAGGTCTTTGGATGTTGTGGCAGTGAAACCATGTTGGGGTTTGTACCACCGAGTTGTGCTGCACAGAAAAGTATACATGGTGAGGGTTTGTGTTGCCAGCTTGTCCGTCTGCTGGGCTCTGCAGAACAGTCTGTAGGTTCTTTACTTGACAGGGTTCTGCCTCACACCAGGAGTTCCAGGTCCGTTAAACTGAAAGTGAAACATATGAAAATTTTACAAGAGATTAGAATGATTTCCTAGCTTACAAAACCAACCTACTTACTGACTGACTGACACAGATTTCTTGTAGCTCAGGCTAGCCTCAAGCTCACTATGTAGCCCAGGCTGGCCTTAAACTCATGGCTGTCCTACCTCTACACCTAAGATGCATGAGCATTAAAACAGTGGAGCCCAACAGGCTAATTGTGACTCTCTTGTCATTGCGTAACCCAGGCTCACTCACTTTTGTCAGCACTGTGACCATCAGCTTCTCAGACTCCTCAGATCTTCTTTGAAACCAGCAGGCTTACACTTTAGTCACCATGCTTCCCCTTGGGATGTAGGGAGTCTTGGTAGGATTGGGGAGCCTTACAGATACTTTGCTTTAAGAATCTCTTTGCTGGGCTGGAGAGATGGCTCAGTGGTTAAGAGCACTGACTGTTCTTACAGAGGTCCTGAGTTCAATTACCAGCAACCACATGGTGGCTTACAACCACCTGTAATGAGATCTGATGCCCTCTTCTGGAGTGTCTGAGGACAGTGACAGTGTACTCATATACATAAAATAAATAATTCTTAAAAAAAAAAAAAAAGAATCTCTTTGCTTTTAGACCAGTTGCTCCCAAACTATTTTTTCACTGTTAACGATTTAATGTAGCATCTTGTGTGTTGCCATATTCTGAATGTTTGATTATACAAAGAAATAGAAAATAAGGTCTGCCATTCAAATATTTAGATCCTTTTTGGAAAAGGCATGAGAAACAGATGAACCCAGGCTTCGATGAAGTTGCCCATGACTGTCTAGTAACCCAGAAACTTAAAGAGGAAAGCAATCTGTGAACTGATTTGGGGGTCTTCAGACTGAGGCTGCCTAACTGACCATCTCCATGTCTAAGGCTTAGAGCGTTAGCAATAAATGGCCTCTCTTCTGATGTGACCTTCATTCGCCATCCCTGGCGGAAGAAGTTTAACGTCTATCATGCATTGCCCAAACAATTGGATGAGCAATGAGAGAGACTTCACTCACCGCCATTTTTGTTAAGCTTTATGTGAGGACCACACAGCAGATGGACATCTGAATGCTGGTGCCAAGCAGCATCAGGTGTGTTAGAATTACTCAGGGAGTCTCAAAAAAGTAACTGATGGCAAGATAGCTAAGGAAAGGGGCCTGCCGTGCAAGCCTGACCCTACCTGTCTGATTCCTGTAACCACAGAAAGCTGGAAGGAGAGAATCAGTTCCACAAAGCTCTTCTCCAGCTCCCACATGCTCCCTGCCAATCCCACCTTTACCACCACTGCCACCGTCTCTGTGAACCACCTCCACCTACCACACACTCTTATATACGTAAAGCTCTTTCTGTCTGTCCTTCTATTCTGTCTGTCTGTCCGTCCTTTCTTTCTTCGTTTCATCTATGCCTTGCTTAGGCCATAGACATTCAAGGAATTTTCAGTTCAGATACACAGTTCAGAATTCTCTGTAGCCCTTTCATTAGGGAATGAGTTTCAGGAGCCAGTGATGTAGCCCCACCCCTTTGTTGTGTCAGAACTTATCCTAAATTGTTTTTAGAAAACAATTCAAAGTCCCAGGGTTTCTTTCATTCACAGTTACCAGCTACCTAGTCATTTGTCTGAAAGCCTTCCTGTAAATGCTACCCTTACCCTGCCTCCTCTTCCCCAGCACTGGGGTCACAGACGTGTGACACCACTCCTGGCTTTTTTGTGGGGCTCAGGTCCTCATGCCTGTGTGGCAATAGATTGCGTTCTTTTTCTACTTGTGGAAACAAAACTACAGAGTAAGTTCCAGGACAGCCAGGGCACACAGAAAAACCCTGTCTTGGAAAACAAACAAAATAGCAACAACAAAAACTATTTTGCAGGGGACTGTAGAGACGGCTCAGTGATTAAGACTACTGGCTGTTCCTCCAGAGAACCCACGTTCAATTTCCAGCACCCACGTGGCAACTCACACCTGTCTGTAACTTAAGTTACAGGGCTTTTGACACCATCACACAGACATACATGCTAGCAAAACACCAATAAACATACATACATACATACATACATACATACATACATACATACTATATTAAAAAAAACCTTTTTCTTCCACCTTCTTTAGATTTCCACAGTCTTACCATCCGAGCTCAGCTTTTTTCACAGTTGGTCTGGGTGTCACTGCTGATGAGAGAGGCTAGTGTACACATTTCAAATAAGTTTTATGGAGCCAGGCTCATGCATTCACATGCTGTCTACAGCCTCTTGTATGCTACCTCAGCAGGCTTGCTTAGTTACACTAAAGGAAAAACTCCCTGTTCTCTAGGCTCGTACCTTAGAGAAGACAAGCAGGCAAAATACCCATGCACAAAAATTTAAAAATAAAGCTAGGAATAGAGCTGCCATATGACTCACCTGTGCCACTCCTGGGCATATATGTATAGGACTCTATGCTATTCCACAAGCTGCTGGCCCCTCTGTGTCCACTGTTCCCAAGAGCTGTGGCATCCACGTAGGTAGGTGTCCATCAGCCGATTGGTGGAGAACAACAGTGTGGAACTCACACAGTGGAGTCGGGAAGAACTGAGAATAGTTATCCTGAGTAAGACAAACCCAGGCACGGGAGGCCGAGAGCCGAGTGTCCTGTGGCTCCCAGCCTGGAACCTTCAGCTTTGCCTGTTCAACTTGTGGTGGCTGTAGAACCCAGGAAACAAAGGGGTCGCTGGGGTAGAGATGACTGGGGAGAGCGGCTAGTAGGGTGTAAGTGATCTGAAAGTATTGGTGGGGGTGCAGGAGGAGTGCTGGCGGTGGAGAGGTTAAGTCCGGAATGGGGGTGGAGGAAGGGGTGCAGGAGGAGTGCTGGCGGTGGAGAGGTTAAGTCCGGAATGGGGGTGGAGGATGGGAAAGGTCAGAGGATGCTGAGGAGGTCAGCATGAAAGTTAAAATGAAGGTGCATGGAAATCTACCAGCTATTGTAAGCCAGTTTAAGAAATGTAAATTAAGGCTTGGAGAAATTGCTCAGTAGTTAAGAGCACTCCCTACTCTTCCAGAAGACCCAAATTCAGTTATAAACTAGCTTTGAGCCAAGCACCCATACAGGCAATTCTTAGCCACCTGTAACTGTTGCTGCAAGAGATCTGATCTCATCCCCCAGCCTCCAAGGGCACACATGCATGCGTGCATCCCTGTGCTCACATAAACACACAAATTTTTTAAGTGGAAAAAAAAAAGTAAGAGTTTGAAGGAATGGTTGGATAATGTACCCCAGGGCAGGAGAGGGTAAGGAATGGACCCAGAGTCCCACGGTCTGCCTTCAAGTCATATGCCCCTCACCTAAAGCTCTCTCACTGGGCTCCATCTCCTAAAGGCTCTTCCACTCCTGATGAAGACGGTAGCACATGGCCAGGAATGTCATTCGAGGTCTTAAAGACCCAATTATAATAGAACCTTCCCGGGAACCCAAGTTGGCAATTTAAGAAAAACCAGAGCTCCCTAGTGAAATGGTAGTCAGTGCACATATACTCGTTAGAACCCAAGTTTTAGCCAAACTGGTTTCAGTCTGAACTAACCACTGTGTTCACCTGACTTTCACAGGCAGCAGGTACAGTAGGCAGTGTTAGTGCTGTTTCGTAGACTACCTCTGAGCCAAATCCCAGAAATGTGAACAGAATCTAGGGTCTGGGCTTCAATTCCATGACATTCTATCAGAATTACTCCCAGAGAAATCAGGACTGATGGGACAGACCTAGTTAGATAAATCATACTATGACTAAACTTGTTCAGTAAGAAGCATGCGAACCTTCTCTAAAAGCTTTAAAGCCACAGTGGGGAGTGTGCTCTGTGTGAAAGTCTGCCAGAGCTTGCCATGGTTTATGTGCTTAACCAAACTCAAGAAGAAATGTCGAATTTTCATGTTGACCCTCCGTTTTCCAAGTGGCTAAGTGTTAAGAATGAACTCCTGCCAGGCAGTGGTGGCACACGCCTTTAATCCCAGCACTTGAGAGGCAGAGGCAGGTGGATTTCTGAGTTCAAGGCCAGCCTGGTCTACAGAGTAAGTTCCAGGACAGCCAGGACTACACAGAGAAACCCTGTCTCGAAAAACCAAAAAAAAAAAAACCAACAACAAAAAAAACAAAACCAAAAACAAACAAAAAAAAAGAGCTGATCCCGTGAGAGTAAGTTGGAATTCCTGAGACCCTGGGCCGTTGTTGAGGGCAGTAAGTTTCTTCGGCTAAAAGTGAAGCCCGTGATGATGTCATCATCGCCTTGGAGACAGGAACTCTTGTTGGTGAAGCTGCCTCTGAGCTCAGGGTCCCTGCCCTAGCTCCTGAGGATACTCTGAGGTTCAGTGTGGCTTCTGTCCTTGCTGCTGGCAGCCTGGGTGTGGTTTCTCAGTTGGAGTTGGAGCTAGACCTTTCCTTGAGATGTGGGGTCAGACATTGTCTTGGGACTCCTGATTTGATTCCTTATGTCCCCCAAAGTCTCATTAACCAGGCCCAGGGATGACAATTGATCGGAGGTTGTGGCGATATCAAGCGGTTAGCATTTGTAGCAGTAAACGTTCCAGAATGGCAGTAATCAGATACTAAATGGATCCCTACAGATGACCCTAGCAAGAAAGTTAACCAGAAGTAACAGGCTTCCGGAGCAGAGAACCAAAGCTTGTTTAGAGTGAACGAGGTTGAAACAAAATACCACAACCAACATTTAGATACAAGAACACCATATAAAGTCAGAGTTGGATTTTTAAAATTGTATTTTTAAACTTTTTTATGTGCCAGGCAGAGTTACAAAGACTTAATCCCAGCACTCGGGAGGCAGAGGCAGGCAGATCTCTGAGTTCCATGCTAGCCTGGTCTACAGAGTGAGTTCTAGGACAGCCAGGGCTACACAGAGACCCTGTCTGAAAAACAAAACAACCAGAAAGATGCATCCATACTAAGACAGGCATGTTATAGACAAAGAAACTGAGGCATCCAGAAGTTAAACTTGCCCGGTTTGTACAGTTGCAGCTACAGAACCTGCCTTAAGTTTGAGGCAGTGTGTACACAGGGCCCTGGATTTCATCGTTTTGTGTTTGATATAAACTCCTGACTCCCCCACCTGACTCTCCTTTAGTCCTAAGGTGGAGGTCAGAGAGCTTAGCCACCAAACCTACTCGGGATGCTAGTGTGCTTGGTTGGGAGCAGCCGTGTTTCCAGTGCCCAGCACTTGCATGTGGTGTGAACCCATTGGTAAGCATAGACCAGGAGGACAGAGCAGCACCAAAGTAAATCCAAGCAGAACACGGTTATTTATAAATAACTGGGCTGCCTGGAAAAAGGGAAGAACCAGACAGAGGAGGGAGTTGACTGGGAAGCGTGCTTGTACCTGTGTGAGTGTGGGTAACAGTGACCAAAACAGAAAAGCAAAGCCAGCCCCCTTGGAGGTAATTCGCGTGACCCGAAGGTCCTCCTTTTCCTGTGGAGAGTTCTCAGCCTTAGGTTACTTTTTAGAGAGATGGCTCAGCAGTCAGGAGCACCTGCTGCCCTTCAGTGGACACAGGTCTGGTTCAAGTTTTCTGTTTAGACCTACCCTGTTCCTGTGGTTGTTTGGAAAGTCAGTGAAGTGTCAGATGGCCTCAGCTCTAGGCCACGTGTACAGGCATAAGAATAGGACTCACTGGACTTTGGTACTGGAGCCAGCTCTCTGACTGTGTGCTCTATCCTGAAGAGTCATCTCCCGGTGCCCGTTAGGCTGGGGGCTAGCTATAGGGATATGTAGGATGACTTGGGCCATTTTGAATGCTTCCTTTGGGGCAGAACTAAGGTCAAACACAAGCACTAGATGCACTTTGCAGAGTAGATGACCCCTCTGAAATTTTTCAGCAGAAGGCTCTATTCTTTGTGGAATGTTGTGGATTTTAAAATGACAGCCTCTAAGGGAATGCAAGTGGGGACACTGAGTAAGTGCTTTCATCTCCTCTTCTTGTGTCTGTGGGGCTCTCAGGTGGCTGCTGTTTTGTTTTTATCCTCCTTGTCTCTATGCTGAAAAATGCTTAGTTAGTGGAGGTTTTAGAATGCTAACTTTTCGTTGATTGCACTCCTTGCTTGAAAAAGCAGGTCAAATTATCATTACTAATTGCATGACTTCCTGAGTACTGAAGCCTGTCAGATGGATTCACAGTTCAGAGTATCGGGCGCTTTGAGGTAGATGTCTAAGGACCTACGGTGAGGCACTTTATCTCATCTCCCACTGGGAGCCCAGGAGAGAAAAGGCCAGAGTAGGAACATGCTTTGCAGAGCTTGCCACTTCCTGGGCACTGAGACTAAGATGAGAACTGTCTGTGCCATGTGTCAGTCAGGGGCAGAGGCTTGTGGCTTTGTTGTGGTGGGGTGATTTATGTGTTCAAGGGTTGGTTGTTTTCTATTTAAGTGAAACATTGTGACTTCCCTCAGGTGGATGAAAGCCAGACTGGAGAGCCAGGATGGCTCGGAGGAGAGCTGAAAGGGAAGACGGGATGGTTCCCAGCAAACTACGCAGAGAAGATTCCAGAAAATGAGGTTCCCACTCCAGCCAAACCAGTGACCGATCTGACATCTGCCCCTGCCCCCAAACTGGCTCTGCGTGAGACCCCTGCTCCTTTGCCGGTGACCTCTTCTGAGCCCTCCACAACCCCCAACAACTGGGCAGACTTCAGTTCCACGTACGTGTTCATGTGCTGTCCTTGACACTTTGTAGAGTCTTGAGTTGTTCCTCTTTGAAAGGGAGATGGTATGTGTTTGTGCCCCTTCCTCTGGCTGGCCCACTGACAACAGGGTTGTTGGCTTCTCAATTAGATTTAGTAATACCATTGCCAAACAGATTTACCAGGGTGTAAAATAAAGTCAGCTACAGTTTGTTCCATTATTATCTGTATTTTTCATTTGGGGGAAGAAATGGAGAAATACAACTTCCTAATAATTCATGTTGACAGTCATGTCCGTCAGCAAAAAAAAAAAAAAAAATTAGTAATTTCCTGCAGGCTGGGAAATGATGCTATTTTGTTAGCCAGGAACTAAAATTGCAACCGGTCATGTGTTTTGGAATAAGACAGAAAACTGTTTCTACAGAACATTTCTGCTGAGCAAGTGTATAGTGTAGAGAAGTGTGTATACCCTTGCCCACTCTGAGGAGCTCTGTCCTTGGTCATCAGAAAATGGCCTTCGGCAAACAGCATGTAAGCAGAGGTGAAGCCACTGTAGTGCCAAGGAAGTGTTACTCTATAGGGCAAGGTTTTATAGAAAGCAGCAAGCAGGGAGAGAGAGGGAGGCTCGCGTTCTCTCTCTCTCTCTCTCTCTCTCTCTCTCTCTCTCTCTCTCTCTCT
>NW_021620926.1:6024597-6041132 GCF_004785775.1 Grammomys surdaster
TCTCTCTCTCTCTCTCTCTCTCTCTCTCTCTCTCTCTCTCTCTCTCTGTGTGTGTGTGTGTGTGTGTGTGTGTGTGTGTGTGTGTGTGTGTGTGTGTGTGTGTGTGTGTGTGTATGTGTGTGTGTGTGTGTGTGTGTATGTGTGTGTTTCTAGCCTGGCAAGCAGCACCCAGTCAGAGAGCTACTGTGGCCTTTAGCATAATTGACGGTGCTGGGAGTCAAACCATAAAGTTAACTTCTGCTTCCCTCTGCATTGGTGGTTGTGACACAGAGGCAGGCTTTCAACCTATGGGTGCAGATTTGTTGAGGGGATAACCTGAAAACATTGGATTTGATGGGGAAGATTAACCTGGAGATGCTGGTCTTGTTGGGGTTAGCCTAGAAACTGGAGCTTGGGTTTTGTTGGGGGGGGTAACTTGGAAACTAATGCTAAGTTAGTTTATCTGAGTTCAAACTTAGGTCAAGTTCTCTAAATGGAGTCTGAACTTAAAAGATTTGGTCTCTCACCACCACCTAGACTTCCAGATCTATATGTGCAGCTGTCCAAGTGTATGTCGAACTAGTGGGCAGTGAGTGTATGAGTGGGAAGGGTTTGCATTCTCTTTTTCAAGTTGAATAAATAACCTTCCAGGAACACACATGGAAGGCAAAGAGTCCAGTCATGTTTTTAGAGAAAGATTAAATGGGGCAAACAAAGGCAGGAGGAGAGTAACGAGAAAGGAAGGAGGACATGGGAGGAAGAGTGGGAGGAATCACAAGATGCTCTCAGACCACTTTCAGCCTGAGGTTGGGGCTTCGAAGACTCCTCCCTGTGGAGGGAGCCTGCTGAAGAAAGCTTGCCAGGCCTGAGCTTCAGTTGCCCCAGTCCCTACTTGCCTTGGCCTTCCCTTGAAAAGCTCTTGGTGTTCCACAACAAAGCTCCGATTAACTTACCCAGCTGGTACTGTGCTTGTTTTTTGGATCAAGTCTCCTATAGCTCAGGCTAACTTGAAAGTCATCACATGATCATGAGTTACAATTACAGGTGTGCACTGCCACACCTACCATACATGTCGATAGAGACAGAGTCTGGGGCTTTGTACATAGAAATAGGTTCCAGCCCCAGGCCTGATACTGTGTTTGGGGTTGGTCTTGTTTCTTCTATGAACCAGACTTCCTTCTTCATGTGGGGTGAGTGTGTCCTGTACTGCTAGGACCCTAGGAAGGGTGTACTGCTTACGGTGTATTCTTTTCCTTCTAGGTGGCCCAGCAGCACAAATGAGAAACCAGAAACGGACAACTGGGACACATGGGCGGCTCAGCCTTCTCTGACCGTGCCCAGTGCTGGCCAGTTAAGGCAGAGATCGGCCTTTACACCAGCCACAGCCACTGGCTCCTCCCCTTCTCCTGTCCTGGGCCAGGTAGGGGCAGCTAGTGAAGGCTGAGTGTGATCTACACCTAATGTCACACCAACCAGTCCAGCAGACACTTGTTGAGACTTACTGTAAACCTCAGAATTCAGGGTGCTTAACCTCTCCTCCCTGCGTCTGTCTGAGTAGCTTCATTGAAAAAGTGTCTTAAAAGCTGCAATGTTGATAAATTTAAAAGGTATGAAAACTACCACAGGGAGAGCCAGGAAGTGTGTCAATAATTCTGAGACAGCCCATTTGGCTACCCCATCAGTCTGTACTGGAAAGGGTAGGCTGATTTCAGGCTAACGGGGAGCCCTACTAAGGAACAGTGTTTCTGAAAACATAGGGGTTGTTATTGTGAACATTTCTCCTTTAGTTAATGTAATGATGATAAAGGAATAAAATCAACCCACCAACCAAACAGCAAATGCCCATCCTGGAGGCCCCAAGAGATCACAGGGAGTTTCTGTTCTGAAATGCTTCAGTTAGAGGAGCTCCCAGGCATGTGGGGAAGTGGCGGGCAAGAAGACTGAAGCAGCTGAGCAGCAGTGTTCCCAAGGGTGCTCAGTGTGCAAGCCTAGACTCTGCCGAGTTCCTATGTCCGAGCCACGGAAAGGAGGAAGCAGAGCAGGCCAGGGCCATCGGGTCGGAGGCACACATGAGACAGCAGGAGCCCAAGAGCGTGCAGTAAGGGCGTGGGGAAGGACAACTCAGCAGCGGGGCCTTTCCTCTGCCCACACTCAACACTTAAGCACAGTGACCAAGGAGGCCCTGTGCCTGGGCACAAGAATCGTGGGGACAAGAGTAGGTTCTGGAGCCTAGGGGAGAGTGAGGTGGCCATGTCATCAAAGCCCACTTAGGGCAAAGAGACCCCTATGGATAAGTAGAACCCCCATCTCTTGGTGACTTGAAGGGGTGGGATGTGAAGTCAGTCCAGATTGTAGTAAGAGGAAGCTGGGCCCTGAGAGGCCTGCTGGTTGGTGAGGGCAGAGGAGAAAGCATAAAGTGAAGTCAGCTCTCTCGGTGAGGAGCAAGCCCTCAGGGCCTTGGTAGTAGAGAGGCTTAGGAACTGGTCGGGGAGGAATAAGGGATTCCCTAGTAAACTGAACTCAGCATTCTCTAGCAATAGAGAATGCCACAGCAGAAAGACCCAGGTTGAGAGCAGCAATCGTGGGACTGTAACCTCCTGACAGTTAGTACAATCACAGCAGAGGCTGTGCGTACATCTTTTCTGAACATTACAGTGTCTTCAGAAGACTGCTATCTCTTTAGTAGATGTGGAAACAAGGCTTGGAAAAATCTCTCAGTTGCTTAAGTGTCATGGAATTAGCAAGTGATGAGCCTGGGTTTCAACCCCAGTGTTCTTGTGTGAAAACCCAACACAGGCAAAGGTGCTGGGAGAGACATCCCGAATGTCTGTAGAGGCACAGAACAGGTTGCTTCCCTTTCATTCTGGCCTGGAAGTCCCTGAGTTAGTTGAAAAGATTAGACAAGGCATAAGCGCTGCGGATGGGGCAGGAGAGGTGGACAGAAATAGTGATGCTGGGGCTAAAATGGTGCATAAGGAGGTAAGAATCCATGCAGAGCAGGGGTTAGGGTCACCGGCACACTCGTGGGAGCTACTGACCAGTTATATGTTTTCCTGTTCGTCCAGTCAGATCTTAATCCAAAGATAAAAATCGCTTCAGACAAGTGCAGGCAGCTCTGGGCCAGCTGTCCTTGGGCATTAACTTTTGTTATTTATCCATTTATGGGTAATTGAAGTGGGACTTGTTCTGTTTATTTCTTTAAGTCATCGTCATGACTTGAAATAGATAATAAGTACCTCACCTGCCTTTGCAGCCTTGTCTCCTGCTCCACCCCTCCATGAGCCGAGGCTACCCACAGCCCCGGATCCTGCTCCTCCTTCTGGACCACTTGCTGTGCACTCAGCGCACCACCTCAAGGCCTTTGCCTGTGCTGTGCCTTTGGCCTGGGGTGCCCTTCTGCAGCCCTAGCTCCCAGAACCCTTCAAGGCCCAGCTCAAATGCCTCTTCCCCTGTGGAGCTGTCCCTGGTGTCCCAAGGCAGGATTCGTCCTTCTCTCTCTGATCCTGTAGAGAGGCAGAACTTTTGTATAGCGTATTTCACTCCACCAGATGATACACTTGGCTGTTTTCATCTGTTCCTTGCACACTAAGTTCCTTACTGGAGAATATTTTTATAGAACTTCAAGGTTAATAAAATGCTTTATCCAAACTATGTGGAGAGAGCAGAAATGATATTTTCTGCATTCCTATAATCCCACAGTGTCTGGAATTATGAAAAATAAAAAAGCACAGTCCAGGGCATGGTCTGTCTGCACGTGTCCACACAAACTGAAAAGCAGTCATTCCTAAAATGTCTGCTCCATTACACTGAAATGCAAAAGACTTAGAGTGAGTGTGGCTGGAACGGGGCAGCCTGACGGGGTGGGGCTCCTGTCTGCACTTTTGAAATGAGCAATTGCTGAGAATCACGAGGTGTCCAGCACTCATGTCGGGTGGGGGCACCATCCTCTGTGGCCGTGTGTGTGTGTGTGTGTGTGTTCACTATCTTGGTTGGTAACAAGCTGCAGTGTAATCACAGACCCTTTATGTTGTTCCACACAAGGGTGAAAAGGTGGAAGGGCTCCAAGCGCAAGCCCTGTATCCCTGGAGAGCCAAAAAAGACAACCACTTAAATTTTAACAAAAGTGACATCATCACCGTTCTGGAGCAGCAAGACATGTGGTGGTTTGGAGAAGTCCAAGGTCAGAAGGGTTGGTTCCCCAAGTCTTACGTGAAACTCATTTCAGGGCCCGTAAGGAAATCCACAAGGTATTTTTATTTATCTGCTTCTCTTTGATGAAAACAGTATTACAAATGATTGTTTGTGCTAGTTAAAATTCATGGATGGGGGCTGTAGGCTGACTGCCTTCTGAAAAAAATGTATTTATGAAATACAGAAAGCAAGCCTATTCTCGTGAGCGGGGAAGCCTGCACATCATGTTCTGCAGTTGGCTTGTAGAAGGATCTCTGAGTCGCCTGGGAGCTCGGACTCTCTGTGCCCAAATACACGCAGACACTTAAGATCAGGGTGTTTGGGAAAGAAATGGATGAGTTTAGAAGAATGAATGGATGGCTTTCTTCATAGTGTCTACATGTAACCGAGAACCACAAGGTTGTTATAAATTACTCTAACATTTAAAGATGTCCAGAGTCAGCTGGTGGCTGTAACAGGGTACAGCCAGTGGACATACCCCCCCCTTCCCCCCCGTGGTTGCTTCTAGTCAGTGCTGAAGACTGGCACTGAGCTTGGTGGCCGCTGGCAACATCGCTGTGTTCTAACCCAGCTGTAGGTGACAGCTACAGCTGTGGGCTCAAAGCTTTCAAAGAGAAAGCAGCATCATTTGGTATTTTCAGATGAGAATTAAAATACTCTTTTCTTCTCTTCTCACAGCATTGATACTGGCCCTACTGAAAGTCCTGCTAGTCTAAAGAGAGTGGCTTCCCCAGCCACCAAGCCAGCCATTCCTGGAGAAGGTGAGGACCTGAGTGTGTGGGCTCCTTAGGAGGTGGGGGACATTCAGTGGGGACTGTATTGTTCATAATGACTGCATTCACTTTACATACACTGTTCATGTCCCTTCAGCCTCCTCAACACTGAGGTAAGACAGAGGTTGACCTCTGTTACACAAACTACTTTATGAAGTCCTTTCAAAATAGTGTTAGAGGCATTGATCATCCAAAACTGGATTCTCTGATTATGTCTGGCATTGAGAGAAGCCCACTGCATTCCCTAAGGATCAGGTCTGAGCATATGTCTCTCATGCCCTTGCTTCCCCCATAGCGGTCTCGGATTATATGGATAACTGTGCTGCATTCATACTGACTGCTCAGGTCAGTGACCTCTCGGTCCACCCCAGCTGAGGCAGGAGATTGCTTCTCTGTCCTCTATGTGAATAACCAAGCCAGATTATTTATTCCCGAAACACTCATTTTCAGTATTTATTACACAAATAATTAATTCCTTTTTCCTCTGATCTCCACTGTATGGCATAATCCTAGATATTATATGCCAGACTACAGAGGGAGGAATTATTTAAAAGTTTTTAAAATGAACCAAACCAACACGATTGAGGCCTCACTGGTCTTTTGCATGGTCATGTGGTAGGTATCAGCTGACCAGTGCCACCTGAGTTAAGCACCCATGCAGCAGTGCGGCAGGCTCTGCTTCCAGGTGTCAGTGGAGGAGTGTGGTGACCAACCTCCTCACAGGTGTCTGCGATCATCATGTGAGGACGGTGTGCTCAGTACACTGCAGTAAAGTGTTGTGTTCCTTAGAGACCTTGCCAGTGGAAAACAGAGTTCTTGGAACGATTATGTCAATGGTGGCAGCACAAGATTTACCTAGTTCAGACTCCCAGGAACAGTGTTCTATTCTCAAGAAGATGATTTAAAGTAATTATTGTTTAAGCATAGTTATCATCACTATCACTACAAAAAAGATTCCAACCTTTTCCACATAACCATTGTTATTTATTTTTATATGAATATTATTTATTATTTTATGAACTCTTAGGATTATCACCTTTATATATTCACATTTTCTTAATAATTACTTTAGCACTACTAGAACAAGTCAAAACTCTTTAGATATAACATACCTTCAGCCTAATTAAAAGCAAATTTTGCCTCTTCCCCAAAACAGCAAATTGCAAAAACGTGGGTGTATTATATGTAACCAGGTCTCACTAGTGGGGAAGAATTCATATTCTGGCCCTCTCATAGTAAATGCATGAGAGTAAGTAATTGGCTCAACTTCCTCATCTGTGAAGTGGGCATAATAACCACCCATTGAGGGAGAAGTTATTATAGGGATTATGAGAAAACTTTTGAAACTTTTAGAATGAAAGCCAGTGAATGTCTGACTTCCTCCATTGTCCTGATTTCCTTGCTTACTGGTAGAGCCACTTAGAACAGTGAACATTCTCCTCAGACGGCAGTGTGGAAGAACATGTACAGAGACTGCAACCCTTGAGGTCTTAATAAATAAGTCACAGCCAACCCACTCTTACACCTAGTGTCAGGCAGCAGAACAGGGGCAGGTTCCATCTTAAATGGCTGTTTGCTTTGAAATGAGTTAGGATAAGAGAACCCGGAGAGACTGCTGGCCTCATGGAAGGAGCGCTGGTAGAAGGAGGTTGGCATCTGAGAAAGGCTATTTACAGATTTATGGGCCGCATATTAATAATACATTAAACATCATCTCATTTAAACTGTAAACTGGATTTAAACAGATTATCATTATCAGAGAGAGCTAAGTAGTGGCTCAGACCGGCCTGTGCCCCTCTCTTAAATGTCTCCTGCAAGGAAGCCTGCTGGGAGCCTTCTCAAGTCCCTCAGGGAGTTTGGCTTTCCTGAGGCCTTGTGCAGGGTGGGCGGGGCATGCGAAGCCTTACCTTTTGCGGGCTCCGTATATTGGGAACCACATTACTGCTCTCAGCTAGAGGTCCTGTTTCTGAGTTTCCTATTTTGAAGGCTACACCAAGATTTTAAATGCATTTAAAGAAGGTGAATTACATATTAGATAATCCAGGAAATGTATAGAGTGCTCAGCATATCAGAAATGGCCATATGGGGATGGGCAGTCGAGGGGACAGATATGACCAGTCAATGTCCAGAATACTGAGAAATCAATAAGCATGCGAGTCACAGGAGGAAAGAGGACTGCCTGCTGGAGCTTTGATCTCCAAGAGGTGCTTGTGATGTGCTCTCCCACTTCTAACTGTGGAGCTTCATGGTACCCACTTGGGTGGCCTCGTGTCAGCTGTGGGGCCAGCATTCCTCTCCAGCAGTCAGTGCTGGGTGGCCTCAGCCCAGGTCCCTAGTCACCTGCTTTTGAAGGAAACCCCTTGTGGTTAGGGATGCCCGCTTAGCTCAGACTTTAGGGTTTGTTCTGTGTACTTATTTCAGTTTTCACTAGGACAAAGCTCTTCACATTAGGCAGGGGAGGAGCTGGCAAGATGGCTCAGCCAGTAAAGTGCTTGTAGCTAAGCCTGACACCTCATTGTGATCCCCAAAACCTATATGGTGGAGGGAAAGAACCAACTCCTGGGAGTGGTCATCTGACATCCATACATGAGCCACACACAAAATACTATGAGTGTAAAATTGGCAAACAGAGATCTGTATACCAAAGTTCTAGCTGCTAGCCAACCCTGGGTCTGCAATGAAGGGTTTTATCATTTGTAATGTGTTACAATGTAACAATACAGTGTCTGTTCTGAAATGCCTCATTTTGTTACTTTAAATATGCAGAGGCCTTACAAAATGGATGGAGCTAGTGTCTCTTTCCGTAAATGTTCTGTACTTAGTGTCTAGGATTTGACTTAACTATGTTCTGAGCCTCAGGGTCAATTCAAAGCAAAGCAGAGTTCTGCTTTCAGTTACAGGGACAGGCTCCTGTGGAGCGCACACCTCTGGCTCCCACCGCTAGGAACACTGGGTCTATTCCATGAGACTGAGTCCCATGAGTAGTCTTTTCTAATAAGCTTGTTAAAAATGATTGGTTATTTTCTTAGCATAGGTTAGGGAGATATTACTCTTGTCATTAATCCACTGTACCTGCTGATGCAGCCTGGGTAACAGCAGATGTCCAACCATAACCAGATGCCCACGGTTTTGTTTGGCTGTACCATTTGTATACATGACACTGTATGTTTCAAGTGTCACTGGGGCACTTAAATGGTGAAAGGTGTATCATTTGATTGATGTAAAGGATAAGCTGTATTTGAAAGTCTTCTAAAACTATAACATGCTCCCCTCAAAACTCAAATACAGATATTTGCACACCAAGCCTTCATGTGAACACGTCCTACCCCATACATAGCACAAAGTAGACACTCACTCAGTGTTACCTAAAGCTACATGTGGAAACGTCTTTTATTTAAAGAGGTGATGTATGTTACTAAGTCACCTTGATTCTTGATGCTCAGTCAGGAGATGTGCAGTATGCTTCCTTAAGTTCCTGTAGCGATCCTCGCAGCAGCCCTCCCGTGTGCACTGCGTTTATATGTGCAGTAGGGAGCCTGGAGCCTCGGAATGGGGCAGCCCTGGGTTTTAACCCATGCCTAGTGCTTCTTGAGTGGATCTCACCCTGACTTCCTGAATCATAAACTTGCCTTTCCTAAGCTGTCTGGGATTGTTAAACAATCAAGCTTTCTCCGTATCTCAATATTTCTCCAGAATTTATTGCCATGTACACTTACGAGAGTTCTGAGCAAGGAGACTTAACCTTTCAGCAAGGGGATGTGATTGTGGTCACCAAGAAAGATGGTGACTGGTGGACGGGAACGGCGGGCGACAAGTCCGGAGTCTTCCCTTCTAACTATGTGAGGCTTAAAGATTCAGAGGTAAACCCACATTAACTGTTCCCTCTCCTGTCTGTGTGGTGGCTCTCTTGGCAGGGAGTCACAGTGTTTGATGGTGGAATGCTGTGTTGGGTTCTGCTGAGTTCTGGAATGTGGTGGTAACTAAAGTGGCCTGAAGCTGTCTGACTATCTCCTTCAGTGCTGTGGCCTCCTCCATGCAGAACTCCCAGGTTAAGTGGAGGCTGCACTCGAGGGCCTGCTCCTCATCGCTCTGTTCCAATGTTCCATGCCAATCCCATTCTTGCATGTAACCAGTTTATGATTTTGAGTAAACTTGCTTAATTAGTTCTTCTGGGTCATGCTCACAGCAGCACTCTGAAGGTGAATGAAGTTGTTCTGGTGATACTGACCTCGAATAGTAGGCAATGGAAACTTTCAGCTCTGTGTTTAGAAAGACATCAAATTCCCATAGCTCAGTATGCTTTGGAAATGGCTCCTTAGATTTCTGAGTACATAGGATGTGGTCTTGAGGTGGTGCAATCATAATGAAATGGTTGGGGTCGGAGGGTGGTTTATAGTGGCCAGGTTCAAGTTAGGGGAATTCCCTGGTATAATTATAGCTGTTTAACAGAAACATAGAGACGAGCCCACAGGAGTGGACCTTAGTTCTTTCAAGGGCAGTAAATCCATAGTTGCTCTCCTCCCCTCATATCTCCTAAGCACTGAGACAGAGAAGCTGACAGAGAGTAGAGGCAGCACCATTGAATAGACATGAGTGGCCAGGCACTGGCTGTCATTGAAATGCCAGACATAGTGCAGACTGGCTTCTGTATAGGCCCTGTGTCCCTTGTGGCTTTGGTGAAGATGAGCCTTGGGACTTGTACATTTGCTGTTGACCTCCTCTCTCCAGGAATGATTTTAGTGTGCTTTAAAAAAAAAAAAAAAACAAGTTTAAAGAAACTGATGTTTGGGAGATGTTTGCTTACTGCAGTATTGGAAGCAGTTTGCTATGTCCTGGATGTTTGTGTAATCTGCCCACCCTGCAAGATCCGGCAGAAAGGAGATGGGGCAGCTGGCTTGTTGAACATCATAGATCTAGAAAGGGAAAATCCAACCCTTTCCCCGGCCAGCAAGTTGGCTCCATTAAGATTGTGACAATGACATTTCAGGGTTAGGGAACATCAATTGCAGCCATCAGATGAAAACCTTTGGATCAGGTCAAATCAAGGCCATCTGGTTCTTATCAAAACTTTTTTTTGTTGTTGTTGAAATTTTGCCTAAGTTTTTTGTGTGGATGGATGGATGGATGGATGGATGGATGGATGGATGGACAGATACAAAGAAACACCCTTAATACATATTTAAGTAACATAATAAAAATAGGCTGTTACACTGAAAAACCAAAAGCTTTTTCTTGCATTACATTTTAATAAATTACAGCTTTCTGCCTTAAAGCATCTAAAGTCTGCAAACATAAACAATGCATGCATTATGGCTTTAAGGCCAACTGACCTGTAAGCTGTTTCTTACCATAGCCTGCAGTTACTTCATTTCTGGCTGTGGAATAGCTATCTGTTAAGATTTGTAAAATCAAATTAATTCAAATGACAATAAAAATATGAAGTTAAGTGTGAGAGGAAAGTCCTACCAAACTTAAAAGAAAACAATACACCGTGGTCCAGATACCAGGCTGGACCCATGGGTCTGAGGGCAGCCCCTCCTGGTGTCCCCTGGGGCAGCTTTTCTTTAGACTCTGCCAGGACAGAACCCGGTCCCCTCTGCCTGGGGCTTCTCATAGAGAACACGCCGGAGCCCCTTGACCTCTGGCTGGACAACACCCATTGCGCTCTTGCGAGCACGGAGCATTGGCAGTTATTGCAAGCTCATGCACAGGAGCAGATGCAAGCACTCTTTCATTGCTGTTTCCTTATCTGATATGCAGACTATAAAAATAGCAAGATAATAATAATAGATTAAATTATTAATAATTAATTGATTTAATAAGTTAAACAATTAGAATAAAGCTTACTGGAAACCTTCCTCTTCTAGTGGCCATTCAGTTTCAGTGCTGGGCTATAGTAGCAATGATAAAAGCATTCCTAGTGGGCATACTGCACATTTTACCTTCACAGTAACTCTGACTTGGCTTATTAAACCCTTTGTCTGATTTCAACTGACATGCTTAATTTACTACAAGGGTATGCACTCAGGGGGAGCATTAACTGACAATAAGCCACTTTGTCACACAGATTGCATTCTGGCCCCTGTCCTGGCTCCCGTGGTCTCCGCTGGCTGACTCAGCTGGGTTAAAGTTCCTTGGGTATCCGGGAGGAATTCAGCCCCAGAGTGTCTCTGGAACATTTGGTTGTTGGGAAAAAATATGGAGAGAAAGAAGGTGGTGCTCAGACAGTGAAATGGGGCGGGAACACCATGCAGGACAGCAGGCCCGCTCTGGGGAGAGAAAAGTGGGGGAAGGGGGCAGTGTGGAACCCATCCTCCCAGTGCTGGTGCTGTTCTTAACGAGAATTCTAGTACAAATATAGTGAAATATCAGTGTATTTACTGTATTATGTCTGGGCGGTAGACTCAGATGTCTGTAGTATCTCTGTACTGTAGTATAGGAAGTATTTCCTGGCTAGCCATGTGGACGGAAAGTGAACCGACAAGGCAAGCACAGTGCTACTGGCACAGAGCCTTCTGTTGGATTTGCCGACTCTAGGGTGTGCCTGAGCCACCAGCAACCCAATCCTGAGCCTCCTGGCCTGCAGGGCTCACATTTGCACACTCACAGAGAAAAGGGCCCCCATTTCCACCCGTTTCCCTGACACACTCCTTCTTGTTACATGCTTTCACGTCTCCCCAGAATGAAGGGGGATTTTAGGGCTCCAGTGGGTTTGTATCATTAATTATTTTTTTTAAGTTGCATGATGAACTCTTCAGCATGCCAATGAGACCTTTTGCTCTGTTTTAAGGGCTCTGGAACTGCTGGGAAAACAGGGAGTTTAGGAAAAAAACCTGGTAAGTTACAAACCATGATGCTTGTGTTTCAATGTTAATGAATGTACTTGATAGTTGTTCCCTAATCTTTGTTTATTACAGCCAGAATTCTACAGTAGAGGCAAAGGGATCTTCCCTGACAGTGCCGGCAAGATCCTTTCTGTTAATTAAATATACACGGCTCTCAAGTGTGTCTGTTGCCACAACTGTGGGGAATAGATTTTCCCAGACAAGATAGTCATTTTCTCTGACGCGTACAGAGCCAGGAAACTGCAGGGTCATCTCATTGGGTTTAGAAAGCCCTTGCTGGCACCTGTTAGCACTCAAAGCTCCAGTAACACAGCAGTGGAGGTCAGAGGCACAGCAACAGCATGGGGTGATTGGTCTCATTCATTTAGAATCAGGGGCTTTCCCCAGGCAAACAGTGAAGGTACCAAATGATAACCATGCTTCAGAATCCAGAATTTTAGTTTATTTAAACAAAATCACATGTTCTATTAATAGTGGCGTGAAAGAGAGGAGGAGGCCACTGTGAAATGATACAGTTGGTGTGGCTTCCCGGCCATCGACGGGCTGCTGTGCTGTGTCCTTAAGAAATTATAGGTTGGAATGTGCACTGCTCTGCTAAGAGGCTGTGCTCAGCTCCAGTTGAGCTCACATAGCCAGGAAAAGGAGATTTTAGTCAGAGCACAAAGCTGGGCCTTTGCCATTGCCAGGAGTTGTCTATACTTTCAACAGGCGCCATTCCCGAGGGTCCAGATAGTTACTTACAGCGCTCAGATGGGCCTCACTTTACCTTGAAACTAGCAAGCTGCTTGGGGACACAGGGCCCTTTCAAAATGCCAGAACAAATTGCCAGCTAGTATGCCAGGTCCTTTGAGGAGCAGAAACAGCTGATGCCAAATAGGACACTAATTGGGACTTTCTCCAAACCAAAAACTTGAAATCTAGAACTTGTCCTTAGCATGCCAGAGGAACGTCCTCCCCTCACACAGATTCCCTGCTCAGGCTCTTGGCTAGACACAGACTAGCTGTGAGCTGGCCTCCAAGTTTTTTGCCTTTCTGGGCTTTCTGAAGCACAGGCAGGCCGTTTCTCCTCCTCCTCCTGTTGTGGTGGCCAGCCTCAGATTTCAGGACAGAATGGTAGGGGCTGGTTAAAGCGGCAGGATCTTATTTCCGCCCTTCACAATGCAAAACAGTAGGCAGTGTTGGAGTGTGGGCCCTCATTCCCCACTCCTTCTTCCCATCTCTCTGTTCTTCATTACTTCTTTCTTGCCATCCCTCCTTTCTTTCTGTCCTTTCGGGTTCATTGAGATGGGGGATGAGTATGGAGAAAGTTCTGGATGGCTTCCACGAGTTCAGGGAGCCATGGCCTGAGCTGCACCAGCCTCTGGGCTGTGGTCCTACTGGGAGTCATCCCATAGGATCTTTCAGATTCAGGCAAACCATAGAACTATTTACATTTTCTTATTTCTATGCTGAATTACTATTTTTGCATAAAGTTCCCATAATTCTGCATTTCTCTTGTAACTTGAAATAAGTTAAACTCATGGTTTTGTGATCCAAACCAAAAATTCATGGATCGCTCCCAGAATAGGAGGAGGCACGGCTGATTTGGCTGTGTTGGTGGGACTGACAGACGGTTCTAAGCTGTGTGTAAGTGAGCTGTAGCCAGGCTCCTGTGGGTTTCTGAGGAAAATCTCATTTCTCCTATTAGTATGTAGGCAGAGGGAGGCATCCCTCAGATTTATGGAGATGAGAGCAGGGTCCTGGCCCTTCTTCTGTGTTCATAGTAACTGTGTTCATAGTAAATGCATTCTTTGACAGGACGCATGGGGGCAGGCAGGATGCGACCTCATGACAGGGAGCTGGTGAGTCAGGACAGTGAGGGGCCCACAGAAGTCTGAGCTAAGCAGAGAGACAAGCAAGGTGTCTGCACTGTGGCTCCCAGGGAGGGGCAAGAGCAGGTGTCAGGAATTCAGGGCCCCAGTTCAGAGTGGGAAGCAGCCAGTTTGCTGATTTCCGTGGCATTGGTCTCTGATCCTGAGAACCAGTGTGTCCTAGGGATCTCTTCTCTTCACTCTGACAGTACACTGCTATGTTTGATCTTGTTTTTCAGAAATCGCCCAGGTTATTGCTTCCTACACTGCCACTGGTCCCGAACAACTCACCCTGGCTCCTGGTCAGCTGATTCTGATCCGAAAAAAGAACCCAGGTGGATGGTGGGAAGGAGAACTGCAAGTTAGTCTCTCTATGTTCATTTAAAATTCTGTCTAAGCATGAACACACAAAGTCTCAAGGAACAGTCACAGTACAGAGAACCCTCGTTATCTGAACCCTGGTCCTGGCGAGGTCTCCTGTGTCTGAAAGCTTAGTTCTGAGCGCTGTGGACCAGCTGAACATGTATCCAGTAGTTCAACAAGCTCAGACTGGGAGTGCAGCAGACCGGATTTACTCAATAGGGCCTGCATAGAGACGTCCTCATGCATCATGGCCTGGCACTTAGAAGTAGTGTTTCGTTGGAGGTGTTTTGGGATGTGCTAACATGGCAGGTGTCTTTCATGTAGCCTATATCGGTCATGATGTTGTTTTCAGTTGCTGTCTGTACCAAAATCACATCACTCATTCACTGTTCCAACACCTCCTTTAGTTCTCACTTCCAGACACAAAGATACTGCAGAAGGGTGTCAGCATGTATCATCGTGGTAGCAAGTTAGGCTGGTAGTGGGATATATCTAAGGGGAGCTTTGTGTAAGGACAAGAAAATGCGTATGGTGTTTCGTGGCTCCATAGAAATTCTTGTTATTTGCAAGGATACAGTGACAGCACAGTTGAGAACTAGGGTACCACCTAGTCAGGTGTTTCAATGGCCATCACCAGTGGAGACAAATGGATGGTACTTGTGCAAACATGCTACCTACCTAGTAAGGGAACAGCATCAGTACTGCATCAACAGTATCACACCAACTGAGTCTGATCCTGTGCAAAATGAGGAATATGTAACTGTGCACTTCCAAAGCATCCACGATTAAATTTATAGGAAGGAGGTAAAAGAGATGGTGGCAACACTGAGTTTCACGGAGTCAGAAATATGTGACGATTCACTGAAGCATTGTTAACTGTACCAAAACATCCATAGTTCAACTTGTAATACTATGGCTATGTTTTTGATACATCCTATTGAAATATGTAGGGTTAAAGAACCATGATTTGCAGCCAGGAATATACAGAGAAACCTTGTCTCAAAAAAAAAAAAGGAGAAAAAAAACAAGCCATGATTTGGGGGCTGGAGAGATGGCTCATTGATTAAGACCTGCAATAAGTTTTCAGTGCCCACATCAGGCAGCTTACAGCAGCCTGTAATTTCAGCTCCGGGGATCTGATGACCTCTCTTGACTTCTTTGTGTACCCACACACACATATACACATAAATAATAAAAACAGATTTTTTTTAAAGAACTGTGATGTAAGAGTCTGGTGATCAAGTGTTTCAGGAACAAATGATGGAGGTGGGGGTTTAGGAAGGGCTCTCAAGAGCACATGGATGGTGGCCAGGCTGGGCATTAGCAGTGGATAGACCCATGTAAGGAATGTGTGTGTGTTCTGTGCACTGTTCTGTTAGTCCTGGGCATTAGCAGATGGTGGACCCATGTGAAGAGAGTGTGTGTGTTCTGTGCACTGTTCTGTTAGTGCTACTCTTCAGTCAGTTCTTTTTTTTTTTTTTCCTAAGTAAAAGGTTATGTTTTGGAAATTAGTTCTATATCAGCTACAGTTGGCTCAGTAGCAGGGCTCCGCCTCTCAGGAGTTACTGCTCTCCAACGAGACTTGAACTTCCTCGTGTTCTGGAATCTTCAGTGATCCTGGAACCAGCCATACACACAGATAGGATACATACATAGGAACGTTGAGAGACTGGCCTGCTGGCTGTCAAGCAGAAAGTGCCTCCCTGCTCCCCTCCACCTTCCTCTTAACTCGGTGAACCCCGGTCTGGGACTGCAGGCTCGCCCTGGCTCAGCTCCAGCCACGTTCCTCCCTTTCCTCATGAAGGAGAATGTGGGCCATGGCTCACCACATAGGCATTTCTTAGTGGCCTGCCAAAGGGCTACATTTCCCACCAGCTGTCTGGCTTTATATACAAGAGAAGCACCCGGTCTCCCTCCCTTAGACCCTCGTGCTGGGGCCTGCTGCATAACACAGGAGGTCCCTGCACATGGACCGATAACTCATCGAAGCCCCTTTGTGAGAACACTCACTCTAGAGAGGGAGCCCGTGATAGCTGCTGTCATGATGTATGTGCCTGTGGCCTGACTATCACATTAGCTACTGAGGCTCTGAGGGGTGGCATGAGAGACAGATACGGCTAAGACAGAAGGCTGGGTGTGGCCATGGAGTGCCGAGGCCAGGGTGGTCAGAGCTGAAGGAGACTCCTCAGGAAGGAAGACTTGCTGGCTGCGGCTCCCTGCTGCACACAGTTCCTGCTCACAGCAGTGTCCAGGCCTGTCCCAAGTGAGGAAGGAGAACCTATGCTGGACACATGAGAAAAGACAGGCTCTCGGCCGGAAGAAAAGCCGCAGTGTGTAATGTAGCTAACGGTCAGCTTATCCAGAGAGCTGTCTGGGGCAGCAGAGCCCTGTCTAGAGGTGCTGGCCAGGAACAGTGGACTTGTTGAGGAATCCTGAGTACCCAAAATTCATTCTGCTTTGTATGTGTGAGGACTGGAAACCTATAGTCTTCCTTCCTTCCTTCCTTCCTTCCTTCCTTCCTTCCTTCCTTCCTT